>NC_091771.1:86245501-86557360 GCF_029378745.1 Bos indicus | reverse complement strand
CACCGATAGAGATTTTCAGTTTCTATTTGAGTCTGTTGGGGAGGAGAAAAATTTTCCTCTACCCTTCTTGGAGGGGGGGTGGGTAGAAAGGAGAGAGGAGGCAGCAGGGAGGGGCCCTACAGCTCACCCCTCCTCTCCTCAGTTCCCACACAGGGGGCAGCCCAATCCCCCCAACTTTCTGTTCCCAAAGATGGTCTCTGAGAAACCCCTTCCTTTGGTGCAAACCCTCCAGTGCCACCCTGGGTAACGACAGTCCACCAATAAAGATCTCCCTGGTTACACAGAACAGAGGTAACCTCATCATCGCCTGTTTTCATACGACATCATTTCGGGGAAAAGATTATAATGCCGTAGCTTTAAATTCTGTTTAGAGATCACATGCCCACAGCATTCTTTAAGGTAGAGTTCTGAAAATGTGAGGAAGAATTAATATCAGGGTTGTTATTATTAAAAATTATAAATACAAGCTGATGACTGAAGGCAACTATTTTCACGTTTTATTTGACATTCTAAGCACAGAGGCTTCTTGTCCGCCTTCAGAACCATACACATCTTAGAGTCCAACTTCTCTGAGCCTGGGGACTGCTCACGTTTGGTTCCCTGCTGTTTCCTCGGGGCCTTAAATGATGCCTGACCCAAAACAAATGCAGCAAATATGTATTTAAATAAATACTAACCATTGTGCTATGCAATTAGTCACTAGCGTTCCATGTTTTAAAAGCATCTTACTACCTGGTTACTGAATCTCTGGGAAATGAAACACTCTCCATCAGAGAGGTAATATGAACTCTTGACGTGGAACACGTATTTCTAAGTCTGCACGCTTATGTTCTGACTAGACATATTTACTGACTACAAACTTTTTTTACAGTACTTTACATTGATCCTCTATTTCTCTACACCATACTTATACCTATTAAGTTAGTCAGTTCTTACCAAAGCTCACCATTATATTGTCAGAAGAAAAAGAAAAACAAGTCCTTATTAGGCTTATATTCTTATTTTCTCTTTTATTTTTGGCACTTCATCTTATTTTGCTGGAAAAATTCTTGTTAGAGAGAATCATCTACTTGTTTTTATTACTGTGTACATTTCTCGCCCAACCGTGCCCACATACATGAGAGCACTCATGCACACACACACACACACACACACACACACACACACGGATTACACTCCATCCAAGTGGCAAGAGTAGTAAAGAATCCATCTGCCGATGCAGGAGACACAAGCGGTGCAGGTTTGATCCCTGGGTTGGGAAGACCCCTTGGTGTAGGGAATGGCAACCCACTCCAGTATTCTTGCTTGTAAAGTTCCATGGACAGAGGAGCCTGGCGGGCTACAGTCCACGGGCTATAAAGAGCACACATAGATCCATGTTGCTGACACTGAGGCCGAGGCAATGACCATCGCATAGTGACAGCCGGAAACCCAGGGGCCAAGAATGCAGCGAGCACACAATACGCACTCCAGCAATTTGTGCAGCTAAGTGAACTTTAAATTTACGAAAATACACTAAAAAATCAACTAAAAGGTAAAGGGATTATAAACTTAATCATACATGATATGTTTCTACATATTAAAAATTACTTAGTGTTTTTTGCATGCTAGTTAGACCACGGATAGGTAAATGCTAACAAGAAAACATGCACTAAATGTCTATTCTATAGAAAGCTTCTCTAAGCTAGTAAGAATCACTTCTTACAGTAGATGTTTAAGAATGTGGAAAGGAAAGATTTCAATGACCCCAGATTCTTGCACCTCCTCCTCGTACATAGAAAAGCACTAAAATCATTGAAGTGAGATATCTGTGCTTTTTCTTTGTGATTAGCAGTAATCTTTTGTTATTCCAGAAAAAAAAAATTACATAAATCCAGGCTTCTGCCTTACTTTGAAATAGTCTCTCAGAGCTGTCTGAGAGGCTGTTTCCTGGGCTAGGCTATAGTTCTCAGTAAGACACTGAATAAACTCAACTCACAGTTCTTATATGGTAGGGTTTTATTTCAGTCAATGAAGGTAAATACTAGGAGCATTCATGCTTAATTTTGTTTTCAACAGCTAAAATACTAATATATTTTGGTATATAAAGTGTGAACTTCCCAGCTCCACGCAGCTTTAAATATTTGATGCATTTAAATGTCTTTGAAAACTTAACAAATTACTATGTACATTAACATGTGAAATTAAATTAAAATGACAGTATTCAAATATAAAAATAATTCACATGTATTTCTGAAAATGCCTGCTTTTAAGAGAGTAGATCTTTCCTGTTCTGATATATGTGAAAGACTTGTAGATAAATTTTAGAAGAATATATTTTTATAGGAAAATCGGATCTATTTTGCTAATATTTGTTTTTTATTCTATTTTATGAATAGGAAACGTCCTCCCAATTATTTATTCTTCCAGTGTTACTTCCTTAAATAATTGACCATAAATACTCCAGAGAGCAGCTGTCAATCACAGCTATCACCCTTGACTACTTCTCTTGATTTTCTATTTTATTATCTTAAAATTCCTGGAAATAGTGTTAAAGGAGAAGAGATACTGATAATACTTTTGAAGACAGATGAAGTGAGCCAAGTCAAGGAATAGGGATTTACTTTTTACTTGAACCCACATGTCTGGCAGTGACATCCACAGGCATATGGCTTTGCGGCTGAGGCAGGACTAGGAAAACCCGCAGAAACAAATCAGACTGGCAGAGCCACGCAGGCTGGGCTGCCAGAGAGGCGATGGGAGGCCCGGCAGGGCTGTGCGCAGTGGAGAAGGATGGTGACGGCTGGGTTTTAGGAACACCGCTGTGGAGTTCCCAGGTGAGCAGAGCGCAAAACTGGAGTCAAGGGAACCAGCCAAGGTGAGAGAAGACGGGGTTTGTACTAGGAGGGTGAAATGGAAACGAAGAGAAACACAGCAGTTCAAATTACATATATGAGGAATCGTCAATAAAGTTATGAGATTAATGCAGTGACTTCAAGGAAGCAGTCAAGAGTGACACCCAGAATTCTGGGTTGAACAACTAATGAACCAGCATACTGGAATAGGGAATACAGGAGGAAGACCAGATGCGGGGGAGAGGTCTAGAGTTCACGATGAGATGTCACCAAGGTACTCAGGAAGAGGCGCTCAACAGACAGAGGCATAAATAGGCTTGGATCTCAGGAAAGTCTGCTGGACTAAAGATCTACATTGAGGCCATCACACATGGCTGTTAAGTGACAACACAGGAGGATTTGAGACTGCAAAGAAACAAGAATGAAGATAAGGGGACTGTGCCAGAGGTCTGAAAAACGTCCACATTGAAGGAATTTTTTTTAAAGTTTAGAAAAGCAGTGGATAAAAAAAGCAAGGAACGTGGCTGGAGAAACAAACCAAGAAAAGCACATGTTTTGAAAAGAAGGGAGGACTTCCCTGATGGTCCATTGGTTAGGAATCCACCTGTCAGTGCAGGGGACACGGATTCGATCCCTGGTCCAGGAGGATCCCACATGCTGCGGGGCAGCCAGGCCCGCGAGCCACGATGACTGAGCCTGCACTCTGGACCCTGCGCCCTGAAACAAGAGAAGCCACAGCAGAGAGAACGCTGCACGCTGCACCTGGAGAGCAGACCCCTCTCGCCACAACGAGAGAAAGCCCGCACGCAGCAGTGAAGACCCAGCGCAGCCGAAACCAAAAATCAACGATAAAATCTTTTCAGTAAAACGAGACTTATCAACTGTCAAATTCTACTGTGAGATTAAACCTCATCACTGCCTCTATGAAATCATTATGTTGAAAAACCAAAAGAGACTTCTGTTATCAACCCGACCGTGGGAATCCCCTCCCTCCTTTTCCACCTCCCGTAAGCCCTGTGCAAGAAACAGACTGATGTCTGTTGTCTGATATAGAGTCATGTCTATATCCTCCAAAATAACTCCAAGGCAGGCCGAAGCGACTGAGGTCACACTGAAGCTGAGCGTAAAAGTCAAGAGAAGAAGCCAAGGAAATGGTCAAGGGCCGGGAGGCAGCAAAGTTCACACAGAGTCAGCAAAAAATCAACTCACAGAAGGTGATGAATCTCTCATATACACGCAGGAATCTACAGGCAATACAGTGTCAGCTGTCAGCTAAGAGGATTCGGGAAATTAGGAGGGAAAAAAGCTCACTTAGATGAACATAAAAGCTTCAGAAGGGACACATAGACTCTGCACAAAGCAAAATGAGAGGGAAATAAAGAAAGCACTAAGAATTTGAGAAAAGTTGTAGAACTATAGGGAAAAAACAAAAAAAACAGGTCAAGAATTAACAGCACAGGAACTTCTCCACTGGTCCAGTGGCTAAGACCATGCTCCTGATGCAGAGGGCCCAGGTTCAATCCCCGGTCAGGGAACTGGATCCCGCATGCCACAGCTAAGAGCCTGCAGGCTGCAATGAAGACAGAAGGCCCCACATGCCACAGTTAAGACCCGGCACAGCCAAAAAATAATTACCAGTGTATACATAATTAGAACCCCGAGAGACATAACTAAAGCAAGAAAAATTCAAGCAGAGCAACCACTTGGCATGATTACAGTCTTCAAAGGCCCATTATGTGTCAGGGAAAGTTGATTCAGAGGAGTGTCATTAATTTATTATTACAGCTGTAACAAATTACCACACACAGTGGCTTAAAACAACACACATTTATCATCTCCCATTTCAAACATCAGAAGTCTCATCAGGCAAAGTCAAACTGCTGGCAGGTCTGTGTTCCTTCTGAATGCTGGTATGTCCAGCCCTTGGCTCCCCCAGCTTCTAGAGTTGGCCTGCTCTCCTGGGCTTGCGGCCCCCCCGTCCTCACAGGCAGCCGTCTCCTCACCCTGAATTCTGCTCTCACTGCCACCTCCCCTCCTCTGACCCTGAACCCCTAGCCCCCTCAAGAAGGGCCTCTGTGATTATCCTGGGGCCACCCCAGGAGAGAGCAATCAGCTTTCCCAGGATAGAGTCTAGAGCATGGGGTTGGTGGGGGTCTGGGAGATTAGATGGGGAGATTAGACGTGTGCTATACTCAGTGTCTGACTCTTTGTGAACCCAGGGACTGTAGCCCACCAGGCTTCTCTGTCGTGAGATTTTCCAGGCAAGAATATTGGAGTGGGTAGCCATTCCGTTCTCCAGGGCTTTTTCCTGACCCAGGGATTGAACCTGGGTCTCCTGCATTGGCAGGCGGATTCTTTACCACTATTGCCACCTGGAAACACCCAAGTCATCCAGGATAATATACCCAAATTCCTTATTTTAATCATATTTTCAAAGTCCCTTTTGCCAGATAAAGTAATAAACTTACAGGTTTCAGGGATTATGGTGTGGACATATTTGAGGAAATACGTTTCTACCTACCATAATACTTGATGTTGAATATAAAACAAAATCAGTATTGCATTTTTAAGGTAAATAATTCTTTGTATAACCAGGCAACGTGTGTGCTAAGTGGCTTTGCTTCAGTCATGTCCAACTCTTTGCAACCCTATGGACTGTAACCCACCAGGCTCCTCGGTCCATGGGATTCTCCATGCTGGAATACTGGAGTGGGTTGCCATGCCATCCTTCAGGGGATCTTCCCTACCCAGGGGTCCAGCCTGCATTTCCTGCGTGTCCTGCATTGGCAGGCAGGTTCTTTACTATAGGCACCATCTGGGAAGCCTCAACGAGGCAATATCTTGAGACAAATGACAAAGAAGAAACACAGCAGACCAAGATTTCTAGGATGCAGTCAAGTAGTACTGTGGAAATGTCCACACACACCAACGTTTATTTACACGATCAAGATTGACTGGAGTCACAACTCATCACGTGGCAAAGGGTCCACATAAGCCCCGGGACCCTCCAGGGAGGGTCAGCGTGGAGCGGCCGCCGCGCCAGGAAGACCACGGCTCTGTGAAGTGCAAGCTCACAGCGGAGGAGCAGCTGCATCCTTTACAGTGACGAACAGCATGTTTGGTTTTGGCCAAATGTGTAAAACAAGACTTTTCCAAGTTATAATTTTTCACTGGTCTTTCGAATCTTCTTCTGGCTCTATCTGAATTCTTAGGAGACAATTTGCTACCTAATAAAAGTTGCAAACATTGGACTTTGGAAAATGTCAAACAATAAGCAATAACAGAACTTCAAGTATTTTAGTATTGGGGTTGCATTTAAGATAAAATCACAGTGAAAAATACAGATGCAAGATAGATTTTACTTGTTCATTTGCTTGTTTTCTGTTTTCCCCTCATAGAAGGTAAATCCTGTGAAAATGAGGACTCACATACACATTATTCGCTGCTAAGCCCCAGTGCCCACACTGTAACTGGAAAGTGTATGTTTTTAACCAGCACATGTAAAATATAAAGTAATAATTTCACACTGAAGGTTTATCACAAAAATGTTATTTATTTGTACATATTTTATACTTATTGATAAATAATTAATATAAATGTCTTTATGTTCAGTGTTATCTTCATCCTGTTAAAATATTCTATGACCTAATGTAACAGAGGAATGAATATTTCTGAAGATGATCTTGAGGCATTATAGAAGCCAAAATCATTTCTAAATAAAAAGCTGACTTTGATTTAGTACTAATTTTGCTTTATCACATGCTAATTATTTAAAATTTCTTAGTATTATGTCCTAAAGGTAATTCTCTCTGTTAGGTTATTATAGGAGCCTACATATTTATTCCCCAATTATTTTAAATGAATCTATTATCTTAAATCTGATTATAAGAAGTTTTGAGGCAGATCATTGATTTGAGGTGGAGTTCAAATACAGTTTTGGGGCATGAAATTACAGGTAATTGGACTGAACTGAATCCTAAGTGGGAAAGTCCCTGTGATGCTGGATTACCTTTTCGTATAGTGGGCGTGTCACTGTCTGCAATCAGCTGCAAGCAGTCTTGAGTGACTGAAAAGCAAAAATATATCATTTAGTTACATGAATAGAAATAGGGGACGAAGACGACCAAGAATACAAAGCTACAAACCCACTCTTCCAATGGCCCCTGATCAATCATATCAATACTTTCTCACTGCCTACGTGCTGTTCTTAAAATCCCTTTAGGAAATATGCCCACAGATCTCAATATAACTTCTACTTTAAATGCAATATGTATATACTTGAAATTCAAGTTTTAGAAAAACTCTATGCTATTGAAATATAGTAGTTTTAAAATTATTTTGCCAACAAGTGAAGTCCTGTCTCACTCTTTTTGACCCCATGGACTGTAGCCCACCAGGCTCCTCCATCCATGGAATTTTCTAGGCAAAAGTACTGGAGTGGGTTGCCATTTCCTTCTCCAGGGGATCTTCCCAACTCAGGGATCGAACCTGGGTCTCCCGCATTGCAGGCAGATGCTTTACCCTCTGAGCCACCAGGGAATACCATCTAAACAGTTTAGCTGAACTTCTTCTAAAACATACGCCTGTATAGAAAGAAAGTTTAGCTACTGTCATTTGTTCTCCAGTTCCCTCAAATATACGAGCCAAATGATCAGATTCCTCTAAAATGATTTTTTGTTTTTTTTTAAAAAATCTAACATTAAATCATAACTCACTAGTACTGAAAATACCACTATTAATATTACTGAAAATAATAATAATTGCTAACATTTATTGAGCTAGTATAAATCCAGGTGACTTCACAAAAATCCTAAGAATTACCTACTGGAAATTACATCTTGGAAAGTGTAAACAACTTGTCCAGTCCCCAGGGATAGACAGTGACAGGGCCTGAATTTAATCATGCCTCTTTCACTCTGGAGCCAAAGTCAGGCTTTTGGTAAAATGTTTGGGACTAGAAAGAGGAGAGCTACGACATCTTTTTAAGATAAAATAGAAGATTTCCCTAGGCAGCTGCATTAGCAGTAAAGCATCTGGGACACATCCACTCACATCTATTCACATTGCATATTGCATACAGAATATTCCACAGAGCGCATCAAAGAATATGCAGTATGAAAGTCACTCATTCGTATTCGACTCTTTGCAACTCCATGGACTATACAGTCCATGGAATTCTCCAGGCCAGAATACTGGAGTGGGTAGCCTTTCCCTTCTCCAGGGAATCTTCCCAACCCAGGGATCGAACCCAGGTCTCCCACATTGCAGGTGGATTCTTTAACCAGCTGAGCTGCCAGGGAAGCTCAAGAATATTGGAGTGGGGAGCCTATCCCTTCTCCAGCAGATCATTCTGACACAGGAATCAGGTCTCCTGCACTGCAGGCAATGCTTTACCAACTGAGGAAAGCCCAAAATAATATATAGCTATTCTACTAAATGAAGACAGTGCCTTCAGGTTAAAAGCAAAATAGGTACTCTGTCTGTAGGAAAAGAAAGCACAGCAGTATCTATGAAAACCATGGAATATGGAGCTAAATGTGCCTATTTTAAATTAAGAAAATATTAGTTTAGATTATTTTATACCACGCATCTTAGAGTTGAAGTAATGCTTTAAAAACATGCTTCACAATGTATACATTTTAAGAGCTTATTAACACAGTGGAGAGTTCCCACTGCAGATCATTAGCAGAAACCATGGAATAACAGATGTAATAATTACGTGATATTCTGAAGCCATGCAAATACAGGCCTAAAAAGAACGCTGTTAAAGGCAGTGATCACATAAGAAACTCCGCTAGAAAATTTTCTTTGGTATTTAAAAGCAGAACTGTAATGTTAAAAACCACAATCCTTTTTAACCACGAGATGTTTCTGACACATTTTTATATTAATCTGATGGTTTGGATAGGAGCAGAACGCTTTGGCTAGCTTGTGGCTCTTTTTTTTAAATTTCTTTTTATTGTTGATTTTTTATAGTTGATTTACAATGTTCTGTTAGTTTCAGCTGTACAGCAAAGTGAGTCAGTTCTACATATGCTTCCCTGGTGGCTCAGATGGTAAAGAATCTGAGTCAATTCCTGGGCAGGTTAATAAGAAGTCAGGGGTCCCTGAGGAGGAGATAGGGGTCTGGAATTCTCAAGGAGGAGGAAATGACAGACAGTGTTTTTTGTTTTTTTTTTTTTTCTTTACATTTCTTAGTCTTAGTCACATAAAACATTTTTTTTTCTTTAAGCCCAGAACTGATGATTACACAACTCAGTTTAAACTCTGTACTAGGGATTATATAACAACAGTGTATCCTGGTTGAGGACAGTTTCTGCTTCCTGAAAACCTTCTGACTAATTCTGATATTTTAGAATGTATATTATGAGAGAGGGCCTGGTAGGATCTTTCTATTGTTAAGTTCTAATCCTGTTATCCTAAAATGTAAATTGTGAGAGTGGGTCTGGTAAAATTTTTACAACCTTGAGACATTCTTTTGATTTATTGTAATAACTACTTAAAAAAGTATACAGCTCCCTTGCTAACACTAGTGAGGGGGCCGCTCTCCATCCCCCTTCTGATGTCTCTGTCAGAAGCTTTCTCTCTCCCTTTTTATACTTTAATAAAACTCTGCTACACAAAAGCTCTTGAGTGATCAAGCCTGGTCCCTGGTCCCAAAGCCAAATCTTCTTCGTAGATCACGAATCCAACATTGTTCGCCATAAACTATCAAATCTACCTGCAATGCTGGTGACCCGAGTTCAATCCCTGGGTCGGGAAGATCCTGTGGAGGATGGCATGGCAACCCACTCCAGGATTCTTGCCTGGAAAATCCCATGGACAGAGAAGCCTGGTGGGCTGCAGTCCATGGAGTCGCACAGAGTCAGACAAGACTGAGCAGCTACCACTTTGACTTTTCATTCTTTTTTAGATTCTTTTCCCACATAGGCCCTTACAAAGTACCGAATAGAGTTCCCTGTGCTTTACAGTGGTCCTTATCAGTTATCTATTTACATATGGGAGTGCTAGCGCTCAGCTGTGTCCAACTCTTGCAACCCCATGGACTGTAGCTCGCAAGGCTCCTCTGTCCCTGAAATTCTCCAGAAAAGAATACTGGAGTTGTAGCCATTCCCTTCTCCCAGAGGATCTTTCTGACCCAGAGACTGAACCCAGATCTCCTGCAGTGCAGGAGATTGCTTACCCTCTGAGCCACCAGAAAGAGAAAAGTGAAAGTGAAGTCACTCAGTCGTGTCTGACCCTTTGCGACCCCATGGACTGTAGCCCACCAGGCTCCTCCGTCCATGGAATTTTCCAGGCCAGAGTACTAGAGTGGGTTGCCATCTTCTTCTCCAGGGGATCCTGAGCCACCAGGAAGCCCCTTATTTATACACAATAGTGTGTATATGTCAACCCCAAACTCCTAGTTTATCCCACCACATTCCCCCTTGAAAACCATAAGTTTGTTTTCCATGTCTGTGACTCAATTTATGTTTTGTAAATAGGATCATTTGTGCCATTTTTTTTAAGCTGGAAAACAATAACAGGAGTGTCTGTGCAGCAGGGCAACGTGACTCATTACTGCAGTTACCACCGCAGACTGTCTGCAAAGCAAATATGGAAATGCATCGCAGCAGGCAGAGTAGCTGTGAATGAGGACAGCTTGAAAGAAAGGAACAACAGAACATCCACGCGTCTCAAGACTGAAAGGCACAGTGTCTGGAGCTGCCATATCCCACCTACTTTTCTAACAAACACCTCTTGAGGAATCACTACACACAAGGGGCCACGGTAAGGTCTGTGAGGGATGCAGGTGCCAACTGGAGCATGCGAAACTCTAATTTTTCCTCCATACAGAAAAAGAAGAGGATGTTGACACAAGTCAAAGTCAAATTTCCAAATTGTCCATCTTTCCTTTGCCATGGACATGCATACTGTTAAGACTGAGTGAGATGATGCGCCTGAAACATTTAGCAGCGTACCTGGGACAAAATCATTGCAAAGTCAGTCTTGGCTATTAGTAGGAGTAGCACGAGCATTATTGTTCTTAATGGTATTGAACCAAATAAACTGGGAGCACGATGGAAGGATACTGTGAGAGAAAGAAGGCCAAGGGAACAGATAAAGAGACCTAGGAAATACTAGGAATACTATTTCAGAGCTTCACTGGTGGCTCGGTGGTAGAGAATCCACCTGCTGGTGCAGGAGTCATGGGTTTGATCCCTGATCTGGGAAAATCGTACATGCCCCAGAGCAACTAAGCCAGGCACCACGGCTACTGAGCCTGTGCTCCAGAGCCCGGGAATTGCAGCTACTGAGCCCACGTGCCACAACCACTGAATCCCAAGCACCCTGGAGCGCACGCTCCATAACAAGAGACACCACTGCAACGAGAAGCCCACACAGCGCAGTGGAGAGCGGCCCCCACGCGCCGCAACTGGAGAAAAGCCCACTCAGCAATGAACACCCAGCAATGAAGACTCACCGCGGTGGAGAGCGGCCCCCACGCGCCACAACTGGAGAAAAGCCCATTCAGCAATGAAGACCCAGCAATGAAGATGCAGCGCAGTGGAGAGCGGCCCCCACGCGCCGCAACTGGAGAAAAGCCCACTCAGCAATGAACACCCAGCAATGAAGACGCACCGCAGTGGAGAGCGGCCCCCATGCGCCGCAACTGGAGAAAAGCCCACTCAGCAATGAAGACCCAGCAATGAAGACGTAGCGCAGTGGAGAGCGGCCCCCACGTGCCGCAACTGGAGAAAAGCCCACTCAGCAATGAACACCCAGCAATGAAGACGCACCGCAGTGGAGAGCGGCCCCCACGCGCTGCAACTGGAGAAAAGCCCACTCAGCAATGAAGACCCAGCAATGAAGACGCAGCACAGTGGACAGCGGCCCCCATGAGCCGCAACTGGAGAAAAGCCCACTCAGCAATGAAGACCCAGCAATGAAGATGCAGCGCAGTGGAGAGTGGCCCCCACGCACCGCAACTGGAGAAAAGCCCACTCAGCAATGAAGACCCAGCAATGAAGACGCAGCACAGTGGACAGCAGCCCCCATGAGCCGCAACTGGAGAAAAGCCCACTCAGCAATGAAGACCCAGCAATGAAGATGCAGCGCAGTGGAGAGCGGCCCCCACACGCCGCAACTAGAGAAAAGCCCACTCAGCAATGAAGACCCAGCAATGAAGACGCAGCACAGTGGAGAGCGGCCCCCACTCACCACAACTAGAGAAAAGCCCATTCAGCAATGAAGACCCAGCACGGCCACAAATAAACAAACACCTTAACAAAAAGGAAACACTATCTCAACTAGCCCTCTCCTTGACCTTTTCCATGAAACGCCTGTAGTAGATTCACCTCCTCCTCAGACCGAAAGGGGTTTACCTAATGAATGATATCTGGAAACTACCAAACTAATATGAAATACCTGAACTTTAATCTCCAGAGCCTGACTAAAACTTGGCCACAGCCTACACATTGAAGAGCAAAGGTCTAGGGGACTTCCCTGGAGAAGGCAATGACACCCCACTCCAGTACTCTTGCCTGGAAAATCCCGTGGACGGAGGAGCCTGGAAGGCTGCAGTCCATGGGGTCGCCAAGAGTCGGACACGACTGAGCGACTTCACTTTCGCTTTTCACTTTCATGCATTGGAGAAGGAAATGGCAACCCACTCCAGTGTTCTTGCCTGGAGAATCCCAGGGCTGGGGCAGCCTGGTGGGCTGCCGTCTCTGGCGTCGCACAGAGTCGGACACGACTGAAGCGACTTAGCAGCAGCAGCAGCAGGGACTTCCCTGGTTGTCCAGTGGTTAAGACTCTGCCTTCCAGTGCGGAGGGTGCAGAGGTTCAATATCTGGTCGGGGCACTAAGACCCTATATGCCTTGTGACCAAAAACTCAAAACATAAAACAAAAGCAGTATTGTAGCAAATTCAGGAAAGACTTTTAAAATGGTCCATATATTTTAAAAATCTTTAAAAACCCAGTGCACGGTAGCAGAAATATAACTTTTAGAAGACAATACACAATGAAGAGAAATTTTTATTTCAGAAAACCTTCAGAAAAGAAAATGGGACATTTAAATGACAGTTTAATAGCAGGGTTTGAATTATACTCACTGAAGCCAGTGCTCTTCATTAATTTTCCTTATTCTGGAGAAAGTCACAGGGCTTTGCAAGGACACATGTTCTTGGAAATAGAACAGGACCTTGCATCCTGTCCTGGTTAGATGCCACTCAGGTTTCATCAACCCCATCAGTTCTCTTAACCTCTTCACCTTTTAACTCTTCCCATTCCCTCCTCCAGGGGATCTTCCCAATCCAAGCATCAAACCTGGGTCTTCTTCTTTTTAGGCAGACTCATTACTGTCTGAGCCACCAGGGAAATCCCTTTTTAGGACATATGGTATCTATTAACAACTTATCTCCAGTTAAGTCTTTCAGGATTTTCTTTCCAATTCGACATACAGCTGATCTTTGACCTATAGATTATTACTCACAAAAAGTGGGTCAAAAAAAGGGCAGCATTGTTTTTTTAAAATGTCCCAATGGCATAGATATCCAACCACAAGAGTTTTGAGGATGCATAGTCTAAAATAAGAAACATTAATAACAATTGTAGTATTAATTGATGGCGTTTGGTTTTCAGATGTCTTTTATACATCTTCCCTCTGCTACAGTTGAGGGGAATTATATAAGAGTTTGAGAATAGTTTATCTTTTTAACTTCTTTTTAACTAGGCAAGGCAGCAGCATACTTTAAAACCTTTTTCTAAAAAAAAAAAGAAAAAAAAAACCTTTTTCTGTCAGTGGGAGACACATATTTCTAAATATATATATGTACATGTGTATCTATATATATATTATATATCCTAATGATCTGAGAAACACAAATGATTAATCTTAAGTACAGTTTTACAGCATAAGAAAATTCACTCATAATATTAAACCATGTGAAAAATATTTCTAAAACAATACATTATATTGATGACAAAACTAGTTTACAAAAAAGAATTCCTAAAATAAGAACTTTCAGGACAGAAATCATTTAGTACTGCTCAATATTTGATATAATAAAATCCAACCAACTTTATAATTGGAATAGTGGTTGGACTGATTGAGGTTGAAAGCCACCTTTTAAAGTGTGACATCATTTAATCAGGAAAAGAGCCTTGCCAGTTCATGGAATTGCTCATATCTGATGACTCAGTGGTAAAGAATCCACTTGTCAACGCAGGAGATGCAGGTTCAATCCCTGAGTCAGGAAGATCCCCTGCAATAAGGAGATGGCAACCCACTGCCGTGTTCTTGGGAATACCAGGAAATCCCATGGACAGAGGAGCCTGGGGGGCTACAGTCTATGAGGTCACAAAGAGTCAGAGACGACTTAACAATTAAAGAACAAACAAATAGCTGTTGTACTGCATTCTGTGTTGGAATCAAACCCTTTCAAACCGGAATCCAGTTTCTTATACATTATTCCAACAAAGCTAAATCTAATAGAAACTACCATAAATCATGCAATTACTGCATATTGTGTGTGGTTCCCATGAGAAGCACCCCACATTGAACTTTTCCCATTGCACATATTCTGTCCATGTGACTGTCCGTATTCTGTCCATCTGTCCTACTCCCATAGTTCTCCTCACTCATCTCATTCAAAAAACTTCTTCCAAACTCTTCAGTCTGAATGAAATGTCCACCCTTCATTTTCTTTTATCTGTCTTCTTTCCTCTGTCTTCTTACACATTACACTGTACATGTTTTAAAAATGAGGACTCTGAAAGTGATGCCTAACATTCAGTACACGGAAGTCAGGACAAATGTAGAAATTTGATTTTTTTTTTTTTTTGACCTGCTTGCGTACTAAGTCACTTTAGTCGTGTCCAGCTTTTTGTGGCCCTTTGGACTGTAGCCCGCCAGGAGTCTGGGATTCTCCAGACAAGAATACTGGAGTGCATTGCCGTTTCCTTCTCCGTGGAATCTCCCCAACCCGCATCTATCTCTTAGTCTCCTGCATTGATAGGAGGGAGGGCTCTTAAACACTAGTGCCATCTAGGAAACCCTTTGCTTGAGTTAGTTTTGAATAAATAATCAGTGGC
The DNA here is from genome assembly GCF_029378745.1 of Bos indicus. Classification (NCBI taxonomy): domain Eukaryota; kingdom Metazoa; phylum Chordata; class Mammalia; order Artiodactyla; family Bovidae; genus Bos; species Bos indicus. Next base: position 86,542,449 of record NC_091771.1, on the reverse strand, counting down.
TGTAAAAATTTAATTAGGAAAAACCCCTTAAAAATGCACGTTGACCTAATCCTGGACATAGATTTATGAAGAAATCGAAGAAGTCATGGTTTTGGGATAAACATTTCTATCGGAGTGGGAATACAAAATTTGAAGAGTGGGAACAGGATTATAAAGTTTTATTATCAGACATAAGCAGTTTGCCTTACCAGCAAATTTTGTTAAGTTACTTATTTGTAGCTTAAGAAACAATACAAGTTGAAAGAGTTTTAAAAGAATTTCTGGAGAGCTAAATTGAGAAGTTTGTTTTTGACCTGGTATAAAACAGAAAAAAAAAATTAGGAATTTTTAATCTTGAGAGGGGCTTGCTTAACGCATTCTGTGCTTAAGAAAGATCATACATGTGTCTCTGTGTAGAATCAGTTGCTATAAAGGGAGAACGAAAGTCAAGATTCAGCTGTTGACTGGTAATAAACATAAAAACGAGGGCGATTTGGTCTAAAAAGCAATTATGTAAGTGGAGCAACCAAAACAAACTGTGAAGAAAATTTTAAAAGTTTCTGACTAATGGGTATATGTGTTTGAAGGAGAATTAAAAAATAATAATAGAAGCAGCCTCTCAATTCTGGTGAATTCAGGAAGACAGCAGCACTATAATGGCCCTGAGGAGGGAAGAAAGTGGTGCTGATTTTTAGGAGGGCCTGGAATGAAGCTGATAAAATACAGTAGAAATAAACATAACTGACAGAAGTAAAGAAATATATCTGAACGTGGCCTACATGTATATGTGCAGAAAAAGAGTCTTGGATCACCTGCACATTGTCATGCACCACTCTTAGGCTATTCCTAAGGCAACACAGGGCATGTCAGACGGTCGCCCTCTGCATAGCCTCTTAAGCACTAAGAATAAAATTGCTGTTGTTTAGTTGCCAAGTTGTGTCTGACTCTTTTGTGACCCCATGGTCTGTAGCCCTCCAGACTCTACTGTCCATGGGATTTCCTAGGCAAGAACACTGGAGTGAGTTGCCATTGCCTTCTCCAGGGGATCTTCCCAACTCAGGGATCGAAATCGCATCATCTGCACTGAGAGGTGGATTCTTCACCACTGAGCCACCAGGGAAGCCCCAAGAATAAAATAGCAAAAACAAAAAACGCTATCTTCATGTTTAATTTTGCAAATGGTCAAGTATTTCAACTTAAAGTTACCAGTTCTTTAATTGAGTCATCTTCACAGGCTATGCTTTTTCTTTCGTCATGACTTCTTTGTATTATTTTAGGATATTTCTCTTTAATAAAGAGGAATACTCAAGAGGCACTGGGCAACCTAACTTAACAGTGAAGAACATTAGCTTCATGACACAACATGCCAACAGGTCTGAAGTCAAGGAAGGTAAAACCGAAAGTAGAAACTCAGCTGACCATCTGGAGAAAGGCAGCAATAAATCGCCTAGTTGGCTGTTGAATGTTCCACTCTCCAGGGGACATTTGCACCTGGACGCCTCAGTGATCCCCAAGTTTCACACCCCCCGAACCTGTTTCTTTACCCTCGCCACTCACACTCACCTCTCACTCCTCGGTTGTCCTCTTAGTGAATTCTGAGTTGCTCAAGCAACACTAGCTTAAAGTTTCCAACTCAATAGTGGGTTCCCGGTAGGAGTGACTGACTACGTTTGGGCTGCTTCCCTGGTGGCTCAGGGGTTAAAGTGTGAGCCTCCAATGTGGGAGACCCGGGTTCGATCCCTGGGACAGGAAGATCCCCTGGAGAAGGAAATGGCAACCCACTCCAGTATTCTTGCCTGGAGAATCCCATGGACGGAGAAGCCTGGTAGGCTACAGTCCACGGGGTCGCAAAGAGTCAGACACGACTAACCGACATCACTTTCACTTTCTTTCACTTTCAAAGTGCAGACAGCGATGCCAACCTCCTGGGTTTATTAAGAGGGCAAATGATAATCATGCATCCACAGGGCCAAACCCAGAGCTTTCACATGGAACTCATCTCTACCCTTTTCTGTATGTTCCAGAATGCCTAGCTCAGAGCTTTACACAGTACGCGTTTCCTCTATTTTGAGAAAAGTCTGTTTCTCTAACTCCTCAGAAATGCGGATACTTTTTAAAAAGGAAATCCCACCACAACAAAAGAGCAGCTGACCAACACAGATCGTGTAAGTAGGACTTGACCCATAAAAAGTGCAATTAACCATTAAAATGAATATCATCCATTTTTACAGAACTATTAATGAGAATGCATCCTTCAACATTATGACTTTATTTCTAAAATACCTATGTGTGCATGTGTGCTGAGTGACCCCAAAGACTGTAGCCCACCAGGCTCCTCTGTCCATGGGACTTCCCAGGCAAGAATACCAGAGTGGGTTGCTATTTCTTCCTCCAGAGAATCTTCCCAACCCAGGAATTGAACCTGCGTCTCCTGCGTCCCCTGCATTGGATTCTTTACCCCTGCCCCACACGGGAAGCCCACGCATGTCTGAAGTTTTTTAATGATGAAAGTATAAAGAACAATTGACCTTTCTGGAATTAGATAGAAATACTTACCCTGGCCTCTCTTATATGAAATAGAGACACATCCCCTTGCCCTTCCTCACCCTTAACTCTGCTGGTTCTCTTAACCTCGCCCTAAAATGTTCACTTTTGCAATGTATTTGCCCTTTTCAAGTATTATAGTTTACTCATCAATTATGCTTATTGACCATTTTCTGTGGCTTCCCACCTCACTGCAATGTGATATCCCATGGGCAGGAAACCTTCATCTGTTTGTTCTCTGATCAATACCCAACAACCAGCACAGTGTTAGGAACCTCTGAGGTTAGGGAAGGTTGGAAGAGACACAATATCACTTCTGGCTACCCTGGTTGATCTGCTTCCTGGCTCTTCAGTTTCCCAAAACTTTAAACTTGATAAGAACAGGGTTCAGAGATGTGGTTATCAGGTCACTATTTGCATTTTAAATACTTTTGTGAAAATTGAACAGAAGCCAGCTCTTGCAACACTGAAAAGAAGTCTCTCCTTATTGAAGCAGGGGACAAGAAAAATAACACACAGGGAAGGCTCTGGTCAAAGATCACCATGACAGCAACCATCTGTTTCTGTTCTAGGAAAGAACACGCCCTTGCTGGGTAAGAGGCTGCAGCCCCATTTGGGGACAGAATGGATGGTTGAGTTACACACTGCATACTTGCAACATGCATTTTACAGCCTTGGAAGTTACAGCTGAGACCAAAATGTCGATAAAGCAAAGACTGGATGCTACAGACCCCTCAGACATCCCGTCTTTTCTTGCAAAGGAAATGGACTATGGATTTCAAGACTCAAAAAAAAAAAAAGTGTTGATATATTTCTGTTTCCCCAGGTGGCACTAACGGTAAAGAAACCACCAGCCAGTGCAGGAGGCCAAGAGATGCGGGTTCGGTCAGGAGGACCCCCTGGAGGAGGAAATGGCAACCCACACCAGCATTCTTGCCTGAAGAATCCCATGGACAGAGAAGCCTGGTGGGCTACAGTCCAGGGGGGTCACAAAGAGTCGGACACGACTAAAGTGACTTAGCATGTACACTTATGTTTAACAATAGAAATGTTTACCCCAGGGAAATATTTAAGTTACCATATTAGGCATTAATTTATGTGTATTAAGGAGGTAGAGGTGGCTCAGTGGTAAAGATTTCATGTGCCAATGTTGGAGATGCAGACTTGATTCCTGGGTCAAGAAGATCCCCTAGAGGAGGAAATGGCAACCCACTCCAGTGTTCTTGCCTGGAAGACCCTATGGACAGAGGAGCCTGGTGCACTACATTTCATTGGGTTGCAAAGAGTCAGACATGACTGGGCATGCACGCACTCATATTTATTATATTCAAAACTCTGATTTTTAAAAAAAAATCAAATGCATTGTGGTGTCCTGGATGGCTCCTGGAACATAAAAAGACGTTAGGGGAAAAGCTGGTTAAATTCAAATAAAGTCAGGGCTTCTCTGGTGGCTCAGACAGTAAAGAATCTGCTTACAGTGTAGGAGACCCACGTGCAATATCTGAATTGGCAAGATCCCCTGGAGGAGGGCATGGCAACCCACTCCAGTTTTCTTGCCTGGAGAATCCCATGGACAGAGGAGCCTGGTGGGCTACAGTTCATGGGGTCGCAAAGAGTCGGACATGACTGAGCAACTAACACTTCCAGGAGTTTAGTTAAATCCATGTTGGTCTCTGTGTTGTGACAAAGGCACGAAGGTAACATAAGATGCTAACTTCGGAGGAAACTGGATGGGGTCATAAGGGAACTCACTGAACTGTTATTGTAACTTTTCTGTAATTCTAAAATAATTCCAAAAAGTCTATTTTAAAAATGCAGAAATATAAAGTAGAATGGTCTGAATCTTACAGGAAATATTTACAAGATAAAATATGAGCAATTCTTTTTCTGCTCTTGTTTTTACTTTCTTTAAAATGCTCATGCTTTCACCACTATTTTTGTTATTAAAATTGAGACAAGTATAATAAATATTAATAAAAATAATTTTTGTCTTTCCAAAATCTGAAACACATGGGTTTCCGATAACTTTTAAATTCCCCACTGAACAAGGGAGAAAGCAAAAGGTCACCTCATTTTATTAGTGAACTGTTAGAGTTGAGTAGAAATGCATTTGGAAGAATTCACTTTCTTGATGGACTCTCAAGCTGATTATCTTTAGGTTCTTATGAAGAGAATCACAGCTAAGTTCAGGTTCAACACATGGATCACTGTGACTCCATCACTAAAGAAATATTTATGCATAAGATCTTCGAAGCTGTGTCACTTTAGGGTTGTTTTTTTTTTTTTTAATTGGGACTATCTCCAAACACACTTATGGGCTGAAAAGTGAATTTTTGGCTATTGTAAGCCATTTGGCAATTTTACTCCTGGATTTCCCCACATTTCTGTTTGTTAGATTACAATCAGAAATTCTTATGAAACCTAGGAAACTTGCTAAGACGTTCATCTGAAACACAACATAGTTAAGAAAAGCAAAACTGGAGCCCTAGCACCAAATTCTAGAATTAAGTGGCAGCAGTGCTTTTACTCCTGGGTGGGGTGGGGGTGTCTGCAAGGAGTGCCAACTGGGTGTGCAGGCTGATGGGGGTGCTGCTCTTCATGTGCTGACGTGCAGTTCGTGAATTTCACTGACTTGAAGATACATGCTCTTTTCTGAGTATGTAAAGAATACGTCAATTAAAATTAAAAAAAAAATTAACTACATAAATTAACAATGCATGAAATTGTAGTTAAAGAAGTTGCTGAATAGGGGAGCTTCTCCGGCTTTTCAATGAACCCAAATACTGCCTCTGCCTGGGGTAGCGAGCGAGTCTGAGGGAAGGGGTTTCCGGACCACACCCCTGGGACTTGAGTCTTCTAATCATGCTCATTTTTTGGTTAAGCAGTTCTTTAAAAGGTCAAGTTAAAAAAATTTCATAAGAGGGCCTTTGATCAAAACTTGACAAATGAAGAAATATGGGAAAATCCCTTCCCCGCCCCCCCGCAGAATGATGTCACTTGGTGCTGGGTGCTCAGTCACTCAGTTGTGTCCAATCCTTTTTCGACCCTTTGGACTGTAGCCTGCCAGCTTCCTCTGTCCATGGGATTTTTCAGGCAAGAATATTGGAGTGGGTTGCCATTTCCTTTTCCAGGGGATCGTCCCAGCCCAGGGATTGAACCTGCGTCTCCTGTGCCCCCTACGTTGCAGGTAGATTCTTTACGGCTGAGCCATGGGGGAAGCAAAATGATCCCAAATCATTCCTAAATCATTCTATCTTATTTGATATTGAGCCCCAAATTGATTCATACCTGTTCATGGAATACCTACAGGGTGCAAGGGTCATGATGACTATACAATAGGAGAAATGGGACCAGACCACAGAAGTCTGTACCGTTTAGTTGTACAGATAGTCTACACACAAATGAAAAGAACCTTCCTAGGTGATCTGTGATGAGTATCAGATACTGAAAGAACTAGCCCACAACATACTGGAATTTACTTACAAATTGAATATATACCCAATAAAATTGAGATGCCTGCTGAAATCTGGGTTGGATTTATAGGAAAATAAGAATGGGTAACATTCTGATATATTACTTAACCATATTTAGCTGTGAAACTTTTGAGCATGGTTATAAAATGATGACAAAACTGACGTTGAGAAAGCAGAATATTCTAGGAAAAATCTAGAAGAATATTATAATTCTGTTAATTATAAATCCCCTAAGTGTCCTAAGTGTCCTGGTGTGGCTTAAAAATAAGTGTGAGGTCAAATACTATACATCATTTACTTGAAAACTCTGTATTTTTTTAAACAGTTTAACAAGCAATTTGAAAATGCCAAGGCTCCAAAGTAACAGTAACATTTTTTAATTAATCATGAAAGAATAGTGAAACCTATATAAGGAAAACTGCCTTATTGTGGAATTTAAAATTCTATATTTAATATAGATATTAAAAATTCTTGAATAGATAAATTCAAAACGTGAAAATTCATTTTTCCTCAGTTACAGGCTTTATAAAACTCCAATAAAATGCATCTAAACATACATAGATGACTAATAAGTGAAATGAAAACTAACATTTTAACACTAGAAGGGATAACCTAAGGCTTCTGAGTTTTACTTAAAATAAGTCACAACTAGAATGGAAACAAAAACCAAAGAAAGTTCCATAGATTCAAACTGCATAGAATCTTCTCAATTCCAAAAGAAGGACCTCACCAAACGGAAAACAGAGAAAAATCATGGAGCTTCATACAAACTTCTTGGTATATACATAAACAAATTTTACAGTAGTGCTAAACAAAACGACATTTTTCCTGCGTGAAAGGATGAAACAACATTCAAGTCAATTTTACTGACGAGATTTGCTGATAATAACCGTCATTGAGTTTCTTATCTCTAAATTTTTCCTCTGGGATCTATGAATGCTATACGTATATGTAGAGAGAGACAGAGAGATATATATGTGACTAAGTACTGCATATGTAACTAAGTATACAGTGTATATACTGTACACATATACATAATATATACAAAATATGCAGTATCTACTGTAATGTACACAGTGTACATACACAAATATAATACATATATATGCTACATTAAACTTTTATAAAAATCTGAGATAAACCATGATATTGATAATAGTGATTACATCTGTGCTATGGAAACTGGGTGGATTCTTATTCGTTGGTTAGAATTTTCTGCTATTCTCCAAATTTTCTAAAAACTGAAAGTTATTTGGAGAAAAATTTTTGTGAGTATATCATTTTTGGATGCCTTAGAAACACAAATATGGAAAAACATTCACATGGGATGAAATTTTAAAATATTAATGTATTAATAGAACATATTTTGGGGAAGTGGGACTTAGGGAGTTATTCATTTCTTACTCAGTTTTTTCCTTCTTAAATCTGCTGTAATGAGTCTATATCCTCTTGGAATGGGAGAGCTAGGGTTTATTTTTAATAATAAATTTACAGGTAGGAGTACTAGCAGACAAGGTTGAAGGAGAATGAGGCATTCTCACTCTACTAGATATTGAAGCTCATTTTATTACAAAATTCCTTAAAATATTTATTGCAGACAAATAGGATAATAAATCAATGAAAAAAAGCAGTCTCAAAATAGATTCAACTATATATGAGGAACTCAATATAATATAGTAAGTGTTTCAATGCAAATGAATTAAAAAGAATCATCTAATTAATTTGGTTTAGATATTTAGCAACACTTTGGAAGGAAAAAGTAAAAGAAAGGAGAAGTTAAGGCTAGTATAACATGATTCACCAAAATAAACTCCAGGACTAATGGATTTAATACCAACTACAACACTAAATTACTAGAAAAAAGTCAAAATGGCAGAAAAAATAGCAAACTACTTTAAGAGATTATGGATAAGTGTGTATTTTAACTTTGATATCTTAGAGAAAAATTTTAAAAAGGGTATCACATTAAAATATACAGATGCAAGATCTCTCTACAAGTTCTAAAAAGCAGCAAAATATTGTGAAAACATTTACATCAAAATTTTGATAAACAAGATGCCTAATACAGAGTTTATTCAAAATTATTTTTAAAATAGGACAGATGAGTAAGGGAAGTTATAAATAAAAATTAGTAGAGGATAAAATTAGAAGCTATCAAAATATGCAAAAAGAAGATAATTCTTATTTGTAAGCAAGCCACAAATTAAATTTGAGGCACTATTTTTCAACTACTGAGCTAGCCAAAATATATCTTTAAAGGTAAAACGTGTAAGGATGTGAAGAACTTGTACACTGCATTTCTGTTGCATTCATTTATAATTCATTTGGAAAACAATATTGCAACAGATAGCAAGGGTGATAAAGACATTCACCCTCTTTGGCTCAGACATTCTATCTACGGAATTTATATTGAGTATATGCATCAAACTCCTCAGAAACAAAGAGATTTGCACAAAAATTTTGACATGTTCCATTCTACCAAAAAAATTGGAAATGATCATGATAATTATAAGATAATAAATTAATATATGTGAGAATTACTTAGAAATAAGGAAAAAGCTTATTGTGCAGTAAGTCAACACAAAAATATACCACAGTATATGTGCCGTATTTTTTAATTACGCAGAAAATATGGATGACAAAATGCAAAATATGAAAATAAGGATATTAGAGTATAGTAAAAATATGAGGGTTTTCCAGTTTTAAAATGTGTAAACCCAGATGTTTCTGACAACCGGCATGGGGATATGATAAGCAGATACAAAATGTTTTGCTGTATAAAACTAAAGAGGAATTTTTTCTATGAATAAGGCATTTAGTGAAAAAATAAGTTTACAGAAGGAGCATCGTGTGTGTGTGTGTGTGTGTGTGTGTCAGAGAGAGAGAGAGGCAGAACACCTAATCTGTCTCTCAAGCACTCTCCTGCAAAGTGCAAATACAGGTAAATAATTACACCTGATCAGTTTGCCTCATAGTCACCACTAAGGTTAAAGGAAACAGGAGACGCGACAACACCTCTCCCCCAGACAAGCCTGCCTGGCACATTCTAGGGGCTCAAAAAATGCTCCTGCAATATAAAAGGGAAACAGCACAAAGGGTTTATTAAATTACAATATTAGTAATGCAATGCAAATTCTCTTTTCCATCCTTGACATGAAGGAACTGGAGCTGAAAGTTTGGGGTGTCCCCCCCTCCCAAATCTGAGATGTCTGTGGAGCAGGTAGAAATCACTAAAGAACTATTCCAGGAGATTATAAACCTGCGGAGCTCCTGGAGGAGCATTATAATAAGCAAAAGCATTAAAATCTCTGTGCCCCAGTGTGTAAAATAGGCTTCTTCTTAAAAAGGGAAGAAATCAAATAGAGCACCAACGTGCACCTGCCTGGTCTCCACGTGGTTTCGCAGCAGCTACGCCCCTCGGAGATGCGGTCTGCCCCTCGTATGGACCAAACCTCATTCCAGACTAGCTCCTGGAGCTCCCCGCCCCTCCCCCGCGCCCGAGGACTGCCAGACGGTGCTCCTGACGTGGGCGCGAGCTCTCTCTTTGAGGGGAGAGGTGAGCCCCTCTCCCCTCTTCTGTGCTCCAAGCGCCGCCGCACAGACGGATGCCCCCGAAACGTGCTCCCAGGAGGACAGTACACGCGGTCAGCCCAGGACGCTGGCCAGGGCTTGGCTCCGCCCTGGGGGGCACACAGGCTTGGGATGCCTTTTCCAGCCTCCGGCTTCTGTTCAGCGCCCCTCTCCCAAGCAGGATGCTCTCCTCCTCACCTGGGCCCTGGAGCCCGGACCCCTGGGCGCTTCTGTTCCCCCGCAAACGTACCTGTTTCTTCTGCCTCCTGCAGGGCACGCTTACTCCTGCCGCTCTGGCTGGAATTGCTTTCTCCCGGAGCTGGGGGTGCAAAGATCCGCTGCTAAGAGAAAAGCCCCACCACGTTACTGCCGGGGCGTCGGGGTCTGGGGGTGGGGGGGGCTGCGGCGGGGGGCGGCGGCTACTGCGGCACACTCACTTTCAGGGCAGGGGTGACGCCGGGAGCCTCCCGCGGGGCCGCGGCTCCGGCCTGGGGGGCGCCCGGCCGCCCCCGCAGCTCCGCCCGCAGGCTGCCCAGCTCCGCTTGCAGGGACGCCACCCAGCAGAAAGCCAGCACCGTGAGGCAGCTGGACGAGGCGGCGAGCAGCAGGGTCACGGCCAGCAGCTTTCCATCTTTGGAGCACCGGCCGGAGGGGCTTTCCTCCTGGGGCAGGACGGAGCCTCCCTCCTTCAGTTTCATTTCTTCTCTGGTCTGAGGGCAAGAAAGGCGGGACTGCTCCCCGGTGGAGTCATCCATTTCCCTCCTTGAACTTTGCAGGTTGGGGCCCCTAGCCTGAGTGACCACAGAGAATGGATCATTTCCTGTTATCTGGGTTTGTTGATGTCCCACATTGACTACACGGCCCAGCCCGGCTGCGCTCGCCCTGAGGCGAGTTCTCCTGAATTTTCTCCTCTCTTCCGCGGCTGCATCTCTTGCCCCAACTGTAGGCTAGGTCTTCCTGGCATTCACCCTTCTATCCGATTGCTCAATCGGTCTTCCTCATTTCACTTTCAGTTTTTGTAAGAATTTTAATGGCATCTCAGAACACTCATGCACGGACCCAGGGGGGTGGGGGGGCCGAAGATCTACTGATGGGGAGGGAACTGGCAGTTCGGACCAGCACACTCTGGGGAGCTTTTAAGATAGGAAGGTGTTTAAGGAGCTGCCCCTCAGGCATTAGGAGAGGACTGGGTCCACTTGGGGCCACGTGGCTTTGTAGGGAAGGGGGAAAGAACAGGAATAAATTCCTGCTAAGTGTGATAAAGATAATTCATGTGAAGGTCAGATAAGCTAAGTGCCTCAGTGGTGAACTGGGCTCCGCTGGAGAGTGATTTACGAACAGTCTTTAAGTAGGAAATAAAATGAAGTGTCCTCAAAGGAGGCACAGAGGTCCACTGGGAGGCACTCTGCTCCGTTATCGTCTTGGCGCCATTATAAAAAGAATGTTCTTACATTTTGGAGAATTGTTTAGATCAGCTACGCGGAGGGTGGGTGAGAGGTGAGGGGTGGTGGGGGTGGGTAGTCTTTATACGTGGGTGGGTGCAGTTTCCAAGAGAAATCTGAGGTCTTCCTCCAGGGACTTGGGGGTCCTGGGAGGCTGGGAATCAGCCATTCATGGGGGGGCCAGGCCCCAGGAGCCCTCCCACCTCTGCGGTCCGCACTTCTGGAGCTGCAAGTCCCCAGCACACTGGTTGGGGAAGAAGCGACCTTCTCTGGCTCTGGGTGCTCGGGAACCTGCATTAACTGCTCTCTTCCTAGAGCAGCTTATCTGCTCGTCCCCTGTTAGGCCCACTCGAGCCAGTCAATCATGTGACCCAACCTGGGTGGATGCAGCTCCACCCAGAGGGGCTTGGACTTCAAGTCTCCACTGTTGGATGTGGTGTGGCCTGTGAGTCAGTGTCCTCTCTGGGTGGGTGATAACTGTCCCTGAGAATCCTAACAAGACTCCCAGGAATGTGGAACAAGCTACCTTTAAGATGCTTCCATTTCCATTCATTCCATTCATTCATTATGTGGAATCCATTCATTTTATGAACAGAATGTTTCACATATTCAATTGTAATATGTTCATTATTGCTGCAATGGATGTCTTTGTGCCTTTCCCTGGGCATAGCTGCAAGGGCTTCGCAGGCACCCACCTGCTAGAGAAAAAGCCTGTGCTCACCTTAACCAGGTGTCTCCCGAGTTACCTGCCAGGACTGCCTGCTTCCTCCGTGTCTCACTAAAGTGTCATGTCATCAGCCTTATTCATTTTTATCTATTGGGATTGGTCCCCCCGCCCCCTTTGCACCTGCAAGCTCCAAGACTTTAAAAAATGACTTTTAAAAATATTTCTCTGTTTAAAAAAATGAAAAAGTGTTTCAGTGATTCCCTTGGTCCCATTTCGCTGGTGGGAGTCATCATCTGTCAGTGGGTGTGCAGAATCTTTTGTGGAACACAAGCTTCCTGACAGTTCTTGTTTCCAGTCAATCAAGATAAAACACACCAGGTAACAGTTCAGTTGCTCAGTCGTGTCCGACTCTTTGCGACCCCATGAATTGCAGCACGCCAGGCCTCCCTGTCCATCACCAACTCCCGGAGTTCACCCAGACTCACGTCCATCGAGTCAGCGATGCCATCCAGCCATCTCATCCTCTGTCGTCCCCTTTTCCTCCTGCCCCCAATCCCTCCCAGCATCAGAGTCTTTTCCAGTAAGTCAACTCTTCGCATGAGGTGGCCAAAGTACTGGAGTTTCAGCTTTACCATCAGTCCTTCCAAAGAACACCCAGGACTGGTCTCCTTTAGAATGGACTGGTTGGATCTCCTTGCACTCCAAGGGACTCTCAAGAGTCTTCTCCAACACCACAGTTCAAAAGCATCAATTCTTTGGCGCTCAGCTTTCTTCACAGTCCAACTCTCACATCCATACATGACCACAGGAAAAACCATAGCCTTGACTAGATGGACCTTTGTTCAGTTTTTCAAAAGAGGATTAGTTTGGGGATTACTTTCTGACTGAAAGTAATTGGAACTCACCCAGATTATATGGGTGTGTATTCCCAGGTGGTGCTAGTGGTAAAGAACTTGCCTGGGTTGGGAGGATCCCCTGGAGAAGGACATGGACAGTGTTGCCTGGAGAATCCCATGGACAGAGGAGCCTAGCGGGCTACTGTCCATAGGGTCGTAAAGAGTTGGACACGATTGAAGCAACTTACCACACATTCGTAGTACTTAAGCACATAGAAAAACGAAAGAATTCAAGGCAGTGCTGGAAGCCAATTCCTCTCTTTTTCACTCTGGACACCTGCAGTGTCTTTCTGTGGGTGGACATCCTTCCCCTTCTGACAAGCCACTTCTCTCTGTGTTCTGCAGTAAAAGTTCAGAAAAGAAAGGGAATACTTTCCTATAAGAAGTTAGCTTTGCCTTCAGCTGCTCTTCGGAGAGAACCATGAGCAGTCTGCTGGCATCCCCTGTGGTCTGGACCACCAGTGGGTGCCCCTAGCTAGAGCTCCCCCTCCAAAGGCAGAAGGGGGAGGGCCCTGCCCGGGACATGGGCAGGTGAGGTCCCCGACGCCCATGATATGATTCAGAAAACAGGTAGAAAATGAAGTTGGCGTTCGTGTGCTCTCAAATTTCTTACTAGAGGAGCAAAAGGAAGTTATTACTCCATCAATCTAGGATCTGTTTCCTGCAGAGGAAAGGGTGTGACAGTAATTTAACTGAAAATCTGTTCAACAAATCGTAGTCCTTAGTCATTGACTCGGTCACATTCATGTTTATTTAGGGCTGGAGCTGAGCCAAGACTTCTCTGCCGTGATTCAGTTTCTTTTCACCCACTTCTTTTTCTCAACTGGAGTGTCCAGCATTCTCGTGCAACAGAGCTAAGACACACTGAATAAACAAAGTGAGTCCTCTGTCCCCTGACCCATCTACTCAGCAGAGGGCAGAGAGGAACAGCAGAGAGGATATTTGAACAGAACTAAAGTCAGGAGTTTATCTCACTGATGAATCACAGCATAAAACAGACATCTGCTCTAGGACCACTTGCTTCTTATATTGACAACCTCAAAGATATTCAGAAAGCTTAACTAACTGCTGGCTTAACAATTCTATGAGGAATTAGCTGGTTTGGGAACTCTCTTCTGTACCCATTTCTTTAAGGGAAAAAAGTGTCTTTCATAAAGATCTGGATGATCCAAGAATGGAAACAAGAGTCCTTCCAGAAAGGCAGATGTACGGAAAAATAGATCCAGGTAAAACCAGCTTCCTCAAGTACTTAGAATATGGCAAATGGCTGGATACAAATAATTACTACAGTTCAGAAAAAAATCATTTTGCTTTCTGGTGGAAATATATAGATTCAGTCAGTTGTTATTGTCATTACAGTGAAACTTGATTTGGAAGGCCAAGTGCTAATCGCTCTAATTGAACCAGGAAGTAATGGTATGTTTTTAAACATAGACAACTTTAGTTACTTCTTATACAAAAAATGATGCCAGTGATTTCTATTTCTTAATGGCTATATTCAAAAGAGGAGTGTGTGTGTATTTACTGGAGCTTAATTTTTGTAGCGTTAAGTCGCTTCAGTTGTGTCCAACTCTATGACGCTATGGATTGTAGCCCACCAGGCTCCTCTGTCCATGGGATTCTCCAGGCAAGAATACTGGAGTGGATTGCCATGCCCTCCTCTAGGGGATCTTCCCAATCCAGGGATCGAACCTGCGTCTCTTACGTCTCCTACATTGGCAGGTGGGTGCTTAACATCTAGCACCAAAAGTAATTTTTGTTACCGTTGGGGAAAAAAATCTTCTTTTATAAGACTTCAGTTTCATTTGTGAATTGTCCTCAATTTGTAATGTAACTGCTTTCAGGTTTAATTCTCTTGAGTATGTGTTTATTTAAGTATGTTTTTTTAAGAAATTTCTGTTTAATACTATTTTCAATTAGCATACAATTTAGTTTTGAAGGAGAGGAGACACTGAGGCCTCCCCGGTCGGATCTTAGAAGCCCAGGCATAATTAGTAAGCATGGCAGGTTCCGCGCTCCAGATGGAGACTCAGCCAGAGTTTGAGAGAGAGAGAGACATGGGGAGACCAGTCTTTCGAGGAACTGATCCCAATTCTTTATTTTCCATGGTCTACTTTTATACACTGAGATGTTATGCAAAAGTCACATGGGGTCAGCAGTCCTGACTTTTATCAAAGTCAGGTGCTTCATACAAATGTATACAGAGGTCTTAGGGGTGTTACATCATCTTCTGGCCAGGGGGCCTGCTGACAATTTATGACCCTCTCCTTGTGACAGCAGTCAGTCAACCAGGACATTTATTTCTCCAGGGGTGATTATTCTTAAAACAGACGCCACCCAAATAAAGTTACATTCCTATAGGGTGAGGGTGTAGTGGGTTTTAGTTAAGGAAAGAATTTACTTAGCCTAAGGTCTAACGTGATTAATATCAAAGGTTAATACTTATTTCTTCTATATATTCATTAATGTGCGTAAGGGCAGGGGATGTGGAGACTTAGCAATAAACATTGGCTCAACAAATGAAAAACCCTTCACCAACACAATTTCTAATCAGCCCACTATACTTATACTAATGGTTTTCTAACTTTTCTAAGGAACCTGTTTTTAGAAGGTTTAAAGCATCTCGTGCCTCTCACAGTTGGGAGGCTGTGAGCAATCACATGTGGCCGGACAAGCCTGTCAGGCAGGCCAGAGAAACTTCAGAGGAGTTTGTAGGTTGAAACACTCCTATCACGCCCAGGAATTATTATTAACTGGAGCTCTAAGTTAACTCCTTCTCTGAAAGAGGTGGTGGGGGACAGCCCCCCGTAAAGTCAGAGGAGTAGGTGAGAGTACAAAGTAGTAAAGTAGGCAGGCTCTGGTTATGGGGGTAGATGCTCGAGGATTTCCAGGGGGACTCCTGAGGCTCGATCCCGCCTTTGCGTATGTCGAGCCTCCTTCCTCATGACCTTTGCCACGGGCAGAGTGCCTCACGCCGGCCCCCAACATAGTTTGTTATCCTTTACTTCTATAATACTTCCAAGGATAATATTTTCATTTGTATTACAATGAATACGTATCAGTCCATGTGACCATCTATTTCATATATATAGACTGATTTTTCTATTTTACACACATGACACAGAGAATACACATCAACACACATGTGTGCTAAGTCACTTCAGTTGTGTCGGACTCTTTTTGACCCCATGGACTGTAGCCCCCCAGCCTCCTCTGTCCATGGGGTTCTCCAGGCAAGAATTCTGGAGTGGATTGCCATGTCCTCTTCCAGGGGATCTTCTGGACCCAGGGATCCAACCCATGCCTCTTAGGTCTCCTGCATCAGCAGGTGGGTTCTTTACCAGTGAGCCTCATACTGGGAAGCCCTACGCTGACACGCAGGCACACTCAAACAATACCTGGTCAGATTTGATCACCTCAAAAATGTTGAGAGAAATAAAGAATTATACCCATGTAGGAAACATTACCTATGAAATTCTGTCTGTCTTTAAAGATGAATAAAGCAGAGTTTGCAACCGTTTTTAAAGATTTACTTGAAATTTTGCTTATTAAATGTGAGAAATAGAATGATGGGTGTTAGGTGTACAGCCTCAGAAGTCAGACACATCTGGATGCTGGGTTTTGTTTTACCATCTTAACAAACACTTTTCTGGCCCAAATCTAGAAACTGATCTTGTCCAGACAGCCGTCTTGGTAGGATAATAACTGCACACTCTAATCCTCATCATTGCAACACAATCCTGGTGATTCCATCCACACCAGCATTGATTGCTGAGACTGTACTGATAGGAGAGGTCCTAACAATCAGCCTGGGGGCAGGGGGGCTCCTGAGAAAGGGTCTGTCATCTTTAGAGAGAAGCCAAAGAAAAAGACAGCCTTCCCGCACTGTCACAGGTCTCCATATGACAACGCAGAGCCAGGCTGGCCATTCACAACTGCTGTGCTGCCCAGGTGACAGGTGAAGGCTAGGAAGAAAGCCTGGCCTCTGACTGCCCTGCCGTGCTGCGGAACCAACCAAGTCTACCTGTTCCCCACTGGGGACTTCTTACACCAAGTAATTGCTGCTGTTGTTTAGTTGCTAAGTTGTGTCTGACTCTTGTGACCCAGTGGATTGTAGCCCATCAGGTTCCTCTTGGAGAGGGCAATGGCACCCCACTTTAGTGTTCTTGCCTTGAGAATCCCAGGGATGGGGGAGCCTGGTGGGCTGCCATCTATGGGGTCGCACAGAGTTGGACACGACTGAAATGACTTATCAGCAGCAGGCTCCTCTGTCCATGGAGTTTTCCAGGCAAGAATACTGCAGGCAGATTCTTTACCACTGAGCCATCAGGGAAGCCCATATTAAGTTATACTTTTTCCTTATTCTTTAAGCCAATTTGGGACAAGAGTAGATGTTAATGCATCCCAAAGCATCCTAACTAATTCTGCTGGCTTGAGGCTATTCATATACCTAGGACCAAAGAACTTTTTACATAACAGTTTCAAATGTTCTTTTGAAAAGTTTCCAAAAGTCTACATTGAAAAAACTACAATGTCAAGAGGAAAGGTCAATATATATCAATAGAAAAACTAGGTCATTCATTAAGAAGAGTCTTATTTCCATTTCTAGTACAAAGTTACTTTTTCACAACTTCAGTTATTTAGCAGAGTCAGCTGGTAAAAAATCTGCCAGCAATGCAGTGGGCCCTGGTTCAATTCCTGGGCCAGGAGGATCCGCTGGAGAAGAGATAGGCTACCCACGCCAGTATTCTTTGCCTTGCCTTGTGGCTCAGCTGGTAAAGAATTCACCCGCAATGTGGGAGACCTGGGTTGGGAAGATTCCTAGAGAAGGGACAGGCCACCCACTCCAGTATTCTGGCCTGGAGAATTCCTTGAACTATTATAGGCCATGGGGTCGCAAAGAGTCGGACATGACTGAGCAACTTTCAGTCTCAGGGAACTTCACATCTTTAAAGGTGCTGCTATGTGCAGACGTACCGAATGTACCTGTGTTCTCTATGTGGTCTGGGAATAAATTCAGCCGCCTCTTTCAGAAATGAATATAGAAAATCAGAATTGTGGGTCACCATGTAAGGAGGGGGACTTCCCTGGTGACTCAGATGGTAAAGAATATGCCTGCAGTGTAGGAGACCAGGGTTTGATTCCTAAGTTGGGAAGATCCCCTGGAGGAGGGCATGGCAACCCACCCCAGTATTCTTGCCTAGAAAAATCCCCATGGACAGAGGAGCCTGGTGGGTTACAGTCCATGGGGTCGCAAGAGTCTGACACGACTGAGCGACTAAGCACAGCACAGCATGTAAGGAGGGAATCACTTCAAATGAAAGAAAAAAAATCAAGGGAAGCCCAGGGCATTCTGAGAAGAATGCAGCCTGAATTCATCTTTCTTATCATTCCTACAGGCTCTGACTTATCCCTCTTTCTTGAGACAAACTAGAGGAGGCTAGAGGCTGCTGGATGTTAGTGAGACCCTGGGCTCTAACAGGTCTCAGATAGAGAAAAAAGATGTGACCTTCTTCTCCCAAAGCCAGCTTTGGCAGTACTGAATCTGGGACTGAGGTCTCAGTAGGTCTTGGAATAAATGGCAGAGCGGAAACCTTTGGGCCCAGGCATTGGGGGCACAAATCCCCCATGAGTATGCCAGGCATCCCCAACCTGGAGAGGGCCCAGAAGAACCAGGTAGAGTGGAGCTAGTCCTCCCGTCCCTGGGGCTGGGAGGAGGTAAGTAGGGAGAGGAAGCGAGTGTCTCCCTGAATGCCAATCCCTCATGGGTAGACTGCAAGCTTCCCTGTGGGCACCAGGCCAGCTTATCCAGATGGAGAGGACTTGGTTCCCCACCAGCTGAACCAGTAGAGGAAAGGGCCGAGATGCTTAGGAGAGGTGAGAAGGTGTGACAGAAAGATCCTCCTGCACACACAGAAAACAGAGGCGACGGGGACAACCGGAGTTTTAAAAGTTAATGGAAAATACAACTGTAGGAGATTATCTTATTAACTATAAAAGATTCCCATAATTTCCCAGTGAAACAGTTGGGTAGATGAATTACAAAGGAAAGGATGGTCACTTATGAGCTCTGAATTACTGGCCAGCTGGCTTATGCTATGCTATGCTATGCTAAGTCACTTCAGTCGTGTCTGACTCTGTGCGACCCCATAGATGGAAGCCCACCAGGCTCCTCTGTCCCTGGGATTCTCCAGGCAAGAACACTGGAGTGGGTTGCCATTTCCTTCTCCAATGCATGAAAGTAAAAAGTGAAAGTGAAGTCGCTCAGTTGTGTCCAACTCTTAGCGACCCCATGGACTGCAGCCTACCAGGCTCCTCCATCCATGGGATTTTCCAGGCAAGAGTACTGGAGTGGGGTGCCATTGCCTTCTCCGGCCAGCTGGCTTAAGTGTAAGTAAAACCTCAAAACACAACACAGGAGATGGTACAGGTTGGGGGGGGAGGTGGATAGATTAAAAGACAACAATTTCAAAGCTTGTAGAAAGAAAACACCTTTCTTTATCTATGAAGGACCTCAAAGCACATTTTGAAAGTGCTCGCCAAGTAGAAACTCAGAAAAATAGACCCAAGCGAGACCTGATGAAATTCTTGAATGTAGCAAAATGTGTAGGCTATCAAAATTTGTGAGCTGCTTCTAAATCTATTTTTATGAGGAAAATGACAGCTTCAATTGCAAATCTTAGAAAAGAAGAATGGTAAACCGTTCACACAGTCTGAAAAAATTAAAGAAGTAAAAGCAAATAAGCTTAAAGATAAAGAAATGCAAAAAGTAGAAAAGAAATTAATAAAATAGCAAGCAACCACACAATAGAGAGGATAAAGAAAAGTGGTTATTTGAAAAAGCAAATAGAACTAATAATTTGAGGGGAGACAAATTGAAGGGAAAAAGAAAGTAGAAAGCTGCATTAACAAATGAAAAAGGGAATGTTTCTGGAGCTATTACAGATGCTAAAAAGATAACAAAAGAACAAATTTTGCAGTAATAATCAGGGGAAATAGGAGTTGATGTACATTTATATTGTGTGCAAGGAAAACGAATTAAGAAAGAAGGGAAGGAGGTCTCCAAATGAGGGGCAGTCCCCATTTAGTTCTTCATTCGTGTTCTCAGTGCTGGAAGGAAACAAAAATTGAAAATGCCCACTTCACAGAGCTCACATGATACTGTATAAGATCAACCATTTTGAACAATTTCAAATTTGACTGGATAGGTTTATGCAAAATAGTTTCTAACCTGGTTCTCAATTTCAGTTTTAATATGTGGCTGTCTCTTTTTTCTAGCTGTCCAAAAAAATTGTCTACTTTGGGAGGATAGCCAAAACTTACTTGTTTTGTTATTGTTGTCGAAGTAATCAGCAGATGGTTTTACTTATTATCTTTATGATTTGCCTCATTCTACTCAAGTTTATTTTGCTGTTCTTTGCTCTGACTTCAGTTGAATGCTGAAGCATTCATTTCCTTTCTTACTTGATCTCAATATATAGGCTATTAAATTTCTTATAGGTATTGCTTAGTGAATTCAATCCTATTTTGATAAGCAATGCTTTGTCATTAATATTTTAAAGAAAATCTGACAATTTGATTTGAACTTCTACTTTGACTCAAAAATCATTTTATGACATATTTATTCTTTTTGGGTTTTCAAGCATTTTTTCCATTGTATTACTAATTTTTACTCAAAGCACTATAATTTTCTTTTACTATTTCCATTTATAAAATTTAGTTAGTGTCTTTGTGGATTAATAATACTGTCATTTGTCTGAATATAACACAGTTCAGTTCAGTTGCTCAGTTGTGTCTGACTCTTTTCGACCCCATGAATCGCAGCACGCCAGGCCTCCCTGTCCATCACCAACTCCCAGAGTCCACCCAAACCCATGTCCATTGAGTTGGTGATGCCATCCAACCATCTCATCCTCCGTTGTCCCCTTCTCCTCCTGTCCTCAATCTTTCCCAGAATCAGGGTCTTTTCCAATGAGTCAGCTCTTTGCATGAGGTGGCCAAAGTACTGGAGTTTCATCTTCAACATCCGTCCTTCCAATGAACACCCAGGACTGATCTCCTTTAGGATGAACTGGTTGGATCTCCTTGCAGTCACAGGTACTTGAAAATAAGGTACAACCTTATTCATTTTATTATTTAAGTCTTCAATATCCTTATTTTTTAATATGGTCTGTCACAGACTAATGGAGATCAACTCAAGTCTCTGACAACTAGTGCTTTTTTCTGTGTATTTCCCTTTGTTTCTCCTTTGGATTTAGTTTTACACTTACTGAAGTTATGTTATTTATTATATGATTTAGTACAAGGATATTCAAAAAAGAGGAAGACAGTTACTCATGTCTAAGAAAAGAGATTCTTTTCCCCAGATGTACCAGGGACACTGACAAAGTTTAATCAACATGAACAACTCAAAAAAGGCGTGTTTTACGGGCTGCTGTGATAGTTTGCAAAGGTTGTGAGATCAGAGCCTCTAGAGGAAGCCCATTTGCAACAAGACTCTGTGTCCTATGAAAAGGCCCTCTGGTTTCTTGCCCCTGAATCTGAGCTGACCTTGTGAGATGCTTTGACCAGTAGGATATGGCAGACATGACCGAGTTCCAGTTTCCAGGCTCTTGGACTACTTTCCTGAGACCACCGTGTAGGAATGTCAGTCTGACATCACTGCCGGACAGGATGACACATGGAGCGTCACAGCCAAGAGCCAGCACCTGCCGCCAAACGTGTGAGTGAGGCCATCCCGAGCCTTCCAGCCCCGCCTGGCTGCAGGGACCTGTGTCCACAGGAGAGAAGAGGATGTGGCTGGCAGAAGAATCCCCATGGGAAGCCCACAGAATCACACAAGTAACACATTGTCACTTCTGTAAGCCACTAAGTCAGCGTGGGTCATCACTTAGCAACAGATAACTGGAACATCACACTCATTGGTCGTAGTTAATATAAACAGAAAGCATTACAAACAGCCAATGTGTTGTTTCCTTGAAAATGTAAAGACACATCCACAGATAAACTCTGACGCAAGGAGGTATGCAAAACTGAAGTTAGAAACCACCCCGAAAGCAGAAGGAAAACTATTTAAATACTAAACAGTCAAGGCAACGCTCATTAGTAAAACTATAGCACTGAAAACAAAGCTATGGCCAAAACATACAATATTCAAAGGAATCAAGTGCTCATCTAAAGAAACTGGAGAAGGAATAAAACCAGGCAAAATAATCCAGGAAAGGAAAACTAGTAAGGATAATAACCACTGATGATTAATTGTTAACTATGACCAAAATTATGAAGGACAGGGAAGCCTGAGGCGCTACAGTCCATGGGGTCGCCAAGAGTCAGACACAACTTAGCGACTGAACATCAACACATGTACTGGTAGTTAGAATGTGAGGAAAGGGTACTCTTTCAAAAACGTAAATTAGTAAAATTTTTTTGGAAACTGATCTGGCAATATCTTGTAACGGCGAAAACACAGACACTTCCACTCAACAGTCTTAGTGCTGAGAATCTGTCCATAAGGGGGGAAAGCATTAGAAAACTGCGTATGTGTGAAGTCTCAAGAAAAATGAAACTCCATTATGTTTAGTCCTCTATTGGAAATCTGCAACTGCTCTTCTTGTGCCTTCCTGCTACTCAAAATATAAACACTCTCTGACTCTCAAATTGTTTTATTACCAAGTCTGATTGCTCAACAGAAATACAATTTTATAAGAAATTTTTAAAAAGCTGCATTAAATAATCGTGGAGAGTCATAAAATGTGTTTAGTATGTCAGAACTCGTAAATTGCATTTATTGTTAATTATATCTGAATGTATTACACTTGAATTTGATTTTTTGTCTATTCCTTTGAAATGTAAGCTTCTTTGTTCTACCACTAGTATGAAAAAAAGAGGGTGATTTCCAGAATTTTAACCAAAAGCATAATCAATTATCTCACAGCTACAGCTGTTTACATACTTTAAACTGAATAATAATTTTCTAACAGTTCCAAAATGAAACACAATCCAGACGACGTCAGTATTTCCACACTCAAGAGAAGCGATCCTGATCACTTATCAACCAGCAGGACTAGTAATAATTAGCCAAGGCTGTGCTGTGCTTAGTTGCCCAGTCGTGTCTGACTCTGCGATCCCATGAACTGCGGCCCACCAGGCTCCTCCGTCCATGGGCGTTCTCCAGGCAAGAACACTGGAGTGGGTAGCCTATCCCTCCTGCGGGGGATCTTCCCAACCCAGGATCAAACCCAGGTCTCTAGCACTGCAGGCGGTTTCTTTACCATCTGAGTGACCAGGGAAGCCCAATCAACTAAGGACAAGTCAGATAAAATAAACCGTACTCTGCTGGTGACTATTAAAATCCTTCAGCATTTTAGAACACTAGTCTTAAACCATTAACTGTAGACATTTTTTGAGGCTTTTTAAAGTTGAGGTAAAAAAATTGGCATATGCCATTAGATTAGTTTCAGGTATACAACATAACTCCACCTCCGTGTACACTACAAGGTGATCACCCCCATTGTTCCTGTGCAATGGATCCTTCCCCCTTTCATTCACCCCCACAAATCCTTTCCTTCCCCTCTGGTAACCACCAGTCTGTTCTCTGTATCTACGAGTATTGTTTTGTCTGTTTTATATCTGCCACCACGTGCAGATGAACTCACACAGCATTTCTCTCTCAGTATGATTTATTTCACTTGGCATAATACTGTCAAGGTCCATCCACGTCACAAATGGTAAGATCCCCTACTTTTTCATGGGCAAGTATTATTCTGCTACATGTGTATATATACACATATATATACATTTTTTACTTAAAAGTTGCATTAAAATACATGTAACATAAAAGTTACCACCTTACCCTTTAAAAAAAATTGAACTAAAGTCAATTTACAACGTTGTGCTAGTTTCCTGTGTACAGCAAGGTGGGGCAGGTGTACATGTAAACATCTTCTTTTTCACACTCTGCTATGGTCTTTATCACTGGGTATTGAATATAGTTCCCCACACTATACAGTGGGTCCTGTTTATTTTATATATAGTAGTTTGTGTTGACCTTACCCTTTTGAAGTCACTTTTCAGTTTCTCTTTAGTATGGTTGACTTTTGAATTTGTAATTCTCACCCCATCCCAGATAAGGACAGGTGTTCCGTTTTAGGAAACTCCTGTGTGTCACGGATTCGCAGCAAGGAGAGGAATACTTGGGGGCATTGTACACAACCTCTCAGGCTCCAGCAGGTGGCAGTGAGGGGACAAAGCCCTGGGCGGGGCTCAGAAAATCAGGGTTCTGATGACAGCTGTGTGCCCAGGGTTGGTCCCTGCTCCTTGGGTTTCCTTTCACTCCCCTTTCATGTCTCTTCTACTCCAATCAGTACAGAGAAAAGCATTTTGATTCCCAGGACTGGCCTTTGCTCACAATGCCTCCTATGGCCCTAGTTAGTCGCTGAGTCGTGTCTGGCTCTTTGCAACTCCATAGACGTCAGGCTCCTCTGTCTCTGAAATTCTCCAGCAAGAGTACTAGAGTGAGTTGCCATTTCCTCCTCCAGGGGGATCTTCCCGACCCAGGGATCAAACCAGCATCTCCTGCATTACAGGTGGATTCCTTACCATCTGAGTCACCAGGGAAGCCCAAGTAATATGGGTAGCCTTTAACCAATCAACTGAAAGCCTGAATAAAACAAAAAGGCAGACTTTGCCTTGACTAAGAATGAACTCCTCCAGCCAATTAAGTGGGGACATAGGCCTTTTCCTGCCTCCAGACTTGTGAAATACGGGCTCTTCCTGTGTCTTGAGCCTGTTAATGTTCATAAGAAAACTTAGACCATCAGATCCCCTGGTTCTCAGGAATTCAGACTTGTACTGGAATGTGTGTGTGTGTGTGTGTATTTACACATCTGTTCAGGAGAATATTTATTAATGCAATGCCACATTTTCTTTATCCCTTCATCCATCCGATAATGGATAGTGAGAACCTTGGGTTGCTTCCACATTTTAGCTACTGTGAATAACACAGCTATGAATGTGAGCATGCAAATCTCTCTTTGAGATCCTGCTTTCAACATTTTTGGATACATACACAGAAGTGGAGTTGCTGAATCATATAATTCTATTTTAAATTTTTTGAGGAAACTCCATACTGTTTTCTGTAGCAGCTGCACCATTTTACACGTCCATCAAAGCACTTACGGGCTCCAGTTTCTCCATATTCCTGCCAATGCTTGTTATTTTCTGTTTTTTGACAGTAGCCATCCAACAGAAGTGAAGTGATATGCCATTGTGGCTTTGATTTAGATTTCCCTGATTAGTGATGAACAACAGACATTTTTCAGTTCAGTTCAGTTCAGTCGCTCAGTCATGTCCGACTCTTTGCGACCCCATGAATTGCAGCACACCAGGCCTCCCTGTCCACCACCAACTCCAGGAGTTTACTCAAACTGACGTCCATAGAGTCAGTGATGCCATCCAGCCATCTCATCCTCTTTCGTCCCGTTCTCCTCCTGCCCCCAATCCCTCCCAGCATCAGAGTCTTTTCCAATGAGTCAACTCTTTGCATGAGGTGGCCAAAGTACTGGAGTTTCAGCTTTAGCATCATTCCTTTTTAAAGCTCTGTAAAAATTTACTTTAAAAAAGCAGTACAAACACTAACTTATTTACCATGTGAAATGAAGCAGAGTTCCTGTTCATTGATCGGCAAGTCTTCTCAAATAGGCTTATAAAGAAAACCTCAGTATTCTTCCTGTGTATCTTTTTTTCATTTAGTTTTCTGTTTGCCCTTTCTGGGTATCTGTTTAGTCTCACACCACGGTCATACTCTCAACTCTTCTGACAACAGATGTGCGGAAATTTTCCCCCAGCAGTAATTTTCTGCGAAGCCAGCTGGCTGCCCATTTCAATTCTGATATTGAAATGGATATCAGAATTTGATACTGAAATGGGTATCAGCTGCATACTTCAATTCTGATACATCTGTCTGGGGTTATGTCAGATTCCACAGGTTGAGGGCTCAGCCCCACAAGACGGCCTCCACCCCACTTCCGACACTGATTCCAGGTCCAGGCTGTCTGTGTTCCTCCTCCCCTCCTCCTTCTCCTTCTCCTTCTCACGTAACATGTCTGGGTGCCAGGTGGAGGGGGCAAGGCTCATAGACTTCTACCTCTAACATGTAGAGAATCCAGATATTCACAAGTATAAGCGTATTTGCTACAGCTGACGATCTAACAAATAAACCTCATCTGTTAAAGGGACCTGAAATCTGAAGTTCACTACACGCTCTTGTGTTTTCCAATTAAGTTTAGATCCTTCAAATTCCAACATTATGAAAATACTTCTATTTTTAAAATACCTATAAACATATTAGGTGGAAAATGTATGATGGAGAAAATTGTGTATCTAATGCTATACATCCCTAAGAAGTAGTTGACATAAATGGTAGATTGAGATGACTGATCGATAGGTCGATAGATTGATACAGACGGATGGCGGATATATGGAATATTTTATACATAAATATATATGTGCATATATAATGATTGTTGTCAATTTATAACTGAAATGTTTTAAATAACATTTATTTCTTTGAGGTAATTTACAAGCTGATCCACAACACCCTGACTTTTAAAACTAGCCATTTTGTTTTTAAAATTATTATTATTTGGCTGTGCCCTGGGGCTTGTGGGACCTTATGAACAGTTCCCAGACCAGGGACTAAACCCCCACCTTCAACAGGGAAACTGCAGTGTCCTAACCACTGGGCCACCAGGGAATCCCCACAGTACTCTGACTTTTAATACCAGACGTACCACTAAAAAAGACTACTTCTGTGAACTAGGGGAAGGGAAAGTTATTAAAGCAATCATACACCAAAAAATTCTCCATTGTCTTTTCAATATTAAGTACAAGAAAACCCACATTTTTGTCCAAGTTTTCTTTTTATTAAGAATTATTTTGCTTATACTTGGTCAACATATTGCATGTTAATTAAAAATCGAACAATGTTGAGTTCTGTACCTACTAATGATCTCTTCCTTCCTTCTTCCCCGACAGCAGTCTTTCCCTGATCTGTAATTAGTATCAACAGGTTAATGTATATAGTGTATATTATATAAAGTCAGATGGCGTTGGTATAAACAGGTGTTGGTATAAACAGATTTTATACCAACACCTTTCTCTTTATTCATATACATATATATACCCACCTACATATTATTCTATTTATATATATGCTTTCTAATGGACTAATACTGCTAGCATTGCACTGCAATAGCTTTTCTTCAGTAAAATATATCATGGGTATTTTCCCGGATCAAACTTATAAATTTTAATTCCTTTGATAATTTATTATTTCCCACTGATGGGAGTGTCAAGCTCTTTTGTTGTTTCATTGTTTTGAGCACTACTACAAAAAAAAAAGTCATATTACAGTATAAGTCTACACAGGCTCTCATCTAATTGTATTTTCAGGACAGACTTCTCAATGTGAAAACTGGGTTAAAAAGTGATAAAACTTACTGTTTAATAGTTATATGCAATCTGGTCTCTGAAATGTAACCGTTCACAATCCTGCCAGCACCTTGCTTCTGACGACGTCAGTCAATGGCACTGGTCTGTGTCTCCCCTTCACCATCCAGTTCCTGCGGACTCTGCTCTTTGATAAAAGAAGCCATTCTAAGCTATGACCTCAATTTGCTAATCTTGTTCACCATGATACTTTATACCAAATTTTATCACCCATACGTAATTACACCTGCGCTTAACACTCAGCAAGCTCAGAAGCACCCCAGTTGAGGAGTAAACTCATTCGTTCATTCAGACCATGAACAAGGCTACAAACTTATTCTGAGCAACCAAGTGCCAGCTACTCCCAGGTGGCGCTATCGGTAAAGAGCCCACCTGCCAACGCAGGAGACTTGGGTCTGATCCCTGAGTCAGGAAGATCCCCTGGAGGAGGAAATGGGGACCCACCAGTATTCTTGCCTGGAGAATCTCACGGAGCCTGGTGGGACACACCACAGGGTTGCAGAGTCAGACACAACTGAAGTGACTTGGCATGCGCACAGGGCCATCGACTGCCCAGAGCAGAACAGAAGAGCTCATTCTGTCTCCTCTGAGACTTCTCTCCTTCTCCTACTCCTCAGCCTAGGTCCTACATTCTCCTTTCCTTTTAGACTCTTGCCCTAAACATTCTCATCCACTCTTTCCTGTTTTTAAAACTGTGGACAAATACGCATAACACAAGACTGACCATTTTATCCATTTTTGGATGAGCAGTTCGGTGCATGAAGTACAGTCACACCGCTGTCCACCACCCGTTCTTGTCGTGCCTCTGATGGTGACTAAGACACCCATCTTTAGCCCAGAGCTCCTTCCCCAAACCAAGAGGCCTTTTCAGCATCTTCTTTTGGATGTTCTACCCCTCAGGTGTCTCTTAGGTGCAAACAACATAAACTATCTCCAGCTAATCAGGCAGAAAAGGATTCTAATGGAGGGAGGCAGGGGAACTTCAAGAATCTCATGCTTCATCAGGTTTGGAGCATGGGTATGTATATATACACACACAGATACATATATATATATATATATATATATATATATATATGGACTTCCCAGGAGTGAAAAAGAACCCGATTGCCAAAGCAAGAGACAGTCAGAGAGGTGGGTTTGATCCCTGGCTTGGGGAGATCCCCGGGTCGAGGAGATCCCCTGGAGGAGGGCATGGCAACCCACTCCAATGTTCTTGCCTGGAGAATCCCATGGACAGAGGAGCCTGGCAGGCTATAGTCCATGGGGTTGCAAAGAGTCAGGCATGACTGAGCAACTATCACTCACTCCCCTTAATAAGACAGGAGTTACATTCTCTAACCAGACCCAACTACTCATCATCTTTAAGGTGTAAAGCAAGAGTTGGAGAGTGAATCAGGAATGTGGAAAAATTACCCTTTGAAAGTTAAGAACTAGAGATCTGAAAACTGCTCCCCCAGGAATCCAGGTTGGTGATCCCACAGGAAGCACACTGGGGATCCTACTTTGCCCCAGATCGACCCATGCAACAGCAGTCTCTTCCAGGTGACATCTTCACCTCTGCTTGCAAGGGGCCACTTTCCCGTCATCTAGCTGGTTCTGACACTATCTAAGCAAACAGATTTCTGGTTACGTAAAGCAAGCTACAGACCCCTAAAGGTCGAGTGACTATTGGGGCATCTTTATAATTAACCCCGAATCATTAACTCAATACTAATGAGAAGAAAAGCAGAATTTCACAAAAAGGCACTTTATGAACTCTCAAGGCAACATTAACTAAGAACAGTTAAAATCCATTCATTCATTTGATTGTAACTAATCAAATGCTTTGGGTCTCATCCACCAGCAGTTCACATACAGGAAATATTTAATATTAGGCTAAATGAAATGTATGTGGGAGAATAATACATTATAATGTATAATAATATTATACATTATAATAATGTATAATTATTATACATTAATATATATATTAATGGGACTACATTCATTATATATATATATATATATATATATATATATATATATATAGGGAAGAGAAAGTAGATCTAACTTTTTATTCACACCAATAAAAATTCATTAATTTCAGTACAAATTCGCGAGTTTATTTGACCACTGAGGAAGATTTAATGTCCTTTCATATAATTTAGGTTAATAGAAAAGACTGAAAACAAACTATCTTAAGACATTAATCGAACTTTTAATGTATCAATTTATTGCATATGTCAGTACAGAAAAATAGAAAGTATATTTTAAAAGAAATTTATTTGTAAAAAAACAAATGTCAATGTTTGCTTGCCATGATTACCACATAATGCACTATAACATTCAAATCTGAGTTATAAAAGTTTATTACGGCTTCAAATAAACTATGGCAAATAACAAAATATGATTTACATTATGAAATTGGATTAACTTATTTTATCCTGAATGTATCTGAATGGGTTGCAAACAACTTGGAATTTCCAGCATATGGTGTACTGACAGAAATTGTTCAACATACACTCATCCCTGTTACGTATGTATATATGACACTTTTCATAAAAGTGTCTCTTATACACAGTCCTATTGTTAAACTACATTTTTGAGAAACAAAATATAAATGGAGGTATATTTGTGCCATCTGGCAAAAATGTGTTGACTACTATTAGAATGAATGCATTTATTTTGCCACACAAATGAACACACTATTTCTGATTAGCTAAGATGATGTGCATATATGGCAATATAAGTTAACAGAAGTGCTTTTTATTTTCTACTCTGATTTAAAAAATAGATGTCTGTGCTCTGTCATTCACAACTTTACCTGAGTGATATGAAAATACATAAATTTAAGCAGATAATCCAAAAGTACTCTTTTCACGTTTCTTTCTCCATAACTGCAGTCAAACATATTAAGAAAAACGAAGAGGGGAAAGGTCAGTGGAGGTTTTCGGCTCTCTCAATCACGACCTAATTTAAAAAGGGATGTCAGTGACATCCCTTTTTAAGACTTACCGTATTTACTCCTAACCTCAAGGAAGGGACTCAATCAAAAACTACACTTTGGCCGGGCTTGCATGATAGTTTATATAAAATTGAATATGGCCTTCGTTAAGTCCACCAAACAAGCCCAGACCCATCTCAAACCAAATGGTATAAACTACTCATAAGAAATGAGTATGAAAGCATCAGGTGGCATGAATCCTCAGCAAGGATTACAGTGTCATTAATCTGGTGACACAAAGGTAGAACACGGGTTATTATCAACTGTCTACATTCAAGAAAAAAATAAATTTAAGCTGCCCCATAACAAAATTCAGAATACCATTTTAATGAAAATACGTTTTACAGTCAAAGTATTTGCAAAGACGTAGGGTAGATACAATTAACAGGTGCTCCAGTCGCCTTCTCTGTTAGAAACGCCGTGGTTCCTACGTTCTGCATTCCATGTTCTGCTTCCTTGTCACCAACCTCAGCAGCTAATTACATCCTAGAGCCACCCTTAGGGACACATGTCTCATTCACCTTTCCAGTTGTCTTTATCTTGTTAGTATTCTTGTATCTGTTAGGAACGGTTTCCTCCTGTATTTTGCAGTGTCTTTCTTTAGGATACTCTTCACCATTTTACTTCCAATAATCCCTTTTAGAATAATGGATTTTGATCTCAATCAATTTTATTCTATTTTTAAAAATCACTCTAGGATTTCCAAATTACATTTAAAACCTCATCCAGAAATGCCTACAGCTGCTCTTGCATAAATGAGACAGAAATTAATAAGACGGACACAAGCCTATACCCACTAAGAGATGAGTCCAAAATGAAGGTGTGACTCATGAATTCATGTTTTCTTGACCAGTTGCTTTGGCCACAAAATTAGATGTTTAAAAAAAAAAAAATGATGCCATGGGCTTCATGAACCCCTGATAATAGGAGTTTGTCTTCTACCTGTTTCCCATTTAAGGAAATAGCCTCAAATACACAAAGAAGCTAGGAAAGAGATTTAAATACTACAGCCCTAGACACAACCTCTCCCCTTTGCTGCAGAAAGAAAGGTTCCTCAACCCAAAGAGAAGAACAAAGGTAGGAATGGGATACACAAAAAAACCGGTGGGGAGGTTGCTAAAAACAAACAAAAAATAAACCTGAAGTACTAAGAAAAACAGCAGCATTAAACGAAACACTGATGAAGAAAAAGCTTTTTATGCTTCATCAGTATATTTATAACTAAAGTTGATAAATTGCTCCAGTGTACTAAATGATCACAAGAAAACATAATGTACTTTGTAAACGCTAAAAAGTGACACAAGTCTGGGTAAGCTCATGTCTAGATACACTACATTTTCGGGTCTTCTTCCTTTTTAACGTATTACTATCTGGGATAGTCATTCTACACAGCAATGATTGACAGAATGAAAGCAGCCTTTAATTGTCGTGAATTTATGCATACAAAATACACCTTCCATGATATGCGTTTCCAATTTTGTTTTTAAATGCATGATGTTTTTACAATTTATAGAAAACATTTATCCTTGAGAACTCACACTTGCTGTATTTTATTTTTTCTTAAACACTGACAGAAAGTGAGAGACAAGAATGTGATTTGGCAAAAGTGTCTCCTGCCCTGTCTTCACAGAGTTTTTGACTGAGGTCAAGATTACTGATCCATTCTTTCTCTGTCCGAGCTACTTGTACAAAGCCAATAAACACAGCTAAAATATTCACAACAGCGTACGTTAGAGCTGATGCAATAATGTACACATCTCAATTACCTCTAATTTTTGAGGACTGCTTATGTTTTTTCAGGTAATCTTGTAAGTTTAAGGGGCTCTTTTTTTAAGTAAGATTTTTCTTACTCTTCTATATGTCTAAATACTACTTCTCACTTACAGCCATTTAATGGTTAAACGTGGTAATAGGTTCTGTGATAAAAAGCTCTAGAGTTCTTTCACTCACACATTCTCACAGGTAGAAAATGAATAAATAAGACTTCCTAAAGCTGTCCTTTGATGCAGCTCCTCTATTTTATAACTGAAACGTTAAGCTGAAGAAGATAATTTTCATTTACTTTTGTTTTCGTCACTTCTATTTTCAGAAAGTCCAATAAATGTTACCTTGGCTTCAGTGGGATAGATCCACGTAGATATTTGGATTTAAAAAAGCAAACGTAGGAATTTTTGTAAAACAGTATGTACAATAATGTAATAAGACTTCCTAATTGATTCTTAAATAGGTTCTGATCTTCATTATGACCGCTATTAGTGGTTCAGCTGTAGACTTACAAAATGACAGAAGCTAGAACTCTTTTTGCCACCAAAATCATTGATACAAATGTTAAAAAGTTCAAATATGCACATCAAAGCTGCAGTAAAAGTCTCAATTTCTGTTTTTACATGCCATGATCCAGACTGTACCTAACAAAACATGGTACATTTACACTGGAAAAGGGGGTCCCATTTATTTTGAAGAAAAGGCTGGATCTCAGGATTCAGCAGAGCAAAAGTCAACGGCGACCTGCACACAGGCCTCAATTTCATTTCTGGCTAAAAACAAAATAGAGTTTACATAAAAATAGATATAACCCAGGCTACCATATACACTGGTATATGATCAGTACTATTTACATTAAAAACAGTGCATTGCATAAGTCAAGGAATAAAACACCACCATGCATTTCATTTTAATTTTTAAGGTGAAAAATGCAATTACAGAACTAAGTTTGCTTACCATGATTGTCCCAGTATTTACTAAAGGAATAATACCCAAAGGTTTCTCGTTTACATATCTCCTTTCACACTTAGTCATTAATCTAAGTGTCACACAGATTACACGTACATCTTGGGCAACAAGAAACTTTTGAATATGCTATAATAGCATATTAAACTAAAGATATGGATACGCAACCACACTGAAAAGTCTGGTGAAAATGTATGAAATAATCCCAATAATTACAGTTTTTCAAATGTAAAAAACTATTTGGATCATTTTAAAGGAGCACTGAAGTCCTTTCAAAGTTTAATGTCACTCTTCAGACAAGTACAGACATAACACGCTTCTAGAAAGGAGTATTTTTTTTTATCATTCTGCACAAATTAAAATACAGTGCATTAATGAAAACGAAAACATCATATAATTGTTACATTAGATGAAGTTTTGGCCATCTCTTCAGGAGAAGGACTCTTTATTACTTCTTTGATGAACTGTTCGAGGGCCGTGAAGTAACCCTGGCACTGCCACGTATCATTATGAGTTCCATCGGGAAAAATGGCTAATCTCTTAGTCCGAGACGGGGAGAGCTCATAGAGCTGCTTCATCATTACTGGTGGGATTAACTGGTCGGAGAGTCCGGAGATGAAGAGAGAAGGCATTCTGCACTGAGAGATTTTTCTGTAGGACAAGAACTTATTTTTGTAGCACCATAAAGGAAGGTAACGCATTGGAAAGAATGAAAATAAAGTGCTGGCCATGTGTGGTATGCTTAAAAATGTGTTCTCAACCATAATGGCTGAAATCCTATGTGAATTCTCAGAAGCCAAATGAATAGCTACCGCTCCTCCCAAGGAACGGCCAAAAAGGAAAATTTTTGTTTTGTCAAGGTCGGGTCTGGTCATCACATAGTCCAGCACAGCCTCAGAATCCAGGTAGAGTCCTTCTTCACTTGCCTCTCCTTCACTTTTCCCGTAGCCTCGGTAGTCGACCAGCAGCAGATTGACTTTGAGGTTAACCAACATGAGCAAGGCATTTGGCAACCTGTGGCCTATGTTGCCTGCGTTCCCGTGAAAATAAATTATAGTCGGGGAATAGGGCGAGCTGTCTCCAGTGTATCTTATCAAAATAAGATTCAGACGCACTCCATCTTTGGTTCTGATGAAAATGTTTTCATGTGGAATACCAGTGGGCATGGGAACATAAAGGCGCGAAGAAGATGGCTGTTCTGGGAAGTAAAGCAATACATCCTGGAATTTATACAGAATACCTGCTATTGATATGAATATTAACAGAAGTAAGACAATGCCTCCATACAGATGAAAGGTCACTATTAAAGATAAAAGAGAAATGCGGCAGAGAGCCCAAGACCAGGAAGCCAAAGCTACCAGCCATCTTTCAACAAAGTTCCACAGCATCCAGGACTTTTCCATCGTGGCTCTCTGCAAGTGTCCTAGAGACAGAAAGAGAGAGAGAGAGAGAGTCAGTGAGGTGACATGTATCTATTAGCTTAAAAGTTAGATCCACGATGTAACCAATCCCATCACCAGGAGAATCCTTGGAAACCACACCAGGCCATCCATAAAACCGCCCGTCCTAATGCTCTTGGTCCCTTCAGTTCCCAAGCTGTTTTCACCCTCCACTGCTGTACTGATGAAAGACAAATACGCATTAAATATATTCATTTTCTAAAAAGAAAAAAAATGCAGGTTTAAAAAAAAAAGGCGTTAAAAATACTTTCCTTCATGTATTTTCCTTGATTTAAGAGAAAAATAAACTGATGCCATGTTCCCCATTTTTTCCAGGAGGGAACACAGGCTCAGGAGCCTAAGTGGATTGGCCACGTCCCAGCTTTGCAGGCAGAAGAGCCCGGAGGCCAGGAAGCCAGGCGCCAAGGCTCCTGGTGCATCCACTGGCCAGCTGAGGAGGGTGAGGGCAGTTTCTACACGGAGGTGAAGGGACACGTAACATTACGTCAGCTTCAGGTCTACTGCACATGCTGCACGATGACCCCACAGCCAGTCTAGTCAGAGGCCAGTAGCACACATAGGTGCGGGTGAGAACACCTGCGGTAGCGCCTCACTGCGGCTCTGATCTGCATTTCTCCAACTGGTGACGCTGAGCGCCTCTTCACGTGCCACTGGCCCCGTGCACGTCTTCTTCGGAGGAATGTCTATTTAGGTCTTCTGCACATTTTTTGATTGGGTTGTGGTGTTTTGCTGTGTTTTTGATATTGAGCTGTATAAGCTGTTTGTCTATTCTGGAAAATAAGCCCTTGTTGGTCTCATGATTTGCGAATATTGTTTCCCAGTCCATAGGTTGTCTTTTCATTTTATCTGTGGTTTCCTTCACTGTGCAAAAGCTTTTAAGTTTAATTAGGTCCCATTTGTTTATTTTTTGCTTTTGTTTCCATGACTGGAGAAGACAGATCCAAAAAACACTGTTGCAATTTAAGTCAAAGAGTGTTCTGCCTACCTATTTATTCTCCTCAATGAAACCATATACGAGATTGTCGTAATTTCTCTGATAGGTCATTATTAGCTTATAGAAACACAACATATTTTTGTATATTGATTTTGTATCCTACACAATTATTAAGCTAAGTAGATTGAGGGCAAATTTTATTAAAGAGGGAGTTAACAGAGTCTAACCTGTCAAGATCAATCCAATATGCTTTATTGTCAATTTTCCACATTATAGAAAAAAATTATAATTAAACTAGGATAAAAAAAATAAAGTATCCCTTCCCCATTTGGAGGTTCTCGCGTAGATAAATTTAAAAAACAATTTAAAACTGTGCTCAATCACTTTTTGAGGCCCCGTGGACCGTAGCCCACCAGGCTCTTCTGTCTATGGAATTTTCCAGACAGGAATCTTGGAGTGTGTTGCCATTTCCTTCTCAAGGGGATCTTCTCAACCTAAGGATAGAACCCTTGTCCCTTGCATTTCCTGCATCGGCAGGTAGATTCTTTACCACTATCGCCATCTGGGAAGCCCTTTCTGCTGCTAAGTCACTTCAGTCGTGTTCGACTCTCTGCGACCCCAGAGACGGCAGCCCACCAGGCTCCCCTGTCCCTGGGATTCTCTAGGCAAGAACACTGGAGCCGGTTGCCACTTCCTTCTCCAATGTGTGAAAGTGAAAAGTGAAAGTGAAGTCGCTCAGTCGTGTCCGACTCTGTATTATTTTTAAGAAACGGTCTAATAATTTGTGTTTCATAACTGATTTAAAAGAAACTTCAGACTGCTAGCACTGTGCAACATGTTCAATCTTTACAC
The DNA here is from genome assembly GCF_029378745.1 of Bos indicus. Lineage (NCBI taxonomy): Eukaryota > Metazoa > Chordata > Mammalia > Artiodactyla > Bovidae > Bos > Bos indicus. Next base: position 86,506,408 of record NC_091771.1, on the reverse strand, counting down.
AGCCCTGACTGCAACTTCACACCAGGGAGTCAGCAAAGACTGCTGCGGCATACTGATACGGCTGTAGACACTTGGGGGACAGGTGTGAAACAAAGACACAGAAAATTCTATCTGAGAACCAGAGGTAAGTGAAGAAAATTACTCACTGGAGAAAAAATCTTTTAAAACTTTGCTGAAAAATATAAGTGATATAAAGAAAATACAGAAGAAAAGCTTTCAGAAGTCAATGCTTTTATAATCAAATAAAATTTACACATACCGTCTTAAAAAGGCAAAAAAGGTGAGATGCTACAATGTTTTGTAGTCATCTACTTAAGTATTTACCATTAAAAAAAATTATCTTTTACTCACTAACAAAACTATCCATAAAGTTAGTCTTAAATTTAGTAAATAACTGTTAATGACTTATCTTTAAAATTTTACTGTATGCCATAAACTTTTAAATGTAGTATTTAGTTCATCAAATTAAATACTGAAGATCAAGTTAAATTATGCTGGCTATAAAGATGAGTTAGATAATTTAATAGATTTAATTTTTCATCATTATCTCACCAAAAATTGTTAACTATTTCACTAAACATGGATTTTCAAATTTGAGTTTTTGTTCAAATGACTCTCTTTGAACACAAACCAACAGCCTAGCGTTCTTCTGAAGCTGCTCTGAAACCAATACTGCCACCCAGTTGTGGCAAGTTTTATTACAACAAGCTCGACAGTAAGAGCAAAGCAGGTATCCAAGCTTAGAAGACAGGGCAGCAGGACCTGGGCATTAAGGGTCAGACCTGGGAAGAACCAGGCTGAGAGAAAGAGGCTGCACTACAGCAGCTGAACAAGCCGAGGCACGGAGGCCTGAATCCCAGCCCTGGGGTCCAGGTGGACAGCCAACGCGGTTCACGGTCCGGGACGACTATCCACCAACAGCCACTACACAGCGCTGCTCTATGACCGTCACTGTAGGGCCAGGTCTCAGAGCCACATCTGACCACTTTCCTTTTTCATCTAATGCTAACATTTACTTAATTTAATCCTTATTTCTGTTAAGTCTAAGAGAATGACTTTCATTTATAACTAGGAGTTGTATAGGAAAATTCGGAAATAGACTGGCATTTATTTGATACATCAAAACAAAACAATGTTTGTATAACGATTAGGATTAATAAGGTCTGGGATATAACATACAAATACACTAGAGCACTGTACCATTTGGGAAAAATGTATCATTTAAGATATTTCTTTAGTGAAAAAAGGTACATTTTTTTTCATAATCAAGCCAATCATTTATGACAGAAGTATCAGAGACATGTGTAACTCAAATATCATTTGTTTTGTGACATATCAGGAAAAAAACACAGTAAAATTCCATCACCTTAAAGTCTGTTCTACCATATATTTGTTAAGTAATTTTGGGTGTATCACTTATTTTCAGTTTGAATTTTTTTTTCGGTAGAATGAGAATTTTTAAAATGCTCACGTAACTGCATTCTGAACACTGGACATGTATATTTAAGAGTGGACATCAGGAAAGTGGCATATTTGAGTCCATTATTGCTTAGGAATATAGGATTAACCTTGCAGTTTTCCACAAAGCTTTCCTGAAAAGTCACCTACATTAAATGACTTTGTGATACACAAATGCAATCTTGCAATGGATTGTTACACTGTGCAAGTCAATAAAAGCCAATTCACTTTGAGGAATAGCAAATGGAAGTCAATTTTAAGGACTGGTTAATAAAAAATGTTCTAGAGAGTGTGTGTCTTCTCTTGAATACACTGCAGCATTCCGGTGGTTTAGAAAGAGACCTCTGCTCACGGACTGCCTTATGTCTGCTAACCCAATTGCCAACGACTTCCGTCCCCATTCTGTACCATAGCTCCATGCTCTTCAAAGAGCTGGATCTAGCAAACTATCCAGGAAGGACTTCTACTGAACAAATTTGATGAAACTATCAACCAAGTACAATTATTCAAGGCATAACTTGAGCCATCTGTTGAGATGTAAAAATAACTTCGCATAAACCCAGATGCTATGATGGTCAGTAAAAAATGCAACACTTCCTTGAAAACAGTCAACAGATCCTAAAGCTAGCAGCAAGTTTCCCATCTGTTTTGCCAAAAAAATTAGTGTGAATAAAGGGTTAACAAAACCTCTTCTCCCCCAGGAAAAAGCGATGACCTCTGGTTAACCCTCAAGCACTGTTTCCGTGGGAACCTCCCACAGGTAGGCGATGAGAAACGTTTCTGAGGAGCTCTCTGTGTGGTGGGCCTGACACCACTGCAGAGCCGAGTCTGGGCTGAGCGGGGTAAGGTGTGTGCCTGGCGTGCTCTCTGCTGAGTCCTGGACACTATGCCTCTGTCTCGCAACAAAAGACCCCGTTTCCTGTGGGGCATGAAGCAGTTGGGTCACAGCACCACCTGCTCCCAGCCCTGCATCCTCTTCCCGCCCGCCTGAGTCGTCACGTGGAATGACGCACTCGACTCTGCCAAGCCGGGTCTTCTATCCGAATCTCTCAACAAGGCAGTGGGAGGCTGGTGTCAGGTATGGTCTATTGCGTCTTTTGAGAATGTCCAGCTGAACCCAAGACCACTGCTGCTGGTCATGCAGAATAAGCAAGGCAATTAGTTACCCCTTAGAAAGTACATCTTAGGAGGCAAACATTCATGAAAGGTGTTGCCAGAAGAGGTGGATTTTTGCCAGGCTCTTCTGCATGCTGCACTGCATTTGCTGATAACATCTTAGAACCATAAGCAATCGAGATGAACGGTGAGTTTAACATACCTGAAGTGAAACCCAAGTTTACACGGATTAGAAAAGTTGTTTAGAGGGAAAGGACGTTAGCCCTGTTGAGCACAGAAGCCCGGTGCCCAGTATCCCTCATCTTCCACGCTTCTTTTACATTATTACCATGTTTTTAACCTCACGCCTGGTGGTGGTGGTTGTCAGTCACTAAGTCGTGTCCAACTCTTGCGACCCCATGGACTGTAGCCCTCCAGGCTCCCCTGTCCATGGGATTTTCCAGGCAAGAATACTGGAGTGGGTTGCCATTTCCTTCTCCAGGGAATCTTTCCGACCCAGGGATCAAACGCGGGTCTCCTGCATGGCAGGCAGATTCTTTATCGAATGAGCTACAAGGAAAGTCCCACATCTTAAATAAATATCTAACTTATTCCCATTTCTCAATCATGCCTTTGCCAAATTATCACACATTAACTGACTCTCAAGTCCATCTGTCTGTGTCTTTAACCATTCCAGCACCTGCTTAACCACTAAGAGAATTCAATGAAAAGCATGAGCTATCATGAGGATCTCTCATAAAAAGCAAACCCCGCTTGCTAATGAATCCAATGGATTTTTCTCGTCCACACTGCAACAGTGTACTGCTGCTGCTGCTGCTAAGTCGCATCAGTCGTGTCCGACTCTGTGCGACCCCAGAGACGGCAGCCCACCAGGCTCCTCTGTCCCTGGGATTCTCCAGGCAAGAACACCGGAGTGGGTTGCCATTTCCTTCTCCAATGCATGAAAGTGAAAAGTGAAAGTGAAGTCGCTCAGTCGTGTCTGACTCTTAGCAACCCTATGGACTGTAGCCTACCAGGTCCCTCCATCCATGGGATTTCCCAGGCAAGAGTACTGGAGTGGGGTGCCATTGCCCTCTCCGAATGTACTGCTAAGTGGCACTAAATCTTGAATCTTCCTTGGCTTCCAGTAGAATAAAATTCTCGTGTGTCTCCCCTCTGACCCATCCCTGAACAGGGGTGTTTTCCAAGGACCTGTATACTGACCCTTCTTTCCCTTGGGGATTTCATTCTTTCTCATGCCTCCATCATACCTGTTTATGAATTCTTCATGTCTACTTCATCCATAATCTCAATTTATCTGTTTGTTGAGTACCTGATGCTTCATAAGCAACGCAAACTTATCCCAAACTAAACAAATCCTCCTTAGCTAATGTTTTCCATGGTTTATGTAAATTATGAACAAAAAAGCATGATATGTGAACGAATGTTATTTTTTTGAAAACCAGCTGATTCTAGGGCTTAATATAACATGCAGACTAAATCTACATTACAGTATCAAAAATTAGCACATTATCATAGCATGTTTTACAGCTAAATAAAAAATATCAATCTTGGAAAAGTAATTTTTGTGCTTTTTATTTAGATAAAGTGGTTAGAAGTATCACACTGATATTAGTGAACATTTCTCAAAAATTAACCTATTAAAAACATGATTAATTTATTATTATTCATAGCCAAAGTAAATCTAATCATGATTGTTTGCTTCTTAAAAAGAACAGTTTTGAAACAATTAGTAGTATCTTTTTATACTCTATTAGCACTTGGATCATAGGAATGAAACATATGGATCTGCTGATGATCACTGTGAGAATTTTACGGTCAACATTAAGTAGTTTGGTTCACCGTGACCACTCCGTATGCTTCCTATCTTTAAATATCAGTACAATAAGCGATTTAAGGCTAAAGATACAAAGAATGGATAGCTTGGAGCTGTCAGAACCACCATGCTGGGTACAGGGTTAGCTGAGGATCCAGTCAACTGAGGGAGCGATGACGGACATGCTCACTTGACCTCTGTCACGTGCTCTCACACGTGGACTCAGAAGACGGGAAATGGTTCCATTCCTAAGGGGAAATATTTAAATAACTGTTCTATAAGCTGAGGCTTAAAAATGAGATTAATAGCAAGTGTGTGCCCACCCTCAATATTATATGAGTTCTCAAGGGCTTTCTCAAGCCCAGCCTAGACCACAGAACACCCCCACGGCTGCTTTCCAAGCCTCGTCAGATTCCAATGCAGGCTATCATCCGATTTAAAGATGAAAGGCAATGCCATCAACACCTGCACCCATCTGCTATCTCAATCACAGACACTACAGGCGATTCAAAATTTATAAGTATGCACTTTTTTAAAATAACAGGACAAAGCACAATTCCAGGGTTACGAATCTCTTACTTTCCATCAAGCAGCTGTCTATGTCTCTTATTTTTATTCATTTAGCACAGTTATTCACAGGAACTGGAAGCATTCAAACAAAATCTAAATAAATACTTGGCGAGGGCAGTGTGAAGTAGAGCAGTTGAACTGGGTGAACTATAAGGTCCCGATGAAACCTGAGACCTCGCTATGCCCGTGGTTCTCAAAGTGTGGCTGCAGACTCCTGGGGTCCCCAAGGCCCGTTCAAAGGGTGTTTCAGATCAACAGGATCAACGTAAGCAGACTAGAAGGCTGCTTGCTGTTTCGCTGTCTGACGTGCGCACTAGTGGTACAAAACGAAAGATGGGTGAAGCTGCCAGTGCCTTAGCAAGATTCAAGACAGGGGCACCAAAATGTAGGTGCCACTGTCCTCTTTATCATATCTCTATCAGTGAGTCCACTTTGCAACATTTTGTGACAACGAGTGACCAAGCAAGGGGGGCGCATGAGGCACTACTGCTGAGTGTGGCTGCGCCCAGTCCCATCTGAAGCTTTGCGACCCTATGGACTGTACTGAAAACACATCTGAGGTGTGGGAGGAACTAGCTGCTTTATTTAAGTGACACCATTTTTACCTAAAAAGACAACTGATAAACTGTGGTTGTTCAGATTTCTGTGTTCGGCAGACATTTTTTCTGAAAAATGAGTGAAGGTGCTAATAGCTTCCTCGACTTAAGAGGCTCTTCTGACGGCACTGTGATGGTAATGACACAAACAAGTGTGATTTTTGACAACACATTAAATGTGCGAATATTTGGAAGAATCTGCCCAGCACAGTAAACTAATATTTTCAATGACCAATGACTGGTGTCACCAAAATCAAGCACAGATAAAAAAAAATTCATTGAAAGATAAACCAATGGATTTTACCATAACGGAGACAAAAAGTTCTTTGATATGGATTTCAGATTCCACAATGTAACTGATCTTTAAGAAACTACCATCTGTTGAGTATATCCACAATTATCTGAAAAGACTATTAAAATAACCCCTTTAAAACCATAAATCTGTGTGAGCCTGACTTTCTTTATAAACTTCACCGAAAACAACCTACCATATGACAATGAATGTAGAAACATGATAATATGCCTGTCTTCTATTAAACAGACATTAAAGATATTTACAAAAATGTAAAACAGCACTAAACTCCTTGCTAATTTTTTGGCAAAGATGGCTCTTTTGCATAAAAATGTTATTATGCTAAAATATGATGGATTTTTTTACTGTTATTTTTAAGTGATAAAATTATGCATTTTATAAGCTCCCACTCTTAATTTCTAAAATAATAAATATCTTTCTACATAGTCTACATATATGAAAACTCTTTAGAGACCTCAATAATTTTTTAAAATGTGAAGGTGCTCTGAAACAAAAAAAGTTTGAGCACCACTATTCTACACTGCCTAACTACATAATTTTATTGCCTTTTTCTGCAAAGACTTAACACCTTTAAATTAAGAATGAGGTACTACATTAATTTAAATCTTTTGTGCATTATAATATTTACTGGTTTCTAAAGCTTTATAGGTCCTGGAAGAGAAATATCTTTGGTAAAGACACATAATTTCTTTGGGTCCCAAGGACTATGGCCATAAGACAGATGACAAACATGGGGAGCTGACCTTTCAGCCTGGTCATCTATCGCCCTGAGTGAGGCTTTGACCCAGTCACTGCTGCTTTGCACACCTCGGGTGACTAGTCACGCCCACGTTTAAATGTGGGGAACCACTCTGAATGAGCATCCTTGTACGTCGCTTTCTGAGTTTCTACATTTGTAAAAGGAAGCAGTTACCTGAATAATACCTAAGGTCTCACAAATTCTACTTTACAGGTAATAGAGAAAAATTAAAGGCTGGAATTGGAAAGTAGGTATTGAATTATCAATAATACTGTTTTCACTAACTGGTACAGTGGAAATTTGGAGGCCCTGGTATGGGACTTTTAGAGTACCTGAAAAGTTACTGAGAGATACAGGACTCCAGAAATCACAGATGTGTGGAGACGTGGTGATTTTATATTTCAACTGAGGTCTGTAAAATATTTTACTCATCAAACATGTTCAGTCTCTTTCCCAGACCACCAAAGTAATATTTCTAAACAACGCACAGTCAAAGCTGTAGAAAATAACTTTGGCTAAACAATCTTCACAGAATAAACGACATTGTTATGTTTTAGGAGTCTGTAATTAACGGGAGGGGAAGAAGAAAAGCTGGTATTCAAAGACCATCATGAGTTTCCATGAACTCGACGGGTTTTTTTCTTTGCTTTGCACAGGGAACTCAGGTTATTCTCTCCAATAAAAAGCAATGTCAGTGATGCAAATGGCACCTTCCAGATTAATTCCAAGTGTACAGTAACAACGACCCTCAACCTCCTCCTCACCAAAGACTACTACTGCTTTCCCTGTGAAGCTGGCAGTCTCTTTATATCAATCCTTTATGGGGCAGTATTTTATCTAAAAATTTAAAATAAAGATTAACAACTTACATTAAGAACTAAAACTCAAACTATGGGAATGAATACATTTAATTATGATTGTCCCAATGATTTGTTTTTGTTCAGTCGCTCAATCGTGTCCGACTCTTTGCGACCCCATGGACTGCTGCACGCCAGGCTTCCCTGTCCTTCACCATCACCCGAAGTTTGTTCAAATTAATGTCCATTGAGCTGGTGATGCTGTCAAACCATCTCATTCTCTGCTGCCCTCTTCTCTTTTTGCCTTCAATCTTTCCCAGCAGAGTAAACTGGAGAAGTATGTTATTCTTTCAATCACAGATAAAATTTTATTTTAATGAAGGTTGGAACTGATTCACAAAAAGAAAGTAAATGCTAATTATCATCATCATTTTTAAACTGCAAAAGTTTACATCGAATTGCATGGTATATGTTCATTTACTGATTCTGCCAACAGGAAAAGGTCTTTGAAAACTATAAAAGACGTTTTACCTATACAGGAATTAAATAGGAATTCCTCAAAAACAAACTGATTGAAGAGTAATCAATAATAAATACAATTTTAAACAAAACACCATTTTAAAAAGTCGTAAATGTACTATTATTTTAAAGGTCTTTATATCTATCTCAACTGATGATTTTAGGAACATTCTGTTTAAAAAAAAAAAAAACTGCTCATACATTAAAAAAACCATACCAACAAGTGACAAAACCATGCATAGGTTCAAGGGAACAAAGTGGGAAGAAAATTCATGTGTCACTCCTGACCCCTACATCACAAGGGGAGAATGGTATCCTCTGGGGGAATTCACAGCTTCCAGTCACATTTCAAGTAACAGAGAAGCAGATTCAGCCTTCCCGCCTTAGTGTATCTCCTTTTCTGCTAAGCACTGGGGAGTTAGGAAACCATGCCAGCTGCACAGCTGAAATGGAAACACAAATAGCCGCTATCAGCGTGCTGGAGACACCACAGAATGAATTATCTATTTCCCTAATGGTTACCCACATGTCATCAATAATGAAAAAGCGAGTATTAATAGTCCTATGGGACAAATGAACAATAACTGCCTATGGATATGCTGGATAGCAACTGAAGAGTTCAGAGAGCATTTTTAACTGGGATTTCAATCAGCTTGAGCAGACATCTGGAACACTATACTAGACAGCAACTCGGTAGCATTTTTGGGTTTCCCTTTCACTTGAAACACAGAAGACTTGGCATATAAGAGTCAACTCTGAGAGAACAAAAACGACAGATTCTTGTCACTATGGAAGTCAATCACAATTTGTTCTAAGAGTATAAATATCAAAGAAAGAAAATTTAAAAAAAGAAAAAAGATCTACAAGGCTAAAAATGTAAACACTGATGTCAAAATAAAAAATGATAATGTAATTCAGGAAGTTTCCAACTTGTGAAGGGATAGTGTTCTAAATACTATTAACCAAATGGATCAAACTTAGAATTCATTTTCTTATAAAATCAATGTTACAGGAGAAGCAAGATTCCCAGGCTAACTCATAAATACACACAGTTCATGGCCTGAAAACGCTACCGCTTTGCAACTCCAGTACAATGTACTGCTGTAGGAGTTAAGACTTACAAGAAACAGGAACATAAAATGTAGTCATTTATTATGCAGCCTATCACTTCAGGGAAAGAAAAATCTTAATTAGAAAAAACTAGAATCCTTTTTTAAAAGTCTGTTGTAAAAAGAGTATACAAGGACCTCAAATGTTGTGGAGGCGACTAAACAAGAATTAGAAAGATTTTAGAATCTGTAACAACTGAGTTCTAAATTAAAGAAAAAAACAGAGAAATAGAAATAGATTCCAAGAGACGAGAGAGGAAAGATCATGGCAAAACGTGAGGGTGGATGGTTAACCCAGGACAGCGTGGTGAGCAAATGCTCTTATCCAGGCCTGAGGTGTGTCTGAATATACGCCAAGGTTCAGATATTCACCATCTGGCTTCCTGTTCTCATTCCAAAGGAAATTCCTCATTCCAAAGGAAACTATCAGCGGCAGGCAGTGTCTGTGCGATGGGAAGGAGCCTGTTTCCAAGCTCGGTATGTTAATAGCTAGGTGGCTTTTGCCAACCCACTTACCCTCTCTAAATATATGTCTCCTCGTAGGTAAAAAGGAGATCAAACACCTAATTACAACTCGGCTGAGATCAAATGTAATACAGTGCATTGATAAACACAGCTCCTTACAGGAGGCAGAATTTAAAGCATTCTGTTTACCTACGAGAGCAGACTGGGTTAAAGTACAGCTAGCAGGTCAGCTCGACTTGGATTTTAAACAATGGCAGGACTCGCTGGAGAACACCCGAGCCGTGGCCCGCAGGAAGTAACGAGGGCGACGCCTTCTTTTCTGTTAAACCTCAGCGCGGGTGGCAGTTCCTTCAGAAAGCCTTCCCTGGACCTCTGCTCCCTATTGCCAACCACGCCACATCCTGCAGTTGGCACAAACTCACGCGGTGGCACTCACTAGTGTAGCCTAACTCACCTGTTTTACAAGGGCTGCGGATTCCTTGACGACAGTGACATCACCTTATGGAAATCCGCCTAAAGATTTTCAGGAGATTGAGCAAAGCTGGGCACCCAGTAAGTATTAACAATGAGCGGTCTAGGTCTTCAGCAGGACAGTTATTAGGACAAGAACACTAGACGATCAACCGTGACTTATTTACTTCTTATTTAGAACAAAACTTAACCTTTTAGCAAAAAAGACATGCGAGCAATCTAAGCCTGCCCACGAAGAATTAACCACCCGATCGAATGATACCAGGAATAAGATGCCACGAAAAGCGAGCTTGACACTTAAGAGCCCGCATCTCCTTTTGTCTTTCCACTGAGTCCGTACTACGGGGTAAAGGTAACTCAAAGGGCCGGTGAATAATAAAACTTGTTTGGGGTGGGGGGCGGTTGTGACGCCTTGGGCAGTAAAGTCTCGTGATGCATTTTGTAGAAAAATATCCACACACGTTGCTGACACGGGCGTCTCCAGCCAAACCGACTCTCAACTCCGCGGGGGTGCTCCGGGGCGGCTCCGTCAGCGCCCCGAAGTTCCTGCCCCGACAGCCGCGGCTCTCACGGCCTGTCCCTGACGTGAGCGGCCCAGGCCGCCCCCAGCCCCCTGAGCCCTGGGAGCGGGGCTCCGGCCGCACCCGTCCCGAGGGCGGGAGGGCCGGGCCGGGGGGTGCTGGGGTTCACGCGCGTCCCTGCAGACGCCGCGGACAGCGGCTCTCGGACGCGCCCCGGGCCCCCTCCCGGCCCGCGGAGCACAGGCGCGCCCCGGGCGCCCACAGCGGTGTCTGTCAGGGCTTCTCCGGCCCCCTCAGCCGGCGAAGGCGCCCCCGCACGGCCCCGCGGCGAGCAGCCCCCCGGAGGCCCCCGGCCGGCCGCCCCGCACTCACTCAGACCCGCGGGCAGGCCGCGCACTCGGGAGCCGGCGCCGCGCAGCAGCGTCCCCCGGCGCCGCTTCCGTCGCTCCTCATCGTCCTCCTCCGCCTCCCGCCGCCGGACCGCCGCCGCCGTCGCCACGGTCCGGCCCCGAGCTCCCGCGGCGCCGCGCTCGGCTCCCCGACTTCCGGCTCACGCTCGGTGTCGCCGGCAAATGCCCCCGCCGGCTCCCACATCACCTGCTCTGGCCCTTCCTCCCGGGAGCGGGGAAGGCGGCCCCCGCCCTCCTGGGCATGCGCAGAGACGGCGGCCCGGTAGGGGCGGGGGAGTGGGGGAGTCCCCGGCGACGGAGGCCCGGGACGGACAAGATACCGCGAGGCCGGATACCGCGTGCGATCGCGGTGGGCTGGGTACCCCCGCCGTGCGTGTCAGGCATCCTCCGAGCACCGGTAGGCTTCCCGCCCTGCCTCTGACGCCTCAGGATGTGCTGCGGGACGCTTTTCTTCCCAAAGAGAGTGTCTGCCCCAGAAGGTTGTTAGAGGTATGGCAGTGAGTTCCGGCACTTCCATAAGGGCTCCCATAAGGGCACTTAACTTCTTGTCTTCTTCCAGCCCAGCCCGCTCCTACCTTCATCAGGGCGCACCGTCACGAGCGGATGCATGTTTTATTAGACCCCGAGACCTGTACCACTTAGACGGCCTTTTTATTAAAAAAAAAGAAAGAAAGAAAAATTCAAAACTACCTTTTGCAACTTTTAACAAAAACCCAAGACCGTGGCAACATCTCTAGGGCCCCTAACAAGGCTTTGGAAGTGACCACACAAATGGAGCCTGAAGCTGGAACGTCGTGACTTTCACGGTCAACCCCATGCGCACCAAGCTGTACCGAATTGTTTGTTTATAGGTGTTGGTCTCCTGTCAGTCCCTATTCTCTGGACTCTGTTTTATATCTACAGAGGATATTTCATAATGTTTTCTTAAAACGTGAAATCGCTACCAGATTGAGAGTTCCAGTTCACAGAGGCTCTTGATAATAACTCCTGTTATTACCTGATAAGCACCACCCACCAAGACAGATGACCGCTTACGAACAAAAACTAATAATCAAAGCAACTCTAGGAGATACTTAATGAAAAACTGTTGATTCTCTTTAAACCAAGCATTAGAAAGGCTACAGTAACATGGTAAATTGGAGAGTGGGATTTGAATCAACTTAAGAGTTTGGTTTCGTGATTCATGGGTCCCCTGTTACATCACTAGTACAGAGCACAGTCCCCAACGTTATAGCAACTCAACAGATGCTGAACAAGGTACGAAAATGTATACGAATGCCTTTGCAGAAGATGGGCATGTAGGGGATCCTTTAACTTAACACTGTTGGATACTCTTCCCAAGTACATGGATAGGTTGACTAGTAGGTGGGAGAATTACCCACAAAACAGTACCATGTGACTTTACAAGTCAAGTGATTTCAGAGAAATGTTCAGTCAATAGAGGTGAATTAGACATATAAAGAAATTAACTGTTGGGCTAGAAGGAGCTAGACTTCAGTCCAGCTTTACTACATATTAGTACTGTGAATTAAATGTGTGTTAGTTTGTAAAAAGAGGCTTCTGTACATTAGACAATCATGCATTGGAGAAAGAAATGGCAACCCACTCCAGTGTTCTTGCCTGGAGAATCCCAGGGACGGGGAACCTGGTGGGCTGCCGTCTATGGGGTCACAGAGTCGGACACGACTGAAGTGACTTAGCATAGCATAGCATAGCAAGGGCACTTAACGGCTTCAAGATGTATTCTTCAAGCCTGTTGCAGCAAAATTTCATTTTAAAGCAATAGTATTTTATGCTAAAAGGAAATGTCTAATTCTAAAAGTTGTTTCCTCCTACACTTTATGAATAAATTCTCAGTTCTCCATGGTGGAAGAGGACAAACCATAAGAGCATACTGGTAGAAATCTACAGCTCCTAGAACATAAGGATTCGATTTGTTTTCATTTCTCAATTTTGCATATGTAGTACAATTACAATATCGTAGTAGCTGCTCAATAAAGATTTGTGGCATGATTTTATTTTGAATCCTTGAATATAAACTAGAACTCCACAGTTGATTTCCGAGTATGCAACTGTTTATATTATGAATGATACATTTTTTATTATGAATTAGACGAGAACGCATCACAGTTGCATCATCATGAAAAACACATAGGAAAGCACAGGCTTAGACAATTTTGCGAAAGCATATTTTTCCACCTAAATGAAACAGCAGACGTTTGGGGAAGGAAGACACCCTCTTCCCCCCTGGGCGGTTTCTCAACCACGGAAATGAGCGTTGGTACCACTCTTTACACATAGGGAGCCGAACTCGAGAGGTTGTCACCTGCCAAGAGCAGCCTAAAGAGAGGCACAGGCTCAAAGTGCCAATAACGAGCCAGTGGACAAAGTGTTTTGCGGTCTTACTTCGCGACGAAATCCACTCTCGCGGGTCAACCGTTTGCAAATAGGATCTGCTGCTGAGGCCAACCGGATATGTGTTTGTAACCACACTGTAACCCCCGCTGCCTCCGGTCCTCCGCAGCTCAGCCAGGCGGGCGGTCCTCCCAGAGCCCTCCGGAAGGTTACTGCGCCTGCGCACATCGTCCCCCTGACATCACAGCCTCTGGACTCCGCAGGTGCAGACGGCGCATGCGCACAGCATCCCTATTCAGTCGGGACGGCGCCGTCCGCAGGTAAGCGACTGCGCCTGCGCAGGGAGCAGCTGCCGGAAGCGGCCGTCCGCGCTCCTGCTTCCGGTTTGGTGGCCGCACCTGTGATTTCAGGTCAGGTAGGGGGTTAGTGCGACGGCGGCGGAGGCGGGGGAGGGACCTCGCATTCCGGGGAGGGCCCAGAGGTGAGGCGAAGGCTGGACAAGTGTTGCCGAGGAGGCGGGGGCCGTGTCTCGTCTTCTCAGTCCAGCAAACGCTGTGGTCTTAAGAGTTCAGGTTTCTTCTTGGTCCTTCGGTTCATCCGCCGGCGTCCCCAGCTGAGGGGGCGTCGATGCCCTGGCGACGCGCTGCGTTAGAAGCCGCGTCTCGGCTTCAAGGTGCTTGCCCAGGATCCCACCCTTGGGACGTGGGGCGAGGGAGTGTGGTGCCTTTGACTCTCTCAAGAACCGTGTTGGCTGCTTGAATTGCCAAGATTCTGGCGCCCACCCTGCCAACTGGGGATCCTCGGATGCAGTCGATGGTAGTATGGGTCCTTCAGTGATTTTGCACGGGAGTCTGGCCTGAGGGAATGCTAGTTTCTCTTCTTACACTGGTTTTTTTCCCACGACTAATTTCTTTCTCCTGAGGTTCTTCCACAATATCACAAAGTGCTGTGAAAGTGTAATCCCTTTTGTCTTGTCGAGGGTTGTACAGTCACTTTCTCTGCAATGAAATAGCGTTGACTCCCTTATTCACGGAATAAAACCTCGGGAGTTCGTTTGGTTTTCACTTCAGGGCGACGATCTAGGCAGCAGTTGAATGGATGATGAGTCATTATTAATACTAATTCCTGTATTCATTCTCTTAAGAGCTTTGGTACTTTGTAATATTTATGTTTTCAGTGTGTGTGTGTGTGTGTGTGTGTGTGTGTGTGTGTGTTTGAACCAACAAGCATTATAGTACTGAAGTTGGTCAGGGGCTTATTAAATGTCATGTACTACGTTAAGCATCTTATGTAAATTGTCAGATGTCATCCTAATTTATATGTAGTTATCAACCTCACTTCACACTTAAGGAAACTTAGAGAAGTTAAATAGTAGAGAAATTAAACAGTGTGTCATATCACACAGCTAATAAGTGTTAGACTTCACACTTAACTCGGATTTATTGGACTTCTGAGCCCTAAGCACAAACTTGTTTGTTTTGCTTTTTCATAAATCAGAAACATCAGCTAAAATGCTCAGATTCCAAAAAATAAGAGTGTGTAAAAAAGCAGTGGAAATACTAATATTTGACTTCTTGTACAGTTTTCATAAGTAAAAATTTTCAAAGTGTATTCATTTTATACTAATCTTGGAATCTTTGTTATCTATGTGACAGCCTTAGGACGCATGTATAGCTCTACGTCATTATGTGGTTCTCACTGCTCCTATAATTTGAGTCCTTGCCTGGGACTTTCTCAGGGAAACTGAGTTCATAGTAGAATCTACAGATAGATCAGAAACTGTACACCAGACTTGAGCATTCAAAAAAGTGTTTCTCAACATACTTCATTTTATACATATTGTATATGAATTGTAAACAGGGCATTGTGTGTCATAATGTGCTGGGTTGAGGGAGAAGGTCTTGAGAGAAGAGACAGTAAATAGATCTAAACAGGTGGTGCAGTCAGTTGTGCAAATGAAACAGCAAGGGGAAGCCAGCTCCCATATTCAAAGATAAAACACTCAGCATTGTGGTCTTCTCCTGGCCTGTCTGACTGGGTAGAAGAAGTTGGGTTTCCTTTGCCAGGAATTTGAGAAGGGAGGATGTTTTACCCTATAGGCCCCCAAATGAATGTTGTTCACCTTCCCCAAAGTGGTCATGACTGCTGAATGTTTTAAGCAAACACCCCACCACTTGTGTTTGTGTGGGTGTGTGATCAGCTCCTGGCTTTCCCTGGTGTGCTTTTCCAGGAACTCAGCTCCACGTTTCAGTAATTCATTCAACAAACCGATGAACTCCTATGTGCCAATTTATGTGGTACAAATTATACCGATTTCTAACTTCCAGAGACTGACAGTTTAGTAAATGTGGTATGGTGACTGACTCCTTGTGCCAACTGCTAGGTTACGTGGCCTTGTGCTGACATTGTGGTATTCCCTTTTGTTTCCTAGGGTGGGGAATCTCCTGGACTCTGTACCACAAGAGATCTCCCCACTCCTGGAAGCAGCTCTGGCTCCCTGCTCTCTGGGCTACTTGAGAACTACTTGAGGTGTCTGAAACTACAATATAAGGCATTCTTCAGATTCTTAGAGTACACATTTTACTTAAATCTTTTTTAGCAAAAGTTAGTATATTTTAGTGTTATACAGTTTAAACCATATTAAAATAGTTCTGTTATACATTTTAATAGAACATGCATGAATATTTAAAGCTTCAAAGTAATTTTATTGTGGTAACCACTTTAACAAATAATCTAGACCCTAGTCCAGCAAGGTCCCCATTTTTCCCTCAGTGATTTTAGAAGATTCTTCAGTGGGGAGCTCTGTCTCATGGCATTTTACTTCTATTATATTTTTCTTAAAGCAATGAGCACTTTATAATCGTTCCCATAACATCCTCTTTTCGTTACAGAACGTGCACCTGAAGCAGAGCACACTGTATTCGCCCGTAGCACAGTGTCTAGCCCATATGTCGTCAGCAGGTGGCTGGAGGATTACTGGCATGAGAATATGAGCCAAAAACCTGTGCTGATGAATTCACATTTGTGAAACTGTACGAACTGTGATGCTAGAGTTGAGAGATAGGTAAAGTGAGAATTTTATGGGGAGAGTATTTTGATTTGGGCTTTGGCTGCCAGTGTGACTTGTCAGAGCAGGGAAGAAGTGATAGTGAACAGTCATAGACTTTGTCAGGAAGGAGAGGGTGCTTATTTGGAGGGGAAGGGGTCTGGATTATCTATGCACAAGTTCAGTTCAGCCAAATTTCAATTCAGTGAACCAGTGATTTGGTAAAAACATGATTTTAAGAAGTTTTTTTCCTATATATAATGGATAAACAACAAGGTCCTCCTGTATAGCACAGGGAACTATATTCAATATCCTGTGATAAGCCATAATAAAAATAGGAAAAAATTACACGCACACACACATATATATGTATAATTGAATCACTTTGCACTACAGCAGAAATGTACACAGCATTATAAATCAACTATAATAAAAAAATAAGATAAAATGTGAAAAATTGTTTGTAAATAAAGAAAAAAAGTTTGTTTCTGATGCTGTGTAATGGTGGTCTGAAAGAAAAAGAAGAACAATACAAGAAAAGACCTCAGGAGCCCAGAAATGAACTGGGATTGAAGCAAAATAGTTGATTATCATTCAGTGTAGAGGTTGCAAAGAGACATCATTTATAGTATTATCTGTTTTCATGTAATGAATGTTACTGAACATTTATTATAAACCACACACTCTCTGTAAGGTCTTTATATTAAATATTTAGTTGAATTTTATCTTTTAAAGTTACTCTCTCTTTGCTTTACCAGATAAACCAGAAGATTCACCATTGCTTCAATGGCTGCCTCACAAACCTCACAAACTGTTGCATCTCATGTTCCTTTTGCAGATTTATGTTCGACTTTAGAACGAATACAGAAAAGTAAAGGGCGTGCAGAAAAAATCAGACACTTCAAAGCATTTTTAGATTCTTGGAGAAAATTTCACAATGCCCTTCATAAGAACCAAAAAGATGTCACAGATTCTTTTTATCCAGCCATGAGACTTATTCTTCCTCAGCTGGAAAGAGAGAGAATGGCCTACGGAATCAAAGAAACTATGCTGGCTAAGCTTTATATTGAATTGCTTAACCTGCCTCGAGATGGAAAAGATGCCCTTAAACTTTTGAACTACAGAACACCGACCGGAACCCGTGGAGATGCTGGAGACTTTGCAATGATTGCGTACTTTGTACTGAAACCCAGGTGTCTACAGAAAGGAAGCCTAAGCATTCAGCAAGTAAATGACATTTTAGACTCCATTGCCAGCAATAATTCTGCCAAAAGGAAAGACCTAATGAAGAAGAGTGTTCTTCAGCTTATAACTCAGAGTTCAGCACTTGAACAAAAGTGGCTGATACGGATGATTGTTAAGGACCTAAAGCTTGGCTTTAGTCAGCAAACTATATTTTCTATTTTTCACAGTGATGCTGCCGAGTTGCATAATGTCACCACAGATCTGGAGAAGGTCTGTAGGCAACTACACGATCCTTCAGTGGGACTCAGTGACATTTCCATCACCTTATTCTCTGCCTTTAAACCCATGCTGGCCGCTATAGCAGATATCGAGCGAATTGAGAAGGACATGAAACACCAGAGTTTCTACATCGAAACCAAGCTGGATGGCGAGCGGATGCAGATGCACAAGGATGGGGATGTGTACCGGTACTTCTCTCGCAATGGGTATAACTATGTAGACCAGTTTGGTGCTTCCCCACAGGAAGGGTCCCTCACACCATTCATTCATAATGCATTCAAAACAGAAGTGCTGAACTGTATCCTCGATGGTGAGATGATGGCCTACAACCCTAACACACAAACTTTTATGCAAAAGGGGAATAAGTTTGACATTAAAAGAATGGTGGAAGATTCTGAGCTGCAGACTTGTTACTGTGTTTTTGATGTGTTGATGGTTAATGATAAAAAACTAGGACATGAGACCCTGAGAAAGAGGTATGAAATTCTTAATAGTGTTTTCACACCTGTACCAGGTAGAATAGAAATAGTGCAGAAAACACAAGCTCATACTAAGAAAGAAGTCATTGATGCTTTGAATGAAGCGATAGATAAAAGAGAAGAGGGGATCATGGTAAAACACCCGCTGTCCATTTACAAGCCGGATAAAAGAGGTGAAGGATGGTTAAAAATTAAACCAGAGTATGTCAATGGACTGATGGATGAGCTGGACATCTTAATCATCGGGGGCTACTGGGGGAAGGGTGCCCGGGGCGGGATGATGTCTCATTTTTTGTGCGCTGTGTCAGAGAAGCCCCCTTCTGGTGAAAAACCCTCAGTGTTTCATACTCTGTGTCGCGTGGGCTCGGGTTACACCATGAAAGAACTGTATGACCTGGGTTTGAAGTTGGCCAAACACTGGAAGCCTTTTCATAGGAAAGCCCCACCAAGCAACATTCTATGTGGAACAGAGAAGCCAGAGGTCTACATCGAGCCTTGCAATTCAGTCATTGTTCAGGTTAAGGCCACAGAGATCGTCCCCAGTGACATGTATAAAACCGGCTGCACGTTGCGTTTTCCACGGATTGAGAAGATAAGAGAAGACAAAGAATGGTACGAATGTACATCCCTGGAGGACTTAGAGCAACTTCGAGGGAAAGCCTGTGGAAAGCTCGCGTCCAGACACCTTTACTTGGGTGGTGATGATGAACCACAAGAGAAAAAGCGGAAAGCTGCCCCAAAGATGAAGAAAGTTATTGGAATTATTGAGCACCTAAAAGCTCCCAACCTTTCTAACGTAAACAGGGTTTCTACTGTGTTTGAAGACGTGGAGTTTTGTGTCATGAGTGGAACCAGCAGCCATCCCAAGCCTGACCTGGAGAACAGAATTGCCGAATTGGGTGGTTACATAGTACAGAACCCAGGCCCAGACACGTACTGTGTGATCGCAGGGTCTGAGAACATTCGAGTGAAGAATATCATCTCTTCAGATAAACATGATGTCGTCAAGCCAGAGTGGCTGCTAGAGTGTTTTAGGACCAGAAGCTGTGTGCCCTGGCAACCCCGCTTCATGATCCACATGTGCCCGTCGACAAAGCAGCACTTCGCCCAGGAATACGACCAATACGGGGATAGTTACTTTGTCGACACAGATTTGCACCAACTGAAGGAAGTGTTTTTGGGAATTAAAAACGCTGGTGAGCAGACTCCAGGGGAGATGAGTCCTGTGATTGCTGATTTGGAACACAGGTATTCCTGGGCCAGTGCACCTCTTAGCATGTTTAGACACCTCACTGTTTATTTGGACCTGTACGCTGTCATCAATGACTTAAGTACCAGAATCAAGGGAGCTAGGTTAGCCATCACAGCCTTGGAGCTTCGATTTCATGGAGCGCAAGTAGTTTCCTGTTTAGCTGAGGGAGTGTCTCACGTGATTGTTGGGGAGGATCAGAGTCGGGTTGCAGACTTGAAAGCTATTCGAAGGACTCTTAAGAGGAAATTTAAAATCTTACAAGAACGTTGGGTCACTGTTTCAATAGACAAGTGTGAATTACAGGAGGAAAATCGGTATTTGGTTTGAAGCTAGCTTTCTAGTGAGGCAAGCCTCAGATCTGACCGACTCATTGCAACAGATTATCATGATAAAATGTTAAACCATGTTTTATCTTCATCTTTTAAAAATCTGTGCTTAAAAAGTATTACTAGATACAGACGGTCATCATAACTTTATTTTTTTTCCTGTATCTTTATAGAGCTTTTAATAATAAGAAAAAAGATACTCGTGTATATGAGGAAAACACTTAAAAGAAAAAAGTGGATTGTTTATCAAGAAATACAAATGGTGAAAAGACACCCAGTGGCCCAATGTCAAGAAAGAAAAATTTTTAGCAGTATAGTAAGTATTTCATTATTTTTATGACCAAGATGAAATTAAAAGTTTACCATTACAATCTCCTTATACAAATATAAAATTTTAACTCATATTAATAAAATAGAAGCTTTTAGATTCATTAAAAGTAGTGACCTAAACAGGATTTTCTGAAGTCGAATAAAATTTTTAATAATGGCTTTTGTCTAATAAAAGCATTGCAAGAAAAATATTGTTGGCACATTTGGATTTGTAAATGTGTCTTTTTGAGTTGAAGGCTAAAATTCCACTTTTAAGTGTGAAATGTGAACAAATTTATTTTTTAAGGTTAAGGTCAGGCTCATGAATAAAATGCCTTGTTAATGTGTGTGCTCAGTCATGTTCGAGTCTTAACAGCCCCATGGACTGTAGCCTGCCAGACTTCTCTGTCCATGGGATTTTCCAGGCAAGACTATTGGAGTGGGTTGCCATTTCCTCCAAGGAGTCTTCCCAGCCAAGGGATTGAACCCATGTCTCCTGCATCCCCTGCATTGGCAGGCAGATTCTTTAGCATTGCACCACTTTAAAAGCACCTTGTTAATGATGTTATTAGCTAAATCAGGGGAGATTGAGTAATGGTCTAAAAACTTAGATCAGTTTGATTTTTTAAATCTCTTGCAATTTTAAATGTACTTGGCCTACACTTAATTTTTTTTCTAAAATAGAGCATATTTTAAAGAAAATATTTTTATATGAATTTGTACTTCAGTATAAATAGTATTCGGCAAAGAGTGGTTTTCCTACGTATGGCCCATTGAAAAGGTATCAGAATGGTGTGTGTGTTTTAACTTTCTCTACAGAGAAGTAAATTGCTTTAATTTTTTAAAAATGACTTATTTTTTCTTAGATTATTTAAAGTGTATAGTATGTGTAAATATAAATATATTACATCTGGATTTATATACCAAATATGTAAAACCAAAATATACCAGATTTTGGAATGCAGCCTGTACATTTTGAAAAATATGTTTCATGACATCAGTTAAATACTTGGAATTTGGTACTTGAGAAACTGTGTGTAGATTGTTTGTAAATAGTTATTTTATTCAAACAGAGGAACAAATGTATGTTATTTTGTTGTATTTCTTAACTTAAATAAAATATTTAATATGCTATTAAAATAATTTATATTTATTTTAAAAAATTCATAATTGTTATTTCAGTCAAGTAGACATTAAGGCATCAATGTCATTTTGATTTAAGTCAGTTCCTGTTGAAGAGCCTTTGTGTTTCATATTACTAAATGAGCTTTATTAAAAATTTTAAATTTGTATAGTTTTACCCAATGTCTATTGAGAAAAATTGCAAAATATGTGTAGTGAAGAGAAAAGGACACAATTTTACCACCAAAGATGATAATATCTACTATTTTACACTATTGATGATAAGGAAAGTACAAAATACATATTTTCAGTGTCAACAAGTGTAAAATAAGCTATCATGCTTTATATGATTAGCTTTTCTCAGTAAATGATGAGCACATTTCCGGTCACTAAGCTGTACCGGTTGCTGCACCTTGTCCCACTGACTGGTCTGTGACGTGCTGGACCTGGGCCTCACTGGTCTCCAGGTTACTTCACCGTGTCACCTGTACTTCTTTCTTGTATGTTGCAGTTAATTGTTTACATTATTAGGAATGGAATTGCTGATTCCAAGTTATGTATTTTTCAGTGATTTGAGACACACTGTGAAACTCTGGCAAGAATGCCTTTCTAGAGTCTCCTCATCTTTAAATGCTGGAGAGTTCAGTTTCTAGACCTGTTCTCCCTCTTTTCAGTCCACAAGTGTTTGAATCCTGCCCAGTGGCTTTAAATGCACTAACGACTCCCACATTTCTTTAGTCCCAGTTTCTTTGCTTGAGTTCACATATCTGACCATTTACATAGCATCACATGAAGTCATTTGGCCCTCTCAACCTGTCCAACCATAACTATTCTTTTTTTTACTCATAGAAGAAAATGGTAAATGCAACAAGGAGGCTGACGTAATGAACCTGTATGTGCATAGGACCCATTCTCAACAATTAGCAATTATCAATCTTTTTCATATTTACAGACCTCTGAATTATTTTGAAGCAACCTTAGATCACATAATTTCATCTAATGATATTTCATAGTAGACTTCTTGATTTCTCAAACATCTTTTTAAAAAAATTTTGTATTGAAGCATAGCTGATTAACAGTGTTGTGTCAGTTTTGGGTGTACAGCAAAGTGACTCAGTTGCATATATATATTTGTCCATTCTTTTTCAGATTCTTTTCCCATTTAGGTTATTATAAAGTGTTGGGCAGAATTTCCTGTGCTATACAGCGGATCTTTGTTGGTTATCTGTTTTAAGTAAAGCAGTGTGTACATGTCCAAGTGTGTACATCCCAAACTCCCAGTCTGCCCCTTACCCTAAGTCTTCCCTGTGGCAATCTTAAAACCATTCTCCAAGTCTGTGGGTCTGATTCTGCTTTGTAAAATAAGCAAGCTAGACCTCATCCACACAGTTCCCCACGTCTACTCACCAGGCTGCTCAAGTAGCTTCATCCCTGACTCCCCGTCTGCTCTCATAGCTTCAGTGCATAGCATATCTTGTTGGATCCAGCCTCCAAACAGATTCACCACTTAGGGTAACCATAGTCTACACCTCACCCCTTAACTACTTACAGTAACTAGTCTACATCTCTTCACTGCATAGTGATTACTATAGTCTACCCTGTTTGACCTACTGGACTTAAGAATGACCTCTTAATTGGCCTTTTTCCTTGTACACTTCACTACAATCTCTTCTCCCAAACAGAATTTTTACTTTTAAACATGCAAATCATTTCATATTACTTCCCTGGTCAAAAGTGCTGAGTCACCATCACTAATAATGTCCAGTGACTTGAGATGGCCTGTTGGTTCTGCATTCCCTGACTTTGTAAAGACAGAATCCTCCCAAGTAGGTAGATTGACTGGAGGTGAGCAAAGGGAGCTTTCTAGAGTGATGGAAAGATGATATGTCATTGTGCTGCAGTTACATGGACGTGCACATCCTCCAAAGCTTCTGAACTTGAGATTTATACATTCTACTCTGTAAATCGTAGTTAGATAGTTACTAAATACTAAAAACGTAGTTGACTGTATAGTTACATACAGACAAAATGGTTCAACAACACTTCTTTCAGAAAGTAAATATTGCAAAAAGAAGAGCAGTAAAATATTTCCAAGTAGTAGGTGGTTCCCATGAATATGTGCTGAGTTGCTCTGAGTGTCTCAGTCCTGTCCGACTCTGCGGCCCCGTGGTGGACTGTAGCCTGCCAGGCTTCTCTGGAGGCTCCCTCCTCCATGGGGGAATTCTCCAGGAAAGAACACTGGAGTGGGTTGCCATGTCCTCCTCCAGGGGATCTTCCCAGCCCAGGGATCAAACCCAGGTCTCCTGCATTGAGGTGGATTCTTTTCTAACAGCCACCAGGGAAGCCCATGAATATGAGGATGAGCCAATATTAATATGTTAGGTCGTGTAACTCTGTTAATTGATTAAAGAGCAATACAAAATTGGTATAGAAATTCTACTGCATTCTTCGTCAAGGAAGTAAAAATAAGTAAAAACAGACTTCTTAAACATGAATGCTTTAAAAAACCAGTAGCTTTGGAAATTTGGGGATGATGATGGCACTAACAATGGTTTTTGCATCTCTTACAAATTAGCACATAAAAACCAGATGGGACAGCTAGATAATAACAAAACACCCAAGGACAACATTTATGACAGGACCAGGTAATGAGGTGTCCCCAAAAATCTAAATGTGCAAGAGGTAAGGGTAAACAGGTAAACTACAAGTCTCAGTGGGATTAATATTTGAATGAAAAAGAAGGATCATATGGGCCTCTCAGGGCCCTGAGAAACCCAGAAACTACACAGATAATCAGCAGATGTTTATTGAAAAGCACAGAGGACCAGACGGAACACCCTGAAACTGGGAGGGGTTTTGTCCAAGACAGCAGCAGGAGAGGAAAAGGAGCCCCACCCAGACCCAAAGGCACCGTCTAGACCAGTGCTCAAGGCTGAGCCACCGCCAGTCCTTCCAGGACTGGAAATAAACTACTGGGGTTGGGTTAAAAAAAAAAAAAAAAAAAAGGCAAGCTAGGGATAATAGAGACAAGAAATCCAAGGTCTAAATGAAAGTGGGGAATGAAATAGCCAACATTTTCAGGAAGCAAGTCACCGTGTTTTGGAAAAGGGCAGTGAGAGTTCTGTGAAATGAGAAGTTACTCTTGACTACAGGTTCTTCCAAACATTCAGGGGAATTAATCTCATCCAAAAATGGACAACTAAGAAGTATGGAGACTGAAGACACAAAGCATTAACATTACTCTCAAAGTGAAAGTGAAAGTTACTTGGTCGTGTCCCACTCTGCGACCCCATGGACTATAGACAGTCCATGGAGTTCTCCAGGCCAGAATACTGGAGTGGGTAGCCTTTCCCTTCTCCAGGGGATCTTCCCAACCCAGGGATCGAACCCAGGTCTCCCACATTGCAGGTGGGTTCTTCACCAGCTGAGCCACAAGGGAAGACCAACATTAGTTTGGCACAGGCTTATTGCTCAAATAATAGCAGGTGTTGTTTTGTAGAGTTAGTGTACTTCCTGTTATGGGATAAAACAGATGAACTGACGCTCATGAGATCTCGAGAATATCAGTACGTAAAATTTTGGTAATCAGTTTTTTTGTTTGTTCTTTTGCCTTTTTTTTTTTTTTGGTTGTGCCATGCAGCTTGTGGGATCTTGGTTCCCCAAATCCCCCAACAAGGGATCGAACTCATGCCCCCTGCTGCAGAAGTGCAGAGTCCTAACCACTGGACCACCAGGGAAGTCCCTGTTAATCAGTTTCGACTGATGACTGTAAAATTGTCAAAGCTCCTGATAGTCTTACTAAATGGCACATGTTCCTTAGATGCTTCTACTTGTTCATTAAGGAATCGGGCAGCTACTGCCAACTTGAAGGCGTGCCCTTTCAAGAAATCAAAGTAAATTGAATTCTGAGGATAATCCAGGCCTTCAAGTTCTTGCAGAATGTATCATAATACTTAAGAGCAAAAAACCACTCAACACTCTGCATTCCCTAATTTTTATGTAATCTAAATAGCTGTGAAAAGAAGAGAAGTGAAAAGCAAAGGAGAAAAGGAAAGATAGAAGCATCTGAATGTAGAGTTCTGAAGAATAGCAAGGAGAGATAAGAAAGCCTTCTTTGCTGATCAATGCAAAGAAACAGAGGAAAACAATAAAATGGGAAAGACTAGAGATCTCTTCAGGAAAATTAGAGATACCAAGGGAACATTTCAGGCAAAGATGGGCTCAGTAAAGGACAGAAACAGTATAGACCTAACAGAAGCAGAAGATATTAAGAAGAGGTGGCAAGAATACACAGAAGAACTGTACAAAAAAATTTCATAACCCAGATAATCACGATGGTATGATCACCCACCTAGAGCCAGACATTCTAGAATGTGAAGTCCAGTAGGTCTTAGGAAGCATCACTACGAACAAAGCTAGTGGAGGTGATGGAATTCCAGTTGAGCTATTTCAAATCCTGAAAGATGATGCTGTGAAAGTGCTGCACTTAATATGCCAGCAAATCTGGAAAACTCAGCAGTGGGCAGAGGACTGGAAAAGGTCAGTTTTCATTCCAATCCCAAAGAAAGGCAATGCCAAAGAATGCTCAAACTACCACACAATTGCACTCATCTCACACGCTAGCAAAGTAATGCTCAAAATTCTCCAAGCCAAGCTTCAGCAATACATGAACCGTGAACTTCCAGATGTTCAAGCTGGATTCAGAAAAGGCAGAGGAACCATAGATCAAATTGCCAACATCTGCTGGGTCATTGAAAAAGCAAGAGAGATTCAGAAAAACATCTACTTCTGCTTTATTGACTATGCCAAAACCTTTGACTGTGTGGATCACAACTAACTGTGGAAAATTCTGAAAGAGATGGGAATACCAGACCACCTGACCTGCCACTTGAGAAATCTGTATGCAGGTCAAGAAGCGACAGTTAGAACTGGACATGGAACAACAGACTGGTTCCAAATAGGGAATGGAGTACGTCAAGGCTGTATATTGTCACCCTGCTTATTTAACTTACATGCAGAGTACATCATGAGAAATGCTGGACTGGATGAAGCACAAGCTGGAACCAAGATTGCCAGGAGAAATATCAATAACCTCAGATATGCAGATGATATCTGCCACTCTTATGGCAGAAAGCAAAGAAGAACTAAAGAGCCTCTTGATGTAAGTGAAAGAGGAGAGTGAAAAAGCTGGCTTAAAGCCAAAGAACTAAATAGACATTTCTCCAAAAAAGACATACAGATGGCTAACAAACACATGAAAAGATGCTCAACATCACTCATTATCAGAGAAATGCAAATCAAAACCACTATGAGGTACCATTTCACACCAGTCAGAATGGCTGCGATCCAAAAGTCTACAAATAATAAATGCTGGAGAGGGTGTGGAGAAAAGGGAACCCTCTTACACTGTTGGTGGGAATGCAAACTAGTACAGCCACTATGGAGAACAGTGTGGAGATTCCTTAAAAAACTGGAAATAGAACTGCCTTATGATCCAGCAACCCCACTGCTGGGCATACACACTGAGGAAACCAGAAGGGAAAGAGACACGTGTACCCCAATGTTCATCGCAGCACTGTTTATAATAGCCAAGACATGGAAGCAACCTAGATGTCCATCAGCAGATGAATGGATAAGAAAGCTGTGGTACATATACACAATGGAGTATTACTCAGCCATTAAAAAGAATACATTTGAATCAGTTCTAATGAGGTGGATGAAACTGGAGCCTATTATACAGAGTGAAGTAAGCCAGAAGGAAAAACATAAATACAGTATTCTAACGCATATATATGGAATTTAGAAAGATGGTAACAATAACCCTGTGTATGAGACAGCAAAAGAGACACTGATGTATAGAACAGTCTTATGGACTCTGTGGGAGAGGGAGAGGGTGGGAAGATTTGGGAGAATGACATTGTAACATGTAAAATATCATGTAAGAAACGAGTTGCCAGTCCAGGTTCGATGCACGATACTGGATGCTTGGGGCTGGTGCACTGGGACGACCCAGAGGGATGGTATGGGGAGGGAGGAGGGAGGAGAGTTCAGGATGGGGAACACATGTATACCTGTGGTGGATTCATTTTGATGTTTGGCAAAACTAATACAATTATGTAAAGTTTAAAAATAAAATAAAAACCAAAAAAAAAAAAAAAAAAACTCAACATTCAGAAAACTGAGATCATGATATCCGTTCCCATCACTGCATGGCGAATAGATGGGGAAACAGTGGAAATAGTAAGTTACTTTATTTTTCAGGGCTCCAAAATCACTGCAGATGCTGACTGAAGCCATGAAATTAAAAGACACTTGCTCCTTGGAAGAAAAGCTATGCCCAACCTAGATAGCATATTAAAAAGCAGAGACATTACTTTGCCAACAAAGGTCCATCAGTCAAGGCTATGGTTTTTCCAGTAGTCATGTATGGATATGAGAGTTGGACTATAAAGAAAGCTGAGCGCCAAAGAATTGATGCTTTTGAACTGTGGTGTTGGAGAAGACTCTTGAGAGTCCCTTGGACTGCAAGGAGATCCAACCAGTCCATCCTAAAGGAAATCAGTCCTGAATATTCATTGGAAGGACTGATCCTGAAGGTGAAATTCCAATACTTTGGCCACCTGATGCAAAGAACTAACTCATTGGAAAAGACCCTGATGCTGGGAAAGATTGAAGGCCGGAGGAGAAGGGGACGACAGAGGATGAGATGATTGGATGGCATCACCAACTCAATGGACGTGAGTTTGGGTAAACTCCAGGAGTTGGTAAACAGGGAGGCCTGGTGTGCAGCGGTTCATGGGGTCACAAAGAGTCAGACACAAGTGACTGACTGAACTGAGTGACTAACACTTTCCCTTTCACTCCTGACATTATGTGAAAAGTGTATAGGTGACAACCTTGGTTACATAGTAAAGGCGATTCACAAGCAAAGTGCCCGAGGTGCCCCCTGGTTTATTGCTGCTTATAGGAAAATGCGGAGAAGGCGATGGCACCCCACTCCAGTACTCTTGCCTGGAAAATCCCCTGGAGGAGCCTGGTAGGCTATAGTCCATGGGGTCGCTAGGAGTCGGACATGACTGAGCAACTTCACTTTCACTTTTCACTTTCATGCATTGGAGAAGGAAATGGCAACCCACTTCAGTGTTCTTGCCTGGAGAATCCCAGGGATGGGGGAGCCTGATGGGCTGCCGTCTATGGGGTCACACAGAGTCGGACATGACTGAAGCAACTTAGCAGCAGTAGCAGCAGCATAGGAAAATGCAAAAGGATTCAAACAAAAACATTTTTCTGCCTGTGAAAGAAAACGTAGTTTGACGATTTTGAAAATTCTCAGCCTCTAGATAGCAAAGCTATTGAAATGAAGACATTGCTTCAAAAGTATCACACACAGTAAAAACTGAAGGTCTGACTGCGGAAACTTTGCTGAGACCTCAGAAATATGTAAAGATCAGATGTGCACCAGGTGGTTCTTTGAAGACCTTCTCTCAGGTCCTCTCCATCATCCTGTTAGTATACCCACGACCCAGAGTAAGTTTGATGTCGTGTTTGTCTCTGAGCCATCTCAGAAGGAGGCCAAAGGACAGAAGGTCTCATCTTGCCCTGTTGTGTGACTTTTGTCCAGAGGAGTGAACCCCACTGTGAACCCCCCTCGGGAGATCCACAGGGTTCCTGAAAAAATTATCTCAGCAAACACACTGCCAGCTTAGCCTGGAAGGGACCGAGAGAGTATAAAATGAAAAGAGACCGAGGGAAAACACCCAAGTTCTGCTGGCAGGACACAGTCTCAGAAGACTACTCAACAGCAAACATATGCTTTCTTTCATGAAAAAAGGATGAGTCAGAGGGCAGAACTACGAGCCCAGAGAGTGGAGCCAAGAGCCACAGAGAATCATTCCCAAGCTTTGGAAACAAATCCAGAAACTCCAAGCCTGGCTGCAGTTCACAACTGCTGTGGACAGAGGCTCCTCTCTGTCTTGCATTTCTCCTCCCTGCTGAAGGGCAATGTGTCCAGCTCTCGTTCCTGGTCACTCCGACCACGGTGTGCTGGGTGTATGGGGGCAGATCATTTGTGTCTTCTGTTTTGCCCATCCATAGATGGAGAGCTTTATACCGGAGACCTCATTCGCACCTGATCCTGATGTAGACAAAGAGTTTTGTACTTTGCTGATATTATAATGGGATGAGACTCTTGCACAGCTTGGCAGGGTGCAAATTACTTTGCATATGGGAGGGAAGTAAATCTTTGAGGGTCAGAGGATGGACTATGGTGGACAGACTTTAAGGTGGTCCCCATGGTCTCTGCCTCTTTGTGTTTCCATCCTCGAAATACCATAGACAGAGAAGCCTCACGGGCTACAGTCCATGGGGTCACAAAGGAGTCACATAGGATTTAGAAACTCAGTAACAACAGCAACGGAATCCCTTCCACTTGATGGAAGGCAGGACCGTGATTTGCTGCTTCGTCAGTAGAATAGTACGAGGTGATGGGTGGTATTCCATAACTACCCCGCACTGTAGAAGTCTCCATCTTAGTAGCAGGCTCACCCCAGCCTCTTTGTCTCTCTTCTCTCTCTTCTTTCTGCCTTTCATAGACAAAAGCTGTGATGGATCCTATAGCTGTAAAAACTGAACCATGAGCACAGGGAAGCAGATGCTTTCCCAGTTGAGTCTCCAGTTGAAAACTCAGCAGTTGAAACCAATAGCTCTTCTCATCCTGTTCTCTCTGAGACCCTTGAGTATTTAAAGACGGTAATGTATGTCAAAGTGCTCACTAGTGCTTAGTTCACATGAAGCGCTGAAGAGATTCTTCCTCGTTTGGGTTCCTTTGCTTGGTAGTAGGAAAAGTTCAGACAGACTGTGGTACACTCATTGTGTGTACTTAGTCATGCAGGCATGTCTGACTCTTGTGACCCCATGGATGGTAGCCCGCCAGCTCCTCTGTCCATGGGATTTCCCAAGCAAGAATACTGGAGTGGATAGCCATTCCCTTCTCTAGGGAATCTTCCCAGACCAGGGGTTGAACCTGCATCTCCTGTATTGGTGGGTGGATTCTTTACCACTGAACCACCTGGGAAGCCCATTTATTACCTGCCTAATTATCTATTACCAAATTATCCAATAGTGATTACCTATTACCAAACTGATAATTTTTCAATCTTATCTCTCTCTGCTTAGCCAGTTCCAACCAAACTGACTTATTACACTTCATCCTTTCAACTTTATGACTATCTCATCTTTTCCATCTGAAATGTCCTCTGAGGGCCTCATTCCTCAAATTTCAAATCCTCAGTTCAGTTCATTCAGTTGTGTCCGACTCTGCGACCCCATGAATTGCAGCACGACAGGCCTCCCTGTCCATCACCAACTCCCGGAGTTCACCCAAACTCGTGTCCATCGAGTCAGTGATGCCATCCAGCCATCTCATCCTCTGTTGTCCTCTTCTCCTCTTGCCCCCAATCCCTCCCAGCATCAGAGTGTTTTCCAATGAGTCAACTCTTCACATGAGGTGGCCAAAGTACTGGAGATTCAGCTTTAGCATCAGTCCTTCCAAAGAACACCCAGGACTGATCTCCTTCAGAATGGACTGGTTGGATCTCCTTGCAGTCCAAGGGACTCTCAAGAGTCTTCTCCAACATCACAGCTCAAAAACATCAATTCTTCGGCACTTAGCTTTCTTCACAGTCCAACTCTCGAATCCATACATGACCACTGGAAAAACCATAGCCTTGACTAGACGGACCTTTGTTGGCAAAGTATGAGTCACAGCTCACATGACGTTTTTGCCAGACGATCTACCCTAGTGCCTTCAGCATAATAAATCTCCCTACCACCCAGGAATTTAGAATTTGAGGTATTCCTTATAATCTTCTGCCTTGTAATCCTTTTATCTGATATCATATTCTGGATTGGCTCCTTGAGGATATGAATCATGCTTTGTGAGTCTTTTATGCTTCAGTGTGTCTTGTGTTTATCAAGTGATTCACCATATACTTATTTACAAATATACATCGGCCCAGCTGCCCCATTGCTTTTCTTGAGACTTTGTTTTCCTTATTCATATCACCACTGTTGTTTTTTAGAGACTTTATGCTGACACTTACTGAACAGTTTCCACTTCTGCAAAACTCATTGCTGGGGGGAAAAAAAAAAAAAAGCACATACAACATATATCCAGGTATAGCTCAGTCATCGACAGCGCAGACCCTGGAAGAAAAGTGCCTGAGTTGAACCTAGGCTTACCTGCCTAGGGGCTTCCCTGGTAGCTCAGATGGTGAAGAATCCATCTGCAATGCAGGAGGCCACCCTAGTTTGATCCCTGGGTCAGGAAGATCCCCTGGAGAAGGGAATCTTGCCTGGACAACTCCATGGACGGAGGAACCTGGTGGGCTACAGTCCATGGGGCCACAAAGAGTCAGATGTGACTGAGCGACTAACACTCTTTTCACCGACTTAGACAAGTTCGGCAACCTTTCTGTGTCCACGATTCCTCTTGTGTAAAGTAGGGCAGTGGTGGTACCTGGTTTATGCAGTTGTTATGAGGACTGTGTGTGTGTGTGTGCCCACACACATGTGAGTTCGTATTACAACTATATTTAGAAGGCTCTATCTCATCAGTTATTATTTTTGTATATAAATGAGGAGGAAAAGCAATAGGTGCAGAGGTACTGTGATTCACGTAACAACAGAATGTGAATTGGAGAAAAAACTTATTTGTACCAGGAACCCTGTAACGGCATTACCAGTCTTTTTTTGGCCCTTTCTCCTACAAAGTGGCAGTTGCAAATCATAGAAGCTGGGAGTGACTTTTGCCCACCAGGGGTTTGTCAACACTTGTAGAGCTTTTGATTTGTCAGGACTTGGGTGGTATGACT
The DNA here is from genome assembly GCF_029378745.1 of Bos indicus. Classification (NCBI taxonomy): domain Eukaryota; kingdom Metazoa; phylum Chordata; class Mammalia; order Artiodactyla; family Bovidae; genus Bos; species Bos indicus. The sequence goes on along the minus strand of NC_091771.1, from coordinate 86,474,284 downwards.
GGCCTCAAGGGGTCAGAGGTCAAGGATGCTGTTAAATATCCTACAAGAAGCAGAAAAGCTCCCCTCCTGAGGTAATGATCCAGACCAAAATGTCGGTAACGGTGAGGCTGAGAACGATTCGCCTGAAATGTAAGGAAAGAAGCCCTGATATTCCTTGTAACTCCAAAAGACCGTGCATAACCACAGCTTCATTGGAAGCTGGTTTCTCTTTCATAAACCGAAAGCTAATTCCTGGTTCTTCCTTTAAAAGTGTTAGAATGTGGGTTAATTACTGTTTGCGAAGTCCTTTGAAGATGTGAAGTACTCTGCAAATGCTATTTATTATTCATTGCCAGTCTGGAAGACCGTCCCATGACCCTCTGTGTTCAGGACCCCAGCCAAGCCTCAGAGGCCCGAGAGACACTGCCTGCTTTTTGATAAGTTGGAGTGTTTATAATGAAAAAGATAGGAATCAGGACCTGAGCCAATTTTCGATGGCTGGGATATAAGTGTATATAAATTGGCTCATTAAGATCAAGAAAACTATAGGTTTTTCTCTGGGGTATGTTTGCTAAATCAGAGTACATTTCTCCCAGTTTTACAACACTGTATGTGTGGGGGCAGGGAATTAGCAAGAGTCCACAGTACAACTTTAATAATTATAAAGAACAAAACGGATTTATAGAAAAATTCTACTGTCTGTATTTATAAACTGATTTTCTCTGGCCCACGAGTCACTGTGTAATTTGGATTGGGTCTGATAAAATGAACACAATAAAATGATTTGCAAAAACCTAAAAGAAATCAAGAAAGAGTATAATACAATTGTGTTTTTTCTCTAGGTATGAAGTGGAAATCATGTCCCATAAATATAATTTTACCCTTTGATGGGATGAATGCCTTTAAATTTCAGTATAGCTCTCAATTTTACCTAATGTGACCATTTTATTGTTAGGAGATAGAATCTAACCTCTAGATTTAAATAACAGTGCTCTCTTTAACTCAGCCTCAGCCTGGATAAAGTCTTTGTTGGCTACCTACTGGGGTAAAGAATTCTGAGCTGTTTGGTTTTGCTGAATTCCGATGGATGCATATGAGAACTTGAGTGTCTTATAAAGGTGATGCTTTATGTCAAGGAGGGAAACCATGAATGATTTAATAAGTAGCTTGGAGACAACTGTTAATCATCTAGGAAACAAAGCCTCTCTCATTGTTTAAATACATCTCAAATAAACAGATAGATGAAAGTAAAAGGAAGCCATGCAAATAATACAAATTTAGGAGAAGGGTGTTTTAAGTACTGAAAACAAAAACAAAAATAGAAGCCAGAGAAGAAGATTGCTAAATTTAATGAATATAATTTGTAAAAACACTCTGTGGTAAATGCCATAAGTCAAAGGAGGTGACACAAGTATTTGTAACAAAAGTATTTGTAACAAAATAGCAGAAACATGACTTTCCTTTATTACATAAAGAGCTCTGATAAGAAAGGCTATCAACTAGATAAAAAAAATAACAAATAGAAGTATGTGAAAAACTGTTCAAAAACATAAAAATATACTTATAACAAAACACAGTGTTTTTAAATTTATAAAAATATATCCTCCTCATCCATAACAATGACAAACTAAAGTATTTTTCTTCTTGCCATCTGATTTGCAAACCAAAACTTTGAAAGTATTTTGTTGTTAAAAATGTGAGGAAAATAGATATTCTTCATGCTTTTTTTGATGCAAATATTTCTATCATGTATATATTGGTACTCTGAATGAAAATAGCTAACAAAATTTTAAATGTATTTATAGTCTGGCCAAGTGAGTGAATTTTCAGAGATTTATCTTTCAGAAGTTGTTACACATATACAAAAACATATATTTATCAGCATAGCATAGTTACTGTAAAATTATACTATGATGAAGAAGAGAGAATAATATGACAGAAGTTTGATTAAATAAATGATGGTACCTCAGCCCATGGTAACATAAAACCAGACCTTCCTGGTTTCCATCAGTGTAAGCTGATTATTTGAAGGAGCTTCCTCTTTTGTATAGGAAATCCTCATGTAAAATTAGCTTCAATTTTTTTCAGTAGAGAAATCTCTTGATGTATTTCTCATACTATTGTCTCCTAAGAATAAATTCATTAGAAGATAATCAGCAAAATACTTTTTCAGACAATCTGTTACAACCAGGCTCCAATGCCAGCCTTGGTAGGAGCAGCTGCCAGACTCATGATTCACTGAGCAGGACAATAAATTTCAACCTTATTTGATTTTGTTAATTAGTGTAAATGAGATCACTGTAGGAGCAGTTGCTAATCATCAGTTGCCATCAAATACCTGATGGGAGAGGTGGAGATGATATGCATAATTTTAATCATATTCATTTATTTTAACATAGTAAGAATGTGGGGGTTACATTTTTCATGAATTCTCCCAGCAAGAATGCTAGAGTAGGTAGCCATTTCCTTCTCCAGGGGATCCTCCTGACCCAGGGATCAAACCCAAGTATCCTGCATTACAGGCAGATTCTTTGCTGCTTGAGCCATCAGTGAAGCCCTCATGGTTAGCATCACTCTTTACAATGAAATTCTGTGTATGGAGAGACATGTATGCAAGGGTACTCACCACAATACTGTTTGCAATAGAAAACATTGGGGAAGAATCTAAATGGTTAAGTCAAATAAAGAGCTTCATATAATGACATAATACAGCTCTTAAATTTTTGAGTAAGAAGATTTCAGAGCATGCAATGTGTGCAGAACGGTATAGTGAAGTGAAAGTCGCTCATTCGTATCCGACTCTTTGTGACCCCATGGAGTATACAGTGCATGGAATTCTCCAGACCAGAATACTGGAGTGGGTAGCCTTTCCCTTCTCCAGGGGATCTTCCTAACCCAGGGATCGAACCCAGGTATCCCACATGGCAGGTGGATTCTTTACCAGCTGAGCCACAAGGGAAGCCTGCAAAAGGATATAAACAGTATGCAAATAAAAAAAAAAACTTGCATGGAAAAAATATAACCTGTGATCATATAACAAAATTTGAATATGAATTCAGCGTAAATGAGAGAATTATGAGTGCTTTCTTGTCTTTGTGTTTTTCTGGATTTTTAGTACTTTTGTACCAAGGGGAAGGTTCCAGGAAAATTAAATTCATATGAATTTGAAAAAAAAAAAGTGAGACAGTGAAAAATGAAACTGAACACTGAAATCTGAAGTCTTATTTTTCTCTCCTGGCAAAATTCATAAGATACGCCCATTTTTTTCTTTTGGCTGATGTAATTTTTAAGATTCCATTTTAATGATTCCTTCATTATTTCACAAGTTTTTACTAACGGAAAAAAGGAGATATGTTTCATTCTAGTTGTAAATTGTTGGGTACAATCTGATTCTAATTCATTGGTGATCTTGCTGATAGCAAATAGGGCCTGTAGACCTGCCCTCCAGCCCTTCTGCTGATGGGAGAGGGTGACTGACTATGAAATAGAGTAGAAAGTGTAGAATATTATGAGAATGAGCCCTGCATACACATTTTTAAAGTTCTTTAAACAAAGACCTGATTTTGTAGTACAGCGAATCAGAATAAGAATTTCCCTGGTGGCTCAGTGGTAAAAAACCAGCCTGCCAATATAGGCGAAGAGGGTTCAATCCCTGGATCAGGAAAGTCCCCTGGAGGAGGGCGTGGCAGCCCACTCCAGCATTCTTGCCTGGGAAATCCCATGGATAGAGGAGCCTGGCAGGCTGCACTCCATGGGGTGGCAAAGGGTAGGACACAACTGAGCGACTGGCCAGCAGCACACCAAATGGAAGGCAACATTTTCACTCACAGCGGCCTTCTCTAACTTCTCTTTTCTCTGAACTCCTACTGTGTTTCTAGCCTCAATAAAAAAAGAAAAAAAAGGATTGTTACTTAGGCACTCTATGTGATCTAGAGTCATAGTAATCTTAATGGGTCTTTGGGGGAAATGTAATCCTTTACCTCTATTTTGAGGGGATTTTTCCCACTCCACTTGTACTTTATATAGTGAACTCCTATCATTAATTGATTAAATATTATGTACTACTGCACTCTTCTGGAGAAAGCAATGGCACCCCACTCCAGTACTCTTGCCTGGAAAATCCCATGGATGGAGGAGTCTGGTAGGCTGCAGTCCACGGGGTCGCAAAGAGTCGGACACAACTGAGCGACTTCACTTTCACTTTTCACTTTCATGCATTGGAGAAGGAAATGGCAACCCACTCCAGTGTTCTTGCCTAGAGAATCCCAGGGACGGGGGAGCCTGGTGGGCTGCTGTCTATGGGGTCACACAGAGTCTGACACGACTGAAGTGACTTAGCAGTAGCAGCATTGCACTCTTCAAATTTGTATTTTTATCTTAGTAGTGTTAGACTGGAAAACTGGGAGAGTGTCCAAAAGGGGCTAATTAAATATTATTCCATAAGGTTGCTCATGAGCAACTGATGGAACAGATAGCCGCGTAAGAGGAAAACAAGGGATGATAAAAAAAAATTCCTTGCTGCTTATTATTTTTCAGACCTTTGAATGGAAGTGGTCACAGGACTTGCTGGGGGAGTGTGTGGTAGACTTTTGTACCCTTGAAGATGGTATTAGGTGCTGGGCATTGTCAATGACAAATTGGCACTTGCCTATGGGTGCGCGCCATCTACCTCTAGAAGGATGAAATCCGTGCTACTGCAGCTGCTGACCTTCAACTGCCCCCGAAAGGCGTTCAGGGTGGAGGGCAGAAATGAGGCACTCTGTGCTCCCGAAAAACTGGTGGAACAGGTCTTCAGCGAGTTAAATATTCTCAGGGGCTGATTTTATGAGTGCAGTTCTTGCATTTCTTCATGTCTAGAAAAGCAGTAAATTCCTTCCTGGTGACGTCTTCTCCTGGTGACTGGCAGCAACATTCTGCAGAAAATATGCGCTTTATTGCGTGCATTTCCCAGTCACCAAAACCACATATATACTGACCTTCCCCCTACCGCTTCAGAGCAGTCTCTCGGAGCTATCTGGGGTGCCATCTCCCAGGCTATAGTACTCATTTTGCCCCAAATAAAACTTGACTCACAACCCTCACCGTGTGCAATTTTAAAAGTCAGCAGTGTTCTCTGACTGAGAAAACGGAGAGAGATATTGAACTTCCCAGGTGGCTTAGACGGTAAAGCTTCTGCCTACAATGCGGGAGACCCGGGTTCAATCCCTGGGTCGGGAAGATCTCCTGGAGAAGCAAATGACAACCTACTCCAGTATTCTTGCCTGGAAAATCCCATGGACGGAGGAGCCCGGTAGGCTACAGTCCATGGGGTTGCAAAGAGTCGGACACGACTGAGCACCTTCACTTTCACTGAAAGGACGGACTGTGACACTGGGGGCTCCAGGCTCATGGAGAATGGGTCGGAGGAGTGTTTTGTAAGACCCTCCTTGGCTTTGGAGCTGGGGCTGAAAGCCGTGCGCGCCTGCGTTTTCGCTGTTCTGCTCAAGGTTCACACAGAATAGATGCTGCCCACGTCCATCAGACTGAAGACATCATTTCACAGAACTGCTTCTGGAGCACTGTGAGGTAGCTTTGTCCATGTTTTACAACAGGAAGAAACTGAGGCTCAAGGATGTTGAAATCTCGCCGTACCGTGTAGACGGAAGGAGAAGCGTAATATTATGGCGGAGACACCGGGCGGACTCTACTTCAGCCGGGTGATCGAGGGCCTCAAGTGGTCTTTCCTCGGTGGCTGTGTCCTCCCTGTCTCTGTGTGTCCCCTGCTGATGAGAATGCCAGTATGATGGGATTATAGCCCACCATCAGGACCTCGTTTTGAATAATCAGCCCCCTAAATACCCTTCTCAGTTCAGTTCAGTCACTCAGTCCTGTCCCACTCTCTGCAACCCCATGAATCACAGCATGCCAAGCCTTCTTGTCCATCACCAACTCCGGGAGTCCACCCAAACTCATGTCCACTGAGTCAGTGATGCCATCCAGCCATCTCATCCTCTGTTGTCCCCTTCTCCTCCTGCCCCCAAGCCCTCCCAGCATCAGGGTCTTTTCCAATGAGTCAACTCTTCGCATGAGGTGCCCAAAGTACTGGAGTTTCAGCTTTAGCATCAGTCCTTCCAGAAAATACCCAGGACTGATCTCCTTTAGAATGGACTGGTTGGATCTCCCTTCTCAGGTAGGCACATTCTAAAGTAGCTTCAACACATGAATGGGGGTGGCAGGAACACAGCTCAGCTATGATAGCTTACTTTTCAAATGTGAGGATAAAACCATGCATCTTTAAGAACCGGCCTTCCCAGGTGGCTCAGTGGTAAAGAATCTGCCTGTAGTGCAGGAGATGCAGGTTCGATCCCTGGTCTGAGAAGATCCCCTGGAGGAGGAAATGGCAACCCACTCCAGTATTCTTGCCTAGAGAATCCCATGGACAGAGGAGCCTGGTGGGCTACAGTCCATGGGGTCATGAAGAATCAGACGTGACTTAGCAACTGAACAACAACAAATATTTAAGAACTATCATTAAAACATTTCCATTTTACATCTCAGATGGGATGAATGATACTTTGGGCACATCGGCTCCGAGTCCTTGCTCTTCCTGAGCGGTGCATTTCCTGAGGGGTGCCAGCAGGGCCTGGCTGGCATCAGCCCGATGAGAGCTCAGACCCTGTGTTCTGTCCTTTCCTTCTTCCTGCACATGGGCTTTCCCCATCCCGCCCTTTCCTCCTTCCTTTCGTATCCTCTTCTCATCAGGCATCTCATTCCTTGCCTGAACCTTATGCATCTGAAGATGTTTGGTTCTTCTAACCCCAGACCTTTTCTTTCTGTGACATAAGTTATTATACAAACATGTTTTTTTTGTCCTCTTTAAAAGTTAATATACACCAGTAGTTTTAAAGAAATGTCTAGAAAATTCCATGACATTTTTGTTATAATGTAACTTTCTTTTTTCTTCCCCCTTTTTAGGTTTGAGTGTCAATCCAAAGATTCACTATCACTCAGTTTTAGAGGGAGATAGAGGTTGAGGTCGATGGGTGCAATTTTTTTTAATACTTTAACTTTTTGGAAATTATGGCTGCAAGAGAGTGTTTTGTACAAAATGAGAAAAGGTGAAAAATTTAAAGCAGTCGATCATAATCTAAACTGAGGAAGGTCTTAGTTAACTTTTAAAATTTTGTTATATAAATAAATTATATGGGCTTGAGTGAGCTGTAAGATTTCCCTAAACATCTAAAGGATTTTCAAAGAGGGAGAATGTCTGTAATTAAAGTGGTAAATCTTTAAGTAAGCAGTACTTAAATTATGCAGAAGCTCTTGAATAACTTGCTGGAAATAAAGCTGAGGCAGAGACTTAGGGTATAAATATGCATGTTATATATTACGTATAATTAATACATATTATATATAATTAATACATAGTATATGTTACATATAATTGGTACATGTTATATATTATGTAAAATTATATGTAAGTACATGTATATACTTTTTTAATTTGGATTGGTATACTTTTGAGACATTAAATATATTAAATAATTTTTTAAACTACTACAAGCACATTATACATGAGATGACAAAATAGATTAAATATCTTGGAATCATGGAGTTCTAAGGAGGCTTAGCAATCACATAGTTCTTACTCAATTTAATAAGAAAACTGAGATGGAGAGAGGTACATATCTCAGCACTAACAAACGTGTCTGCAAACCTAAATGAGTTCCACCTTATGGTTATAACAGTCAAGTGAAATGAAGAGAGATGCAAAGAAATTCAACTGGAATACATGACCAATTTTAAGGAGAAAAAATTGATATAAACATTCCAGTTCTTCCTACTGCTGGACACAGATACTCGGACATGCTTTGGTTCCATGACGTCAGTCTGTTCTCTGAGGTCAGGCAGCTGTGGGAGATTGCGGATGGGTGCGCGTTTCTTGACAGCTCTCCCAGCAGAGGAAGGCCTGCTTCTCCTCTGGAAACTTGGCTGCTGTGATGGCCTTGGCTGACAGAGCGTGGGTGAAAGTGATGCCCTGGTGGTCCATGACTTGCTTTTAAGAGGACTGGCAGTTCCCACCTTGACCCTGAGGCCTGAACCTTTGTGTCCGGCGTCCAGCAGCTCTGCTGAAGGTACCATTTAGAGATGCCCTGAGTCTGGGGAGTAGGAGAGGGCCCTGCCTGAATTCCTGGCCCTCAGAATTGTGAAATACAATGAAATGACTGTTATTTAAAGCCTTGGAGTTTGGGGAGAGTTTGCTATGCTGTAATGCATAACTAGACTATTTCTGGTTGGACTAACTTAGGAAGAGATTTAACATTAATTTCAGGGAAGGACTGTTTTTGCAAAAAAATAAATTGACATAATAGCTTAAGGTGTTGTGATAAGTCAAATATAACTGAGACATATTCATACCCTTAAGATTCATCCCGAGGCCATCAGATTCCCCTGACACACAGGCACAGGTTTTCTTGTCCTTAAAGTGCTGGAAATAATTGTGCTCTAGTGCCAAAGGATTGATGCTTTCACACTGTGACGTTGGAGAAGAGTCTTGAGAGTCCCTTGGACAGCAAGGAGATCAAACCAGTCAATCCTAAAGGAAATCAACCCTGAATAGTCATTGGAAGGACTGATGCTGAAGCTGAAGCTCCAATACTTTGGCCACCTGATGCGAAGGGTCGACTCATTGGAAAAGACCCTGATGCTGAGAAAGATTGAGGGCAAGAAGAGAAGGGGTCGACAGAGAATGAGATGGCTGGATGGCATCACTGAATCAATGGACATGATTTTGGGCAAATTCTAAGAGATAGTGAAGAACAGGGGTGTGCTGCTGTCCATGAGGTCAAAAAGAGTCTGACTTGACTTATTGATGGAACAACAGCAACAAAATGTCCTAGCAGCTGAGACTGTGGTTCACAGTCCAGGACCATCAGCTTGATGGGAGCTTGTCAGAAATACAGGACCTCTGGCTTCATTCTAAACCCTCTGCAAGATTTTAACAAGATCTCCAATTATTCATTTGCACTGTAAATATTGAGAAGCACTAATATAAACAGCTTTATTAGACAGACAGGAATTTATATAAATAAATGTGAGAGGAACATTCTTTCTTAATTTTGTTGCAGAGTGCTCTTTCTTCTAGAATGTTTGAACTCTGATTAAACCTAAAAGGAAAGTTGTTCACTTTCATTTTCTGCTTCCTTATTCATTTTCCTCCAATATTGGGTTGTTGTTAAAGGTAGAATTTCACCAAATCTACAAATATTCAGAAATAGGAAAGTATACTTTCAAACTGGGGCATGCATCATATATGTATTAAAGTTATAGCTTAATTAGATAAGGAATTATATAAAAGCTTTTATCAGTTCTTGGAAAATAAGTATTTTACAAGTTAGGCTCCTGGGAAAACAGAGCCAACGAAAATATTATTACAAATGGAATAATTAAACCAGTTCAGGTTTCTGGAGCTGGGAAAAGGTATAGCAAATTTGGAAGGCATCTAGACAAGAGTAGCTAAATTTATATTAATAAATTCAATATATAAGGTGACTTCCTCTGGGAAAACTGGTAGCCCAGTTGCAGACCTCACACCAAAGGCTTCCTGGTCATATCCCAGGGGATATTCTTTTGACATTTTCCTCTGTTGCCACCTACTGCTTAAGAATGAATTTTATTCTGTTGAGTTTGCTGTTGGATATTCATTGACTTGTATGTTCCTTGTGTGCATGCTCAATTATGTCCAACTGTTTGTGACCCCATGGACTGTAGCCCACCAGGCTCCTCTGTCCATGGAATTTTCCAGGCAAGAATACTGGAGTGGGTTGCCATTCCCTTCTCCAGGAGATCTTCCCAACTCAGGGATCAAACCTGTATTTCCTGTGTCTCCAGCATCGGCAGGCGGATTTTTTACCACTGAGCCACCTAGTTGTATGTTTATCTTTAAATAATTGGGCAGACATAAATTATGCTAGACACGAGACACCAGTGATACAACAAGACACTGTGCTTGTCTTAAAGAGTTCATGGTTTCGTTCAACAGAAAGACTGGAGACCAGAGGGCACAGGAGCTCCTGGGAGAGACATCTCATCCACTTTCCAGGGTCAGGGAAGAATTTTCAGAAAGAAGCATAAAGACGTGGTTCTAATGCAAGGTCCCAGTGTCAGAAAGCCTGTGATTCGTGAAAAGAAACTCAGGGAGGAAAAATAATGGAGATCTATGTGCTTTTAAAATTGTTTAATTTGAGGAATAGGTCTATTGATTGAGCCCTATTATGGTTTGTAGAAAACACACAGAAGAGGTGGTTTCAGTGTAAATCATGGAAAGATTTTTGAAAAGGAGGTTTTTCTTCACGGGTTATTAAAGATGAGCCATCTATATCCTTTAACAAATATTTATTAAGCACCAGCTGTGTACCAGAAGTGGCATGGCGGCTGAGGATTAAATAGTGATCAAGACCGTGAGACGGCTTGCCTCCATGGTTCTTGCAGATTCAGAGGGATTTTGCAAAATTATGCAAAAAATTATGAAATTTTTTGGGTTGGGGGAAGAGAAGGGTTGGAAAGAGGCTTCCTTGAGGAAGTGGTGTCTAAGTTGGGGAAGAGTGATTACCGGGGGTGGGACTTGTGGGCAGAGACAGAGGATTGCAGGCAAAGAGAACAGGATCAACAGGTACTGTTGAGGGTTTTACTTTTATCCCAAGGCAATGGCGGCTTCCCTGGTGACTCAGGTTAAAGCATCTGCCTGCAATGCAGGAGACCCACGTTCAATCCCTGGGTCGGGAAGATCCCTGGGAGAAGGAAATGGGAACCCACTCCAGTATTCTCACCTGGAGAATCCCATGGACGGAGGAGCCTGGTGGGCTACAGTCCATAGGGTCACAAAGAGTCAGACACGACCGAGCGACTTCACTTTCACTTTCACTTGAGGGCAATGGCAAGTCAGGAAGAGATTTTAAAAGGGAAGTGATCGTCAGCCTGGCTTGCTAGAAAATGTCTTTCGGGCTCCACCATGAAAAGGAGTGAGAGTGGGAATACTGTTTTCACATGCCTGCTCAATGTCTGACTCTTTGCCACGCCATGAACTGCACCCCACCAGGCTCTTCTGTCCATGGGATTCTCCAGGCAAGAATACTGGAATGAGATGCCATTTCTTCCTCCAGGGGATCTTCTCCACACAGGGATTGAACCCACGTCTCTTGCATGTCCTGCATTGGCAGGCGGATTCTTTACCACTAGCGCCACCTGGGAAGCCAGAAACAGGGTTACCTGTTTCAAAGCTGTTCATTATTCCTCTCACATTTATTTACATAAATTCCCATCCTTCTAATAGAACTGAACTTTCACTGGGCCCTGGGAGGGGCAGAGGTGTGCCCAGATGCACAGACATCTTCAGCAGGAAAGCTAGGGATGGAGCTGCCACCTGGTGTCCCCTGCAGTGCTCGGCCCTAACCCCGCTCCTTCTAGACAGAGTCCAGTAGCCAATGACTTGACTTAGTGATTATTAAGGGATACGGGCTAATGTGCTAATATTACCAGGTCTTTGAAATGTGTCTCAACCCTCCAACTTCAAGAGACAGGTACTACATTCCCTTCAAGTGCTTATGAGAGATGTCACACGTTCTAAGGTTCTGCTTGGGGTTAGCTAAATTTAAAGAGAAGGGGACGACAAAGGTTGAGATGGTTGGATGACATCACTGACTCAATGGACGGTAAGTTTGAGCAAGCTCCGGGAGTTGGTGATGGACAGAGAAGCCTGGTGTGCTGCAGTCCATGGGGTCGCAAAGAGTCGAACACGACTGAGCGACTGAACTGAACTGAAATTTAAAACACTAGAAGTTATGTTTTCTAAGTTACTTGTGAAATTCTCCAATATTATTTTCCAGGCTTCCAAATGAATTTATCTCTCACTTTGGCTCAAAGTTTAGCCATAGCACAAAACAAAATATGATTCTCATTACACATCCCTAAACTCTGTGAAGCAGACGTCTGATGACTCCTGGAACAATGGGAAAAAAATTTAAATATATATTTTATATATTTTCCCTAACATTCTGAATAGAGATTATTGATGTTTTATCTCAGTGTCTCCTATTTGTTGAATCATTTTCTCATTTGATACTCAAGTATTTCTAAATAACACGAGGAAAACAGTTTTATGATATCAATAATTTAAATTCACTTAATTTAAAAATGCAATCTTTTAAATGTCACATTTATCTCACATTCTACTTTTCATTAAACTATCCCCCGAAGCATGGATTTTTGTAACTAAGAGAGCCTTTACAGTTATAATCATAAATACGAAGAGCCTCACGGTCACATTGGTCTTTTCACAGACCACAAGGCCTTTCCAAGCATTTTAAGATCTCATTTAGTTAGTCACAGAGCCAGCTAGTGAGAGCAATTGCTCAGATGAATATCGATGACTGAATGCTTTGAGTAATATGTTTTACTTTATTTTGTGTAAATGTGAAATTTTTTCAAACATGGCAAGGTTCATCACCTCCTCTGGTGAGGGGAACAGTTCCTAAGAGTTCCAGCAGGTGGCAGCATAGATTATTGCAAAAGGGTGGAACAGCCTCGGAAAAAAATCCAAGCACCAACATGCTGTTGTTTCTCATTTCCCTACGACTGAGCCGGACCCCCTCCCTTTAATGTAAAAGGAACATGCCTGGACATGCTAACAAGGAAAATAACTTTTCAGTACGGAGGTGACATATCATGCTAAACATAACCATAATTAAAATAGCTAAAATATGTGACTGCTGTGCTGAGCTGCTTCAGTCGTGTCCGACGTGTCCGACTCTTTGCTACCCTGTGGACTGTGACTCACCAGGCTCCTCTGTCCATGGGATTCTCCAGGCAAGAATACTGGAGTGGGTTGCCATACCCTCCTCCAGGGGATCTTCCCAGCCTAGGATTGGACCCAGGTCTCCCTCATTGCAGGCAGATTCTCTACCATCTGAGCCACCAGGGAAGCCCAAGAATACTGGAGTGGGTAGCCTATCCCTTCTCCAGGGAATCTTACTGAGCCAGGAATCAAACTAGGTTCTCCTGCATTGCAGGCGGATTCTTTACCAGCTGAGCTACCAGGGAAGCCCAGCTAAAATACATTGAGGGCAAAATCTATGCTTCCCACCATTCTAAGACCTTAACAGGTATCTTTCATTTATTACTCACACCAGTTTGTCTGTGGTTATTATTAGTGTATCCATTTCAAAGACCAGGAAACTGAGGCAGGGCCAAGCTTTCACAGCTGCTAAACGAAGGAGGCAGGATATTTAACCAGGCAGTCTGGCTCTAACATCCAGTCTCTGAACCACTTTATCATGTTTAATTGTGGGATCTGCAATCCTTGATGAAAATTCAAAGTATTAGGAAAAATACGATGAGTTTTCAGAAAAGAGACCTGAGTATTAGATCATGGCATCCGGTCCCATCACTTCATGGGAAATAGATGGGGAAACGGTGGAAACAGTGTCAGACTTTATTTTTCTGGGCTCCAAAATCACTGCAGATGGTGACTGCAGCCATGAAATTAAAAGACGCTTGCTCTTTGGAAGGAAAGTTATGACCAACCTAGATAGCATATTCAAAAGCAGAGATATTACTTTGCCAACAAAGGTCCATGTAGTCAAGGCTATGGTTTTTCCTGTGGTCATGTATGGATGTGAGAGTTGGACTGTGAAGAAGACTGAGTGCTGAAGAATTGATGCTTTTGAACTGTGGTGTTGGAGAAGACTCTTGAGAGTCCCTTGGACTGCAAGGAGATCCAACCAGTCCATTCTGAAGGAGATCAGCCCTGGGATTTCTTTGGAAGGACTGATGCTAAAGCTGAATCTCCAGTACTTTGGCCACCTCATGTGAAGAGTTGACTCATTGGAAAAGACTCTGATGCTGGGAGGGATTGGGGGCAGGAGGAGAAGAGGACAACAGAGGATGAGATGTCTGGATGGCATCACTGAGTCGATGGATGTGAGTCTCAGTGAACTCCGGGAGTTGGTGTTGGACAGGGAGGCCTGGCGTGCTGCGATTCATGGGGTTGCAAAGAGTCGGACACGACTGAGCGACTGATCTGATCTGATCTGATCTGAAGTTGCTTCAGTCGTGTCTGACTCTTTGCGACCCTATGGATGATAAACCACCAGGATCCTCTGTCCATGGGATTCTCCAGGCAAGAATACTGGAGTGGGTGGCCATTTCCTCCTCCAGGGGATCTTCCTAACCCAGGGAGGGAACCCCATCTCTTAAGTCTCCTGCATTGGCAGGCAAGTTCTTTACCACTAGTGCCACGGTCATTGTTAAAAGATGGAGATGTTACTAGGTTATTAAGGAGTGATACAGTAAGAAGTAAAGACATGAATGAATAAAACTAGGAGTTATTCAAGCAGGAGAGAAAACGGGTTTCAAGGAGCCAGAAGTTACTGGGATGAATCAGAGCAGCCTGCTGTTGGGCAAAGAGGTAGCGTGTGAGGGCAGGAGGAAGAGGAGAAATTCACGTGGGCACAGAATGTGTCACAGGGAACACGGGGCCGTGGAGAAGGCTCTGGGTCTGGAGCATCGCCCAGCGAGTCCATCCTTACTGTGTCCTGTGCTTCATCCGGCCCATCTCGTTCCAGGACAAGGTCTGTGTCACCTCCATCTGTGCCGTAACCAGGTTATATAACCCCGAATGTGGGAACAGGACAGAGCGACAGAATGTGTGTGCTTGCCCACACTGTTTCCTTGGTGTGACATGAGGAAGAGTGAGGAGATTTACACATGACCTTTGGTTGGATATTTCTGCCTCGTTCATTCCTGCCCTATCTGCTGGCGTCTTTCCCTGAACCCCATCCTTGCCATGTCGCTACTGTTTGGTCGCTCGGTCATGTCCAGCTCTCTGCGGCCCCGTGGGCTGTGGCTCGCCAGGCGTCGCTGCCCTTCACTGCCTCCTGCAGCTTGCTCAGATGCACGTCCATTGAGTCGACGATGCCACCCAACCGTCTTGTACTGGCTAGCCTCTGAATCCATTCCTCACTTTATCCTTTTGTGCGTTTATCTTGTTTCCCCCAACCTGGAGGAGCCCCACCTCCCAGGCTCCTTTCAATAATGGTTATTGCACTAATGTCAACATTGAGCAGAGGAGAGGCAGAACGCATGGGTTGGAGAAACAGGTAGGGGTTTGTCAGAGTGGCTGGGGTGAAGAGCAGCTCTCACCCTAAAGCAGTGAGATGCAGTGCCTTCTCCTGACATCGTCAATCTGGTGTCACCGCGATTTCTCCAACTGGACGGTGAATTCCTTTTAGAGGTGAGGCCACGTTTTGTTTACCTTCAAGGCCCTCCTACCTCAACCTTATCTGCTAAAACCTCACTCCGGACTTTGTGCCCAGTAGGAATGGGTAAGTGGTCTTGGAGAATGGACTGGGATGAAGTCCAGCCTGTATGGAACCTGTCTTATCTTGGCTAGACCCAACCACTTCTTACCTGTATTTCTTAGTAGCCCTGGGTCAATGAGGAGCTGAAATCAAGCAGAGAGTCTTTTCTGTCTTTTAATTTGGGAGAGAGAATGTGTGTGCATGCTAAGTCACTCAGTTGTGTCCAACTCATTGCAACTCTGTAGACTGTAGCCCGCCAGGCTCCTCTGTCCATGGGATTCTCCAGGCAAGAATACTGGAGTGGGTTCCCATGGCCTCTTCCAAGGGATTTTCCCAATCCAGGGATCAAACCCACATCTCCTGCAGCTCCTGCATTGTCAGGCAGGTTCTTTACCGCTGAGCCACCAAGGAAGTCCAGGAGAGAGAATGATCAGCTACAAAATATGGCCATGAGGAGAGTAGACAGGTGGTCACAGTTGGCAAAATGAACACACTCGGGAATGCTCTACAGGCCCCCATCCAAGCCAGGAGGTATGCTCTTTAACTCCCAGGCTTGAAGGGAAATGAAAGCACCCCCAGAATGAGAGGTCTGTCCACGTGTAGCACAGCTCGTGTCCAGGCTGGAAGCAGAGTTGAGTGGGATGATGGTCCTCTTGGAGAAGGGCTGTCAGAAGCTGAGCAGGACTCAGGAGAACCCAGCTATTCACCAAGACCACCTCTTAATACCGTGGCGGCTGGGATCTCAGCATGTGCATTTTGTGGGGGACGCGGCTTTCTGTCCACAACACGCACCATGGGGGTACCCACCCTTGGAGAGCCTCTGCTTCACGCTTACTCCGTGGTGAGATCTCTGGGGGGTGCTTCTTTTATCCCATCTTGTTCAATGGTGATTTATTTTTTTCTTTCTACTCATGTGAGTTCTTCCAGGCCAAGTGCTGTTCCTCTAACAGTGCTTGAATATTCTGAGATGAATTTATATGTCCTTTAAAACTAAATAAAAGTGTAATTATAACTAAAACACTCTTAAGTAAAATGAAGCCGCTGATAACGCCACCAGAAAAGAGCCACGGTGTACATGGGAGTTGCGAAACCGACACGTATTGTATGTCTCTGGCAATGCCTTTTTTCACCTAAAAACGTTTTATGCTGACAGCATTGGATCTACTGATCAATACAGGATAACATTACGAGTAGGCTCATAAAAACTTTACCAGAATACTCAGGAGTATCTTTATCAGAAATTTGTTCATAATCAGATCTCTATATCTAACTTCCAATTTACAGGATATACAGGAATTGGAGGAATAAGTTACATGACAAGAATGCAATCAGCAAAATTGAGAATATGGGCAATTTTACATGAAATAAAATGATTACTTTTTTTATTATAAATGAAGATGAGAAAAAACAGAGAGGAGATTGTTATAGATTAAAAGAGACATCAACAAAATACAAAGTTTGGGCCTCATTTACATCTAAATTCAGGAGGCATTTTTTTTTAAGCATTTGAATATAGACTTCATAGTAGATTATATTAAGTAATTATTGCTATTTTTATGATAACAGACTGGTGTTAAACTAATTAAGCATATCATATCTACTGGTAATACATGATGAAATGTGTGCAGACAGAGTGATACGTGATTGGGACATGCTTAAACACATTCCAGCAGGTTCTTGTGTTTCCAGCTACGAGGGACCAGACCAGCAAAGCAAACCTTCTGTATCCTCTGAAATCAGAAAAGAATTAGAAAAGCAACACCTAAAGCAATACTTCTCACCTACCTCTGCACCCCTCTGCAAAAGAAAATCTGTTCAGCGACATCAGAAAGCAGCCAGGGCAGCTAGACTTGAGGGTCCGAGACCAGCGAGAGAAGAGAAAGTCAAACCTGACCTTCGCTGCATTTCCCCAGAGGCGTTTGCTGATATTTAAAATAAGTCGGACCAGGAGCTGAGAATCCAAGGAGAAATCTGAACCGAGAGCAGCGACTGTGCGGAGCTTTGGCCATGTCACAGCGGTGGGGGAAATTCAGGTTTCTAAACACCATCACGTGGGGGACCAAGGCTTCAACATCTTGATTTTAAATGTACGTAAATATTCAGCCCATAACAGTGAATTTGCAAAGTAAGTAGCTTAGGATTACTATTGCAAAAATTGCGGATGGAGAAGAGAGAAAGTAAATTAATATTAAAAATTGGGCAATGGTACTATGGGGAACAGTCTTCAGGTACCAAAAAAACTAAAAATAGAGCTCTCATAGCACCCTGCCATCCAACTCCTGGGCATATATCTAGAAAAAACATGATCTGAAAGGATCCATGCACCCCAGTGTTCACTGCAGCACTGTTTACAATAGCCGAGAGTGGGAACAACCTAACTGTCCATTGACAGAGAAATGGATAGAGGATGTTGTACGTACATACAATGGAATATAACTCAACCATTAAAAAAATGGAATAATGCCATTTGAAGCAACATGCATGGATCTAGAGAGTGTCACACTGAGTGAAGTAAGTCAGACAGAGAAGGAGAAATATTGTATGATATCCCTTATATGTGGAATCTAAAAAATGACCCAAATGAACTTAGAAACAGCCTCACAGACAGAAAATGAACTTATGGTTGCTGGGGGGAAGGGATAGTTAGGGACTTTGGGATGGTCATGTACACACTGCTCTATTTAAAACGGATAACCAGCAAGGACTTATGGTATAGCACGTGGAGCTCAGCTCAATGTTGTGTGGCAGCCTGGATGGGAGAGGGGGTCTGGGGGAGAAAGAATATGTGTCTACGTATGTATGGGTGAGTCCCTTTGTTGTCTACCTGAAAGTATCACAACATTGTTATCAGCTATACCCCAATACAAACTAAAAAATTCAAAAGAAAAAAAATCGAGCAGTACTGTATCTTAAAAGCTCTCACAGCAGGGTCCTACTGTAGAGCATAGGGAACTCTATTTAATATCCTATAATAAGATGAAAAAGATAATGAAATAGAATATGAAAAAATGAAATGAAAAAATAATGAAAAAGAATATGAAGAAAAAGTCTTAAAAGGAACTTAGATTTTATTGTATAAGTTATGGGAAGATATTGAAGAGTTTTACATGGAGTAGTAACAAAATCAGTACAGCATTTTAGGTTTATTTAGGTGGAGTATTGTAGATACTGTAGATATTGTAGATAAGGAACAATGTCAGGGGGACCTTTAAAAAACATGTAATGAGTGCCTGACCCAAGGCAGCATTTGACGATGGGAATGAAAGAATGAAAACAGCTGTGAGATGTACAATGAAAAATCAGTAAGAAAGCTTAGATGTGGGAGAGTAAAGTGATGGAGGCTGGACGATGAGTCTAGATTTGGAATGTGATGGAACAACCACAGACTCAACCTGCCAAGAGAAATAAGAGCTAGAGAAGAAAATTAGGTCCCACAGGAGGTTGAGTTGACCTAGGAACACACGTGTGGATTCGTTGAGTAAGCATTTAAATGAACACATTTGGACGTGGAAATTAGCACTTTAAGGAGAACGTTAAATAGAGCCCAACTCCACAGAAAAGTCAGATGATGTAAGGTCAAAACATCAACTGTTCGATTTAGCAAATGCATGGAGCGATCAGTGGGACACACAGAGTCCTTGCTGAAGTTAACATGATTGTGAAACATACACTGACACACAGCCATGAAGAAAGCTCACAATCCTTACCCAGAAGTGTGCTGTCCAGGGGAAAATGTACTGAAGAGTAAACTTACTGCTCTTTATTCAGAAAAGTACAGAAGATAACAGGAGAAAGGCTAGTCATGTGATCAGCAGCACAAGCCTCAAGTAAAAGAGTTTAAGTGATTGGATGTTCAGTTCATCTCACGATTAGGTTTAGCTTTTAACTTCTTAGTTACTCTCATTCCAAAGCAGATAAAACCAATGTCCTTTTAAAGATCCTAGCTAATACCACACGAAGTCTCTAATGCAGTATAAAATTAATTTATTTCCCATCTAAGCTTCTTTCCTGTCTACCTTGGAAAAAGATTAAACATAATACAATCGGAGTTAATTTAGCTATTTTCTTGTTGCACTTTCCTGGGTTTTCTCATTAAAACTCCAAATGAGTATCTTGGATTTTTCTCTGAAAATGCTTTTCAGTTGCCGATCCCTTCCTGGCTCCATGTGCATTAACAAGCAGAGACTGAAGTGGCCTCCGGGTAATGTAATATCAAGATCCCAAGCAATCTGAGATGTCAGAGCACCCCACAGGAACACAATTCAAACTTGGATAAAGTTGGTACAAGTAGAATCGTCCTCCCCTCGTAAAAGTATGACTTTCTTTGCTGTTAATATGCTAGGGGCTTGTATTCAGCTGGAGGAGGAAAAGTCTGTTTTGGCTGATCTGAAAGCACTTTTGCTAAAAATGACAGGTAGTGTGTCTGGAAAATTAATGTTCATCCATATTTATTCAGTTTTGAGATATTTTAGGGCACAAGCAGATGAAGTGCTGATAACTTGAGCTTAATGTGTGTGTACCGCACTTAATGTGTATAGACTGCACTTCTGCTTTTTGTTGAGCATTTGTGTCCCCAGGCTAGGTGGGATTTTGCTTACATACAACCCCAAATCTTGTTTCAACAGCTGCTTTATTAATGTCTAAAATATACTTAGGAAAAGTATTGAAATATGGA
This sequence comes from Bos indicus, assembly GCF_029378745.1. Lineage (NCBI taxonomy): Eukaryota > Metazoa > Chordata > Mammalia > Artiodactyla > Bovidae > Bos > Bos indicus. The sequence goes on along the minus strand of NC_091771.1, from coordinate 86,454,295 downwards.
AATATTAGATAGGTATTTCCATTTTATCGGGAAGGACATACAGGGTCTCCTTGGTGGCTCAGCCATGTAAAGAATCTGCCTGCAATGCAGGAGACCCGAATTTGATTCCTGGGTCGGGAAGATCCCCTGGAGAAGGAAATGGCAACCCATTCCAGTATTCTTACCTGGAGAATTCCGTGGACAGAGGAGCCTGGCGGGCTGCAGTCCATGGGGCCACAAAGCAGTGGACACAGCTGAGCAGCTAAGTAACAACACTTTAAAAAAGATTTGCATACATTGTAAAGGTTCAGGGAGAATTTAGAGGTTTTCTAAAGTAAATGCTTTAAGAATGGGAGGTCAGGGTCTACAGCAGGAGGAAGCCTGACTGAAGGTAGATGACATAGACGGGCGCATTCAGGATTCAGGCCGTCCTGGGCATGATCACACCCGATGCCCATGGCCAGGGAGAGGCTGCAAGTGAAAGGGTGGCTCAAGGCCAGCTCAGGGCTCATCCTCGAAGTCCCGATGGGGAGTTCGGGCCTCATTCTTTAGGACCAAGTAATCACTTAAAGACTTTAAGTTTGGGAATAAAATGATCAAACTAATAACATTTTTAAAAGGAGGGAAATATGCCAATTTTTACGAACAAAGACTCGAAGAGGGCAAGACAAGTCACAGGCAGCTAAAAGAACGTAAAAGGAATTATCTTAGAGCTCAAAACTCTGTGATGTGGGTCCTTCGCATTTCCACTTTCACATAAAAAAAAAAAGCAGAGGCTTGAAGTGTTTAAGTAACTTTTCCAAAAGTGGTGTACTTAGTACCTGTGGGCAGCTTCACACCCAGTCTATCTCCCAATAAGGATAGAAGCTTCCCAGTGGCAACAGGGCTACTGAACCAGTGACGATCAAACAGAAAACGCTGTGGGTTTGCTTTGTGCGAGATGAGTGACTGGGCAGTGGTGGGGTGTGGTTATTCTGAATGGATGGTACTCGCATGACAGTGGAGACTGCAGAGTGGATCAATATCGGTGTCAGACTGATTGAGACAGATGTCAGCTCTTCCTAAAATTACACTCCTGGGATCTTGGCCAACATGAGCGTCTTTGGGTTTCCTAGATTGAATAAGATAATACACCTCAAACAGCTTTAGAAGCTGTAAAATCCTAAGAGGCAAAGACTATTAATACTTCCGTGTGAAAAGAACATTAAGCGTTTACAAGTCAGCTCCCACCTTAAGTGCACTAGGAGGGATCAAATTCATCAGAGGCCCATCATGGGTTTTTTTATAAAGTGAGAAATTACTTCCTGTTGTATCTCTGTGGTGTTTCATATTTTTTAAGGCTCTCTGTAGATGACTCAAAGCCTCTCCTTGAAACCCCCAAACATGTCTTGAGAAAATAGCTATTTAAATATGCATCACTGGGCATCTTTTTGTGCTGCACATTATAGAAAACCCATCTCAAAATGTTTTAAACAGCAAAGTTAATTTACTGTGTTTGCAACTAAAAATATGGCATCCAGAAAAGGAGCTTCATGTAATGACTCCAGCAACATTCCCAGGGCCATGTTCATCCTGACCCTTCCTCTGCCTTGCTCAACATTGTGCTTAGCTGCTCAGTCGTGTCAGACTCTCTGTGACCCCATGGACTGTAGCCCGCCAGGCTCCTCTGTCCATGTGGTTCTCCAGGAAAGAATACTGGAGTGGGTTGCCATGTCCTCCTCCAGGACATCTTCCCCACCCAGGGACTGAACCCAGGTCTCCTGCCTTGCAGGCAGATTCTTTATTGTCTGAGCCACTAGGGAAGACTTACCTATAGGAGACACACAATCTCCACCACTTTCCTCTGCAGTCACACCTCATGTAAGAACAACCAAAGGGCCTCAGCAGTTCCAGACCCTGGGGCTTCCCTGGTGGCTCTGTGGTAAAGAATCCACCTGCCAGTGCAGGAGACACGGGTTGGATACCTGGGTCCCACATGCTGTTGTGGAGCAACCAAGCCCAGTGCACTGCAGCTACTGAGCCCGTGCTCTGCAGCCTGGGAGCCGCAACTACTGAAGCCCGCACACCCTAGAGCCGTGCTCTGCAACAGGAGAGTAGCCCTGGCTAATGGCAACTAGAGAAAAGCCCACATAGCCACGAAAACCCAGCATAGCCAAAATAAACAAAAAAGACGATTGAAGCATGCTAAAAAAAAAAAAAAAAGACAGTTCCAGACGTCAATTCTTGAATCTCATGATTAAAAGAAGAGACAGGATCACTCCTAATACCTTCTGTGAAAAGAAGATACTTTGCAAAAATTGTCAGAATGACAATTTGAATACTGTTTAGTTCTTTCTGACGTCATCTTAAAGAAGCTTTGAAACCTCTGATATAAATGACTATTGATATGTATAAATAGATTGACAAATTTCTGAGGTCAAAGGGAATTTATAAGTCATTCACTTATACAAGAGATTCATATGCTTCTCATTTTAACTAGACGTGTACCCAGCAGAAATTATTGTGTATACATATGGTATCTTTGCATGGTATGTGTACATTTGGTATGAATTCACATCTCTCACCTTTAACGAGTATGTATAGAACCTACAATGATTTTCTGTTCACCAAGCAATTCTAGATTCCTTTATTCAGAGATCTTATGTTTTATTACTTCTCCCTCTTCCTTTTGTCAAGCTTTCTTCTTAATTATTTCTATTTATTCATATTTCCTGTTTCAGGGTCATATCTGAAAGTATTAAGTCAGTACGGTCAGGAAGTTCATTATAGATTCAGGAAAGGGGGAAACTTCTAGCAGGGTGTATGAGGAAGAAGAATACAGTATAGCTGGGCAGGACAAATGGCGGAAGACGGTCAGAGTTGCCTTTCCAGGAAGGAACAGCAGGGGGCACTGTGGTGGGAGTAGAGAGATGATTTTGTTTGGTTATGGACAATGAAATCATTGTTTCCTCCCTTCCCTCCTTTCTCTCTTTTTTTTTCTCTCTTCCTTCTTTTCTTTCATAACAATTGGACAGTAGTGTTTAGAGCCACTTCGGGGTATAAAACTAACAATATAATTACCTTTTAACACTTGGATTTTGAAAGTGGTCTCCAGCAGCAGTAGTCATTCTCTCCTGGGAAGTTTTATGTGTAGAATTTCATCTGATCTTTTCATCAGCCCCGCAGGTCGTATTGTTGCATCTATTTGACAGAGGAGGAGAGAGGAGCTCAGGTTCTGTGGATACAGATCCCGGGACTCACACAGGGGTGTGGGTGTCCTCACCCAGCTCTCTGATTCTAAACTGTGTCTTCTTGGTAACTTCCCTCTTTAGCAACCACTTTAATTGAACAGTGAGTGAAGTGAAGTTGCTCAGTTGTGTCTGACTCTTTGCAACCCCATGGACTGTAGCCTACCAGGTTCCTCTGTCCATGGGATCTTCCAGGCAAGAATACTGGAGTGGGTTGCCATTTCCTTCTCCAGGCCATCTTCCCACCTAGGGACTGAACCGGGGTCTCCCTCATTGTAGGCAGATGCTTTACCGTCTGAGCCACCAGGGAAGCTAACTAAAAACCTCATAAATTACCAGGAAGCCCAGGGAAGTTCCATTTGAATTAGCATAATACTTCAATAATAGACTATCTAAAAAAAGAATGGAATCATGTCCTCTGAACACTGGTCAAGAAAGCATCAGTGGGTAGTTATTTTTAGGGTACTTGCGCTATTGAAATGTTTGAGTGATACTAAATTAACGGGAACGCATCTAAGCTATTTATGTGGTTTAAATGCTACTCCCATATTTTTAAAAGTAATAGTTTAAAATTTTGTAAAGCAATAGTTCTTGCCTGGAGAATCCCGGGGATGGCGGAGCCTGGTGGGCTGCCTTCTCTGGGGTCGCACAGAGTCGGACACGACTGAAGCGACTTAGCAGCAGCAGCAGTTTAAAAGTTAATTCTAAACATCAAAAGTCATAAAGCTAACTCTTTAATTTTTTAAGATTTATTTTCATTGGAGAATCATTGCTTTATAATACTGGTTTCTGCCATATAGCAGCATGAGTCAGCCATAGGTGTACATATGTCCCTTCGTTCTTTGAACCTCCCTGTCACCTCCCGCCCTATCCCACCCCTCGGTCGTCACAGAGCTCCCTGCGTCACACGGCACGTTCCCACCGGCTATCCATTTTACATATGGAGGTGTATGTGTGTTTCAGTGTGTATGCACGCTATACTATACAGCATAGGTCGTGTGTGTGCATGCTACTCTCTCCATTCGTCCCTCTCCTCCCCCACTGTTCTCTGTGCCCCTGTCTCCTTTCCTGCCCTTCAAATAGGTTCATCAGTACCATCTTTCTAGATTTCATATATATGCTTTAATATATGATGTTTCTTTTTCTGACTTACTTCACGCTGTAAAAAAGGCTCTAGGTTTGTCTACCTCAGAACGGACTCAGCTGCCCTCCTTTCCGTAGCTGAGTAATGTTCTACTGTCTATATGTACTACAGCTTCTTTATCTGTTCATCTGCCCATGGACATCAAGGTTGCTTCCACGTCCGAGCTGTTGTAAACAGTGCTGTGGTGAACACCGGGGGGTAGGTGTCTTTTTCAATTATGGTTTCCTCGGTTATATGCCCAGTAGTGGGATTGTTGTGTCATATGGTAGTTTTATTCTGAGTTTTTTTAAGGAATTTCCATACCCTATTTTTAATTTTACGATTTAGCTGGCTACACAGGTATGAACTGTTTATGTATATTTCGTGTTGCGGTTAGTTTATGCTTGTTCACGTCTATTCCTGTTCCTCGGGCTTTCTCCAAGGGTTCTACCGTGGTCTGGCTAATGTGGCTATTTTAATACTGGTTCTCTTTGTCCGTGTGGGGGCCTGTCTGTGGGGTAGGGCTGAATTTGTCTGGGAGGACAGATTCAGAGCACGCAGCTCAGAGGCACACAGAGAGGAGTCTGAGGGAGCGAGATAAAGACTTTTCCTAAATGACCAAGTGTCAGCCAACCTGCTGGCACTTCTCCTTTCTCTTGATTGTGGTGATATTTCAAACTCACCCACTAGAATATGTGCAGATGTCAACAGCTGAACCCACCTTGATGAAGTACTGTAGATACTTGAGAATGTTTACTTTCCTGAGCTAGAAATTACAAATATCAATTGAATAATGAACATAGGCTACTGGTGATGAATGCTCTGCACTATGTAAAGATTCCACTGAACACCTCGAGTGAAAGGTTAAATCATTTCTGAGGACCAAGATCTGAACAAATCTGTACCCCAATGTCACATACTTTTGGCCTTGCAGTTTAATAAACATCTATGTAGATGGGCTATCAAACAGATGAGGGATTTTACTAAAATTAAATGCTCAGTAATACACTTTTCCTTTGAGCAGAAAAGCTTATATGAGACCTAATGTAAAGCCTGCATTTGCGTGCGGGGTCTGTCGACTGGCAGCTTCCAGAAAATACATCTCCTTGAAGAGCAGACTGAATAGAAATTGCAGAGCTAGAGACCCCAGTGGTGAAGGCAGTCCTGTGCTCAGTTAATCATCTGATGATCACCTGCTCTTGGTAAAAGTGTATCCTCATAGTGGAGTCTCTGCAAGGGAATTCTGGTTCTAGAAGTGACATGCTACTCCCCTGCGAGAAAGCAGATAGCATCCTGCTGTGCAGGAACAGAAGACAGGGGCCCAACGTGTGCTGTCACCTCTGTGACTTTGTGTGAAACTATTTCTTAAAAAAAATGAAACCACTTTTTATTGAAATATAGTTGATTTACAATGTTGTATTAGTTTCAGGTTACAGCAAAATGATTCATATGTATATATGGAATATACATAATATGTAGCATATATATAAATATATATGTTTCTTTTTTAGATTCATTCCCATTATATAAAAACCATTTCTTTTTTAAATTTATTTTTTAGTTGGTGGGAAATTGCTTTACAGTTTTGTGTTGGTTTCTGCCATACAACAGTGCAAATCAGTCATAATTATATATATAGTATATGTGTATATGTATATATATGTGTCCCTTCCCTCCTGAGCCTCCCTCTAGGGGCTCTCCCCATCACATTCCTCTAGGTCATCACAGAGCACCAGGCTGGGCTCCCTGTGTATACAAGACCTATTTCTAACAGTTGTTATTTTTATGGTCACATGCATCATTTCGCTAGTGATTATCATGATTTTAGATTTTTCTTTTTAAAGAGATTATTGCCCTACTATTTGACTGTTTCTGTTAAATGTACTTAAGTATCGTCCTTTAATGCAGGCTTATTCCCTCAAGTATACATACCTTTTGTGTGATTTATGGGTGCTCTTTAGTTATTCCTTGTCCTTTCTCTAAAGGATTTCACTATTTTAGGGAAGGAATGATCATAATTTCCCAAAGCTCCGTATTTGCTGTTATTACTCTCCAGTGGTCACCCAATGAATAAGCATCAAATAACTGGAAAATTGAATTTCATAGGGCTGACATGTTGAGTCCTAAAGTGACATAGCATTAAAAATAGGAGCCATCACAGATAAATGTTAATGATTACACATTTCCTGAAATATTAATAAACCTTTAATCTTGTCATTTTCAAGGGCTTGGTGCCCTCTCTAGGGTGAATTAAGCCTTGTTCTTTATCACAGGATTTGACTAAAACTTTAATTATTGATATAATACAGTCCTATTATAACATAGCTCATTATTCAAGTCAGATCTACTAATATATATTAAGCACCCATTTTCCCACTGGAATTATTCAAGGTGCTTGGGGACACAAATTTAGAAGAGAAAGAGAAAATGTAACAATCTTTGGGGGTTTTAATGTATTCTCTATATAGTAGCCTAAAGACCACCCCTTGAGATATTATAATCACATATTGCAAAAATCTAAAATAATATAAAGAGCTTATAATCTGCTAGAGAAGGAAGATGCACAAACATATAATTTTAACATTGTATAGGTTTTTCTCAGTTGGTTACCTACCTACTCAGGTGGTATGGAATGGCAGTCAGTCCATTCTAAGTTTTGGGAAGTCATCACTGACCAAGTGATGCTATATCTGTATCATGAGAAAGTATGTGTAGGCAGTGAAAGTTTAGAGGACTTCTGGGACAATGCCACACAAGTGAGATGGATATAGCATGTGGATAGATGCAGAACTCTGTTCAAGATAGAAGGAGGAAAAAATGGTTGCAGATGATGATGGACATTGAGGATGACCTTTGTGCATTTATTGAATTTAACTAGGCTTTGTCGTTGCACTAACACTCCAAATATTGGTCACTCAACCTACTACACCTTAACATCTCCATCAGGTAAAGTCTGCTAGATACCATGGCAAATCACCAGCACTGTTACAGAATACAGAACATCACACTGCTATTCCAGGTTTATAATGCAAAGACTAGACACCAGAATACAGGACCTTGAGAAAGAAACAGATTTTCTAATGGCAGCTCATCTTTACGGGACAGCACAGTTCACAGTGTCCACACAGATTGAACCCCACCCTGCACAAAAGAAGAGACCGTTTCCCAAGACCACCACAAAGGGTTGCAGTGGGAAGGCTTTTAAAGCTGTAAATCTCTCTTCTCTTCTACCTCCCCAGTCCCGCCTAATATCAGTGAGGTCACAGGGACAGCTCCTTAGGAATTTGAGATGGGTTTTAAGTGGATTTAACCTGAATTTGGGGGCTTCCTGGGTGGCTCAGCAGTAAAGAATACCCCTGCTGATGCAGAAGACTTGGGTTCAGTCCCTGAATTGGGAAGATCCCCTGGAGAAGGAAATGGCAACCCACCTCCAGGATTCTTGCCTGGAAAATTCCACGGACAGAGCAGCCTGGCAGGCTACAGTCCACGGGGTCGCAGAGAGTCAGACACAAGTGAAGTGCCTGAGCCCATGTGTTAAAAGACAGGGGAAAATAAGAAGGGAATTTTTTATCCTAATCCTGAATGGCCCTTAATCAGAACCCTACCTTCTGTGGCAAGTTAACACCAGGCAGATGGAACAGAGAACTCAAAAGACAGACCTCGACCTCATTAGAGAACAAAAGCCAGAGGAAATGATGTCAGCAGCCAGCTGTGGGATGCAGGATGAGAAAACTCATGAAAAAGAAGCTGAGGGAATATTGAGAAAAAGGGCACAGAACTTGGGGCGCCCCCCCGGCAGGACCAGCACCGACAGAATGAAGAAAGCCCTTGATTTCCGCTGCCTCCCCCATAGGCTGATTAACTGCATATGCTTCCAGTTCCACAAAATGGAAGCCAATGTAAGTTAAAGAACATTTAGCTGGAGATCATTAAGAAATGAATAAGAATATTAAACAGGTTAAGGCTTTGTTTCATTTTTTTCATATGGGAGGACTGAATCACTTTTAACCACAGTTTTTAGCTTGGAATTATGTTGAACATTTAGCTTCTTCATGTTTTAGGGGTAGCATAATGGTGAAGTGAATGACTCAGTACTTCCCCTAAACACACGATAAACTTTCGCATTTCTATACTCCTATCTGCCATGTCTCTCCACTAAATCTCAGTTGAAATCTCTCATCTCTTCTGGATCATCCTTCAATCTGCCCAGAGTCCACAAGTAGCTGGCTCTTCCGCACTTACATAAGCATCTGTGTTGTAGTCCTTGTCATCTAACACCGGAGGTAGTCATTTAGGCTTCTTTTCTTCCTGGGAGGCCAACCAGGGCAGGTCCTCTGATGCTCCATAGTTGTTTTGACTTGCCAGGGGTTAGTAAGGTGCATAAATAAACTTAAGAAATACATGAGTGATACGAATGTGAGAAAGCTGAGGTTCTGAACCCCAGAGGGACCTCAAGTCAGAGCCACGGAGGATCAGCTTCATTTTGTGGTTTGTCTGTCTGCTCATGGGATGGAGGTTCCGCTTTAACCCCTTCAATCTCCTTTACCCCTACATTCCTAGGGTCTGAGAGGAGGATAACCTGCATTTGGACTCAGAAACCCAGGTTTTGTGGAGGGGGACAGGGGGTAGAGAGCCCAAACGAATTTTTTGGCCAACCCAATATTTGCAGATGACCTATGCACAGTCTCTTGTACCCTTTAAATGACCTCCAGATTGCTTACAATACCTAATATAATGTAAACGCAATGTAAACAGTTGCTGGGCAGTAAATTCAAGTTTTGCATTTTTGAAACTTCTTGAAATCATTTTGGATATCTTTCCATCTGTGGTTGCTTGAATCCTGCAGATGCAGAACCGAAGGATCTGGAGGGAGGGCGTGAGTTATCAATTAGAGGAGGACAGTAAGGAGGCAGATGAGATTCTGGTGACAAAGAAAGACGTCAATGAGGGTCAATTTGAGCAACTGTACTGACGGAAAAGCTAAACAAACAGGGCAAAAACTGACAGCCCCGGTGGGTCAAGTCTCGGTGATATGACACGGAGAGCACCGACGTGCTGTCCTCAGCTGGGCTGGGAGGGGACCCGAGGATGGCTTTTCTGACAGGTGATCGATCACCCCGGATTTTGAGGGTAATGAGGAATGTCGAGTTCGTTCTTTGCATGAGCTTTCCAAAGGCAGCCCAAGCTCAGAATTTTAGAACCAAAGGGACCTGATGGATCCTCCTTTTTCTCAGAAGAGAAATTTGAGACGTAGAAGAGGTAAACAGACGGGCTGCAAGGGGTGCTGTTTGGTCACACCAGGTCTGAGACAGGAAACAAAATCTGGATGCTTAATACCTCACCCTAGTCTAGGTTCTGCACTGGCCTTTGTACACATGATGCCGGGCATAGGGTGTTTCTTAATGATTTTTGTTTCTCTTTCATCGTCCACCTACTTGTGTCTCTCCCCGTCTGCTCCCTTCCCAATCCCATTTCCTCTTCTTATATGACCATTCACTGCAAATGGCAGGCTGAACTGAGGGTTGAGGTACCGGCTGGTGAGGTAATCCTGAAAACTCCGTGCGGGGTTTGAGATGCAGTGAGAGGAGATATGATTTGAAATGACAAGGTGTGGGCTTGTTATTTTAGAGACACATGGGGTGACTCTGTCACCTGTGGGTATGTGGAAGGTGGAAAATACACCTAATTTGCCAGGTGATTTATCCGAGGGGTGTTTTTCAACCACCAGGGTGTTGCAGGCGTTACCTGATTGCTCCCACTGCTTATTTAAAAAATGCATAAGGACAGGAATAAGTACAAGAAAGACGATCAACAGAAATAAAGCATGACTTGCTGGTTTGGAAGGCTCCCAGCTCTCCAGATGCTAAAATTAAAAATGGCTTCTGAGTAAGGCTCCAATCCAGAGAGCTGTCGGGATAGCTGGCATAGGGATGATGCTGATGATGTCGCTAGGTTTAACCTGGGAAAGTTCAACCTTCCATCAGACCCAGGGCTCCCCAAGGGCATAAGGAGGTGCCTGTCCATCCTCTGCGTCACGTCAAACTCTGGACGTCTGGGAACTTTCAAGGGGCTGATCCTCAAGTCATTCAGCAGAATGCCAAGGGCTTATTCTTTAAGTCGTCTGGGTGGACTGTTGCATGATTCCAGGACTTGGTTCCTGGCAAGGGGCTTCCCAGGTGGCCCTAGTGGTATAGAACCCGCCTGCCAAGGCAGGAGACTTAAGAGACACGGGTTTGACCCCTGGGTCTGGAAGTTCCCCTGGAGGAGGGCATGGCAACCCACTCCAGTATTCTTGCCTGGAGAATCCCAGGGACAGAGGAGCCTAGCAGGCTACCATCCATAGGGTCTCAAAGAATCCAACACGACTGAACCAACGTAGCACAGACACGTGCAAGTAAGCAAAGATTCAGTACCTGATGTGTGACATGCATTATGCTTACGATTGAACGAAAGTAGCTTTTTCCCTTATGTGAGTGTTTGCCTCTCAAATTTGGATCTCTCCCAGGACCCATCAGCGTACCTCACTGTAATTGTCATACACTCATTCTGTATTGATTGGTTCTGTTACAGGTCAGGAGAAAATGTGTAGCAAACAGCAAAGGCAAGAACCTGTCATTTTTCTGTTGATGGCAACAGCATTGTGTGAGTCTGTTCACCTTCCTCACATGAAAGATGTGAGCCGTCTAGGTGTTATTCAGAGACTGGGAATGTTGACAAAAGTAGCTAATAATGAAATTTTAATTCTAGAAAAGCACTTAAAGGATACGTAGGCTTGTGTGTGCGTGCGTGCTAAGCCACTCCAGTTGTGTCCGGCTCTTTGCGACCCCATGGACTATAGCCCACCAGGCTCCTCCGTCCATGGGATTCTTCAGGCAAGAATACTGGAGTGGGTTGCCATGCCCTCCTCCAGGGGAACTTCCAGACCCAGGGATCGAACTCCCGTCTCTTATGTCTCCCGCATTTCCTCAGGTGGGTTCTTTAAGACTAACGCCACCTGGGAAGCTCTATGTAGGCTTACCCCATGTTTTAACTAGGAGAAACAGAGGTTGAGAGAAGTGACAGAAATGTGCCCTGAATCACAGATCAAGCTGATGTCAAAAGCAAGACAATTCAGTGTTGTCCAGCGTTCTTTCTACAATAGTTTGTGATGGATGGTGTGGTATGGGGGTAGTGACCTGGAGAACATTAATCATATGACTATAAGCGGATGCTGAGGCTGCACAGGATGGGAATCGAACCTGGGCCTCCTGCATGGCAGGCGGGAGCTTTACCACTGCACCACCCATGCACCGTTAATCGTAAAGCGGCCATTTATTAGGCACTTCCCCTACCAAGAGAACTTTATGTTCGTGTGTGACCTAATATCTTCCTGGCGACCTCATATGATAGATACTACCATTTGTATTATTTTATGAATAAGGACAGTGATGCTTAGGAAAGGTAATGCCTCTAGCTATGGCCGTGCTACAGTTAATTATGAAACGAGCACCCTAACCCACGTTTCATCTAACAGAAATTCCCATATTCTTGACGATCCAGCTGCATCAGGCTTAGCTCTGAATGAAAGAGATCAGATTAGCTCATATCTGTCCATCCTACTTTGATAATTAGCAATCTAATTCCGAGTACAATTATGGAAGTTTGTGTCTTAAAAAAACAATCATTAAGAAGCTCTAAGTGAAAGATGGAATTCAATGTTCTTAAAATCACTCCCCTTTTTCCACCCCTACAGACTACAGTGAGCTGATCTCAAAGCTCCTAGGTATTAAACAGATCTTTGTAGTTGTCACAGAGATAACACAGGGCTGCTCTAATGAGAATGGCTACAGGGTGAACCCTGTTCATTTGTCTATTAACATTTTTACCTGTTTTTAATTGAAAGGACGGTACACCTACAATTTTCCTTTTAAATCATGCGAGTCTCATGCTGACAAGCATTGATCTTCTCCAAAACAGTAGACATGAATAATTTTAAAAAATATTCTGTCTTATTATTTTAGAGGGACAGCCAGAACTCTCTGCCGGGGTACAGGTTATTCAGTTAGCTCATTTTCTGTGCCCTGGGGTTTCTCTGTCTCCTTCTCGTCCTGTTCTCTTTGAGAAGGTGGATCTTATTAGCATCATCATTGCATGTTGAAGAGAGGCAAGCTTGAGAGCGGTTATGCTTCTTCAAAGAAGCTCAGGAGATAAATAAGCTTAAGTAAAACAAAGATCTGTGAGAGTATCTGATGTTTCTACGTATTCTTACTATTTCTCATCTACATCCATTTGGAAATCGTTAGTTGAAAATTTAGCTGTATCTTCTGCAGGCTCTATTTTCTGTTAGAAAACCAGAGCATGGCAATAGATAATAGGATTATTTAGAATCTTGACAAAGTATTAAGCTTCTTCCACTGGTTTCCTGATTTTAAATTTCTCAGTTAAAAAAATGCATTCTGAATATTTATAAGAGAACCTTAATGTTTTTATTAGTTATAATGCTCAAAATCTTATTTCTCAAACTGTGATCCTCTACTAGCCCAGGAAAAATCCCATATGAGACCAGAAAACATGCTCAGAGGCCTTCTATAGTTTCACATTGAGTGTTTAATTAAACATTCAGTGTAAGTGTATTCTGGGTCATCTGCATTACTTTCTGGAACCGACTCCCAGCTCTTTTCTTTTGCTACTGTAATTACTTTTGTGTTTAACTTCACTCCAGGCAGAGACCACAAGTAAACCTTTGCAGTGTATTTCAGGAAAGAGGATTTTGCCACAATTTGAGAAAGGAGTAGAGGAATTGAGCCATAATACATGTCTCCCTGGCAGAGGCTGGGTAAGTTTGGAACAACCTCTGCCTTTTTCACACGTTTTCCGTCTCCATGTTGGGGGTTGACTTACTTGTCAATTTCCAATAGTCTATTGTCAATGAAGACTTCTTCCGCGTCTGATAATGGCAATGATTACAATATATACTCATGCAAGTCAGAATTCGGTAATGCAGCTATGCAAACTTTATATTCAAGCAGACAGTAGTACAGAATTAACAAGTGAATCCTAATTAAAATTGGCGTTAGAGAACTTCTTATGGCAGCATTTCATAAAAGTGAGAAGCCATATTAACTCAAGCAGCCAAGTCTTAAAGTTATTAATATTTTATAAAATACACCAATACAAACATGCATTTTCTGTGTATATATATTTAAGTAAACATGAGAGAAAATGTTAGAACTGAAATAAACCCAGGGCAAAATCTTCGTTGCTTTTAAATACAAATTCTTTGTTATTGAAGTCATTATTTGTAAGTGAATCTCAAGAAAACAGGTGAATAAATAGTCATTTGAAATAAATTTACTTTTTGTGGCTTGTTTGGTTCTATAGATACATAGGCCTGTTAAGAGTAAGGAATTTACACTAAGTTGTACAGATTTAAGACACAACAGGATTAAAATACCAGGAGATTTTTATTTCCTACAAAAACACAGTATACATTATAAAAGTCTAAGTATATGCTGTGATACACTTCATAAATGGTAAATACTTGGTAGAAAATTTTCAGTCTTTTGGAATCACAGACTTGAAAGAGGACTTGAACATCATTTACTCTAATTCCTTTGTTTAAGGACAATGTGGACGCAGGTAGTTAGAACCGTCTTCCAAAATCATATAGAAAATTAAGTCATTCAGTCAAGAAATACTTCTGAGCACTGGTTCCCAGGTGCTAAGACTCTAAGGTGCACACGTGGTTAATGGCAAAACCCCAGTGAGAAACTGCACCTTTTATGGCCACATCTAGCCTGTTTTTGTTTCTCATGGATCCTTCTAAGCCTGCACACCAGCCAGGATGAACCCTGCTTAGGAACCAAACAAATCACAGTGGCTTCTTCCATTCTGCCTCCATTCACATCAGGATTCATTTTGGATTTAGTGAAAAGGTTGAGATTTTAGTCTCAGCTATAGAGAAGGAGAAGCAAGGGAATAAGTTTAAAAATATGTATATATTTTTAAATATATATATAAATATATATATTTATATAAATATATATTTATATTTAAATATATATATAAATATATATAAATATATATACTGTAAATATGTATATACATTTGTAAGGGTAGTCATATGAAGTAAGCTGTGGCTTTCCCTTAATCAAAGACCACATTTTGAGTTGGACAATGATGGAAACTAGCGAAGACAAGGACAAAACCATCTCAGGTATGAGCTGCAGAAAAACCGCCTGTCTAGTTCATTGATTTGGAATCATGAGTGAACCCTGGCTACACAGTAGACTTACCTGCAGAACTTTTTTTCTTTTTTAATGGCCAACCCACGTGATTTGTGGGATTTTAGTTCAGTCCCGACCAGGGATTGAACCCAGGCCCACGGAAGTGAAAGCACTGAGTCTTAACAGGACTGCCAGGGAATTCTTCACCTGCAGGACTATCAAACTCCTAGAGGAGAACATAGGCAAAACACTCTCCGACATACATCACAGCAGGATCCTCTATGACCCACCTCCCAGAATATTGGAAATAAAAGCAAAAATAAACAAATGGGACCTAATTAAAATTAAAAGCTTCTGCACAACAAAGGAAACTATAAGCAAGGTGAAAAGACAGCCTTCAGAATGGGAGTAAATAATAGCAAATGAAGCAACTGACAAACAACTAATCTCAAAAATATACAAGCAACTCCTACAGCTCAATTCCAGAAAAATAAATGACCCAATCAAAAAATGGGCCAAAGAACTAAATAGACATTTCTCCAAAGAAGACATACAGATGGCTAACAAACACATGAAAAGATGCTCAACATCACTCATTGTCAGAGAAATGCAAATCAGAACCACTATGAGGTACCATTTCACACCAGTCAGAATGGCTGAGATCCAAAAGTCTACAAGCAATAAATGCTGGAAAGGGTGTGGAGAAAAGGGAACCCTCTTACACTGTTGGCGGGAATGCAAACTAGTACAGCCACTATGGAGAACAGTGTGGAGATTCCTTAAAAAACTGGAAATAGAACTGCCTTATGATCCAGCAATCCCACTGCTGGGCATACACTGAGGAAACCAGAAGGGAAAGAGACACGTGTACCCCAATGTTCATCACAGCACTGTTTATAATAGCCAGGACATGGAAGCAACCTAGATGTCCATCAGCAGACGAATGGATAAGCAAGCTGTGGTACATATACCCAATGGAGTATTACTCAGCCATTAAAAAGAATGCATTTTAATCAGTTCTAATGAGGTGGATGAAACTGGAGCCTATTATACAGAGTGAAGTAAGCCAGAGAGAAAAACACCAATACAGTATACTAACACATATATATGGAATTTAGAAAGATGGTAACAATAAGCCTGTATGCAAGACAGCAAAAGAGACACTGATGTATAGAACAGTCTTTTGGACTCTGTGGGAGAGGGAGTGGGTGGGATGATTTGGGAGAATGGCATTGAAACATGTATAATATCATATATGAGGTGAGTCGCCAGTCCAGGTTTGATGCACGATACTGGATGCTTGGGACTGGTGCACTGGGACGACCCAGAGGGATGGTATGGGGAGGGAGGAGAGATGAGGGTTCAGGATGGGGAACACGTGTATGCCTGTGGCGGATTCATTTTGATACATGGCAGAACCAATACAATATTGTAAAGTTTAAAAATAAAATAAAATTTAAAAATTAAAAAAAAAAACACGTATGCAAAGAAATATGGTAAAACACTGGGGGCATCAAACTAAAGAACCCATGGATGAAATTGTTTGGCAGGTAGCAATATAAGGAAAATATTCTCAAGTCTACATCTGGAACCTAATATCTAAATGTGCAAAGACGGCTTGGAAATTAACAAGTCAGAAGCAACCTTGATGTAAAAATGAGTGAAGGATATGATAGGGTGAACGCTACAAGAAAAAAAGAATCCTAAAGTTAAAAACCCATGAAGAGATATTCAGAATCACTGATAAATATAGAAACGAAAAATACAACAGAAATATCCCCTTGGAAATTTTGGAATGAAAAAATTAACAACCTGGATGTTGCCAAGGAATAGTGCAGATTTGAGCACATATATATATATATATAAAACTTCATGGCTTGATTCTAGAGTGTGGACTGGTACAGCCACTTGTAAGCGCAATCTGTCATTTAGCCAAACTACGCACATAACACAGTAATTCCATTCTTAGCTACATACCCCAAAGAAGTTCTCACATACGTCCTTATGGGAGTATGCTCAAAAAATATTCACCGCAGTGTTATCTGTTGCAGAGAGTTGGTTCCAAGTTTGTTGTCCATCTCTGGGAGAAGAGAATGTTAAAGTTGATAGATTTACAGCAAGGACTACTGTACAGTAATTAGAAGAAGCAGTTAGAGGCAATGAATTATGTACATGGATGCTTAAAAGCATTTGCTTATGAAGAAAGAAACAGTATGTCTAACACAATGCCATCAAGAGACTTTAAAACCACATGCACTCCAAATAAAAAATACACTGTTTTAAAGACTGCATTAAATATCTATCCATGTACCATAAGGTACTGGAAAATAATTAGGTTATAAAGAAGAAGGGAATGACAGAGGATGACATGGTTGGTTGGCATCACCAACTCAATGGACACGAGTCTGAGAAAACTGTGGGAGATGGTGAAGGACAGGGAAGCCTAGCATGCTGCAGTCCATGGGGTTTCAAAGAGTTGGACACCACTAAGCGACTGAAAACAACAAATAAAATATATGAAAGAAAAACTAGGGACTCTGCTCCACCCCAGTACAAGTTTTCCTTCTCTTTCTCTCTTTCTACTTACTTTTGGAGGGTTCCCAGGTAATTATAATGTGCTGCTGCTAAGTCATTTCAGTTGTGTTCGACTCTGTGCGACCCCATAGATGGCAGCCCACCAGGCTCCTCTGTCCCTGGGATTCTCCAGGCAACAATACTGGAGTGGGTTGTCATTCCCTTCTCCAATGCATGCATGCATGCTAAGTCTTTTCAGTCGTGTCCAACTCTGTTCGACCCCATGGACAGCAGCCCACCAGGCTCCTCTGTCCACAGGATTCTCTAGGCAAGAATACTGGAGTGGCTTGCCATTTCCCTCTCCCAATTATAACATGAGGTATGAATAACTATTGAACAGAATATAAAATTCACCAAAAAATAGAATAAGTGTTCTCCAATGGCCTTTTCTCCTTATGAATGTCTTCATGCAAGATTCCAACTCCCAGACAAGAGAATCTGACTCCTCAGTGAAGTGGTATCTGTGCCCCAGGGCTCCTGAGATCAGATGCTGGGCACCTGGAAATCCCAGGAAGACCTTACAGGACCCAAGAATAATTAGAGTAAATGTTTGGAAGTCTCTGATTCTCAATCTATATTTAAGAAAAGATGTTTGATTCCAAGATGATAAAGATTCATTAGTGTATGACGATTAATCACTATAAATTCAGGATTCAAATGATTTCACTTAAATAATTCAAAGCTGTTGAGAGCTTTGCTTTGCTTTTACTGAGTGCACAGAATATAGTTTTTGGATCTTGCCAACAGGAATTCCAGGTTAGATGGATTTGGGGCTGTCGTTAATGCTATGTCATGTCTTAAGATGAGATATTTGTGAATTTTTTTGTAAATGATTAAGAAAAACTGCTAAGGAAATGATTGGTATGGAAATGTTAGGCAAAACCCCTTACATGTGCTTTAAAATTTCCTGATGATTATTTTGAAATTTCAACACTGGATGAGATTCAATTCACTGTGTCCTCCTCTAGTACTTGCTCAGGCAACAGTGTGCTGATCGTGACTTTGGGCAAAGCTTCCTTTTAATTACTGCGCATGTGGTTTAGCAATAGAAACAGCTTTAGATCTAAAAGGGAGCTTTGGATTCTTATTAGTCCCATTTTTAGTTTTATTTTAAAAAGGACATTAAAGTCCAGAGAAATGACATCCCTGGCTCTAGAAGGTTGTAGAGTCAGAGTCTCATTCCAGGCTCTCACTCTGATGTCAGGACAATTTCATGGCTCTCCCCAGGTTTGCCTTCCCAGTGAATGATGTCTTCCTGGCGCATCCACAGTAGATGGTACCTAGTGGTCCAGAACCTTGATGGCTGCATAACTGAGGCTATACTGCTCCGTCTCTTTATTTTTTACAGTTTATTTCTTTAAAATCAGCTGTTTAGTGATTTAATGTGCTTAATCATAAGTAACAGTATTATTGAGCCATTAAATGCATTTGTTCCAAATCTGTTTATATATATAAATATATATACACTTATAGAGAAATACATACATAGTAAATGTGAAACAAATGCATTTAATGGCTCAACGATACATAGATGTGTGTACCATGTATATGCGCTGTATACACATTGTCTATGTTTTTGGTACATGTATGTTTGTACGTAAGTGTGCACATATAACCTTCAATAAGAAGACATCCTTCTAGACATAGGGAATACCAGGATGAAAGAAAGAGATGAAATTCATTCTCTCAAGGAATTATAGTTCAGAGGAAATAATTTGTATTAAAACAAACAAAGCAGACACCAATTCAGAAGTGCATGTGGCTTAGATGTTGATGAGTTTTGTGCTCACATGCATGTGTGTGTGTGCATGTGTGCGTGTGTGTGGTTGAGGGAGGGAATGCTGAGTGGGAAATAGGAGGCCTTTGAAATTTGAAGAAGACTGTATTTGTTAAGGTAGCTTTATGAATTTTTTCATACGAATACTTTTCACCCCCTGAAACTCGTTGAGGCTCTGCTTGTACTCCAGGGGGCACTGACACTTTCTTTTCCTTCCCGACATTTTCACTCTAACCTAGAGCGTGATTTACCAACTGATTCGACTCACTTTGTATTTTAGGAGATTTTACTTTTCCAATTTTCCATGTGAAAATATTCCCCCCGCTTTTTCTGTGTGTGTTGCTTGATGTTTAAGCACAGGGACCTTTGGTAAAATGCAACTTTCTGATTATAATCTGATTATAACCAGACTTCTGGGTAAAATTCTTTAGTACACATTCAACTCTGCACACAGGAGCCTGATTGCTTGGTTGATTTCCTCTCTTCACTTCTCCCCAAGTTGTCCTCAAATCTGTGCCTTATTTTTCCTTGAAATGATACAACCTCCTGACTCCAACCAGCCCTTTATGCAAATGATTCCCACTTCCAGATCCGCATCCTTGGACCGTTTTCTGAACATGAGGGTTATTTGTCCAGAGACTCATGAAGAGCTCCAGCAGGCCACTGCATACAAGTGGACTCATTTTCCTGAAATGTAAACAGACTTGACCTCGTCATTTCTGTCAGTACTAGAGCGCCCTCTCAGTCATTCAGGTTTGAGAACTTTAAGGATCATTTTAAGTCATCTTGCACTTTAACTTCTTGTATCCACTCAATCACCAGACACTTGTGATTCTTTCTATACCATCCTTCACCCTGATGTGGAAAACACATAAGAAGGTAAATTTACAGTGTTTTCCTGAGAAGGGACCGGTAGGCAGAGGGGTGTACATGGGAACCAGCCCTGGGAGAGACTGGGGTTGCGATCCCTTGTACAGGAGAGTATTTTGCATGTTTTACTTAGGTTCTGATTCTAAGGCTGGAAGCTTAACTAGCTTTATTTGATCTTCTGGAAAATATTATTGAAGTTCAAAGTATATAAATTGCGTTTGGGATAATTTAGGAGGATAACAGATACAGACTACAATATATAAAACAGATAACCAACAAGGATCTACTGTATAGCACAGGGAACTCTACTCAATATTTTATAATAACCTAGAAGGGAAAAAGAATCTGAAAAGAATATATATTCTTTTATATATATTATATTATACTATATTATATATATTATACTATATATTATATTATATATATATTATCTGTTATCCTCCTAACTTATCCCAAACGCAATTTATATACTTTGAGATGGAAATACGAGACCACCTGATCTGTCTCTTGAGAAATCTGTATGCAGGTCAGGAAGCAACAGTTAGAACTGGACATGGAACAACAGACTGGTTCCAAATAGGAAAAGGAGTACGTCAAGGCTGTATACTGTCACCCTGCTTATTTAACTTCTATGCAGAGTACATCATGAGAAACGCTGGGCTGGAAGAAGCACAAGCTGGAATCAAGATTGCTGGGAGAAATATCAATAACCTCAGATATGCAGATGACACCACCCTTATGGCAGAAAGTGAAGAGGAACTTAAAAGCCTCTTGATGAAAGTGAAAGTGGAGAGTGAAAAAGTTGGCTTAAAGCTCAACATTCAGAAAACGAAGATTATGGCATCCAGTCCCACCACTTCATGGGAAATAGATGGGGAAACAGTGGAAACAGTGTCAGACTTTATTTTTCTGGGCTCCAAAATCACTGCAGATGGTGACTGCAGCCATGAAATTAAAAGACACTTACTCCTTGGAAGGAAAGTTATGACCAACCTAGATGGCATATTCAAAAGCAGAGACATTACTTTGCCAACAAAGGTTCGTCTAGTCAAGGCTATGGTTTTTCCTGTGGTCATGAATGGATGTGAGATTTGGACTGTGAAGAAGGCTGAGCGCCAAAGAATTGATGCTTTTGAACTGTGGTGTTGGAGAAGACTCTTGAGAGTCCCTTGGACTGCAAGGAGATCCAACCAGTCCATTCTGAAGGAGATCAGCCCTGGGATTTCTTTGGAAGGAATGATGCTGAAGCTGAAACTCCAGTACTTTGACCACCTCATGTGAAGAGTTGACTCATTGGAAAAGACTGATGCTGGGACGGATTGGGGGCAGGAGGAGAGGGGGACGACAGAGGATGAGATGGCTGGATGGCATCACTGACTCGATGGACGTGAGTCTCAGTGAACTCCGGGAGTTGGTGATGGACAGGAAGGCCTGGTATGCTGCGATTCATAGGGTCGCAAAGAGTCGGACACGACTGAGCGACTGATCTGATCTGATATGTATATGTATATATGTATGTGCTGTGTGCTTAGTCACTCAGTCATGACTGACTCTTGCGACCCATAGACTGTAGCCCCCCAGGCTCCTCTGTCCCTGGGATTCTCCAGGCAAGAATATTGGAGTGGGTTGCCATTTCCTTCTCCAGGGGATCTTCCCAACCCAGGGATCGAACCCAGGTCTCCTGCACTGCAGTCAGACTACTGACTGAGAAGCCTTGTATATGCACACACACACACACACATTTATAAAACCGTATATATATGTAACTAGCTGAATCACTGAGCTGTTTACCTGAAATTAAAAAGACCTTGTAAATCAATAAAAAACAAAATAAAAATAATTGGATAAAAAATAAATGGATCAGCAAATGTGTTCTGGGGATACTTTTCTATGAGTTAGCTGTCACTGTCAATCACTTTGCTATTCAGCTGTCAGTGCTGAATATCCATTGGAGGGACTGATGCTGAAGCTGAAGCTCCGTTACTTTGGCCACCTGATGCGGAGAATAGACTCATTGGAAAAGCCCTTGATGCTGGGAAAGATTGAAGGCAGGAGGAGAAGGGGACGATGGAGGATGAGATGATTGGATGGCATGACTGACTCGACGGACATGAGTTTGAGTGAACTCCGGGAGTTGGTGATGGACAGGGAGGCCTGGTGTGCTGCAGTCCATGGGGTCGCAAAGAGTGAAACACGACTGAGTGACTGAACTGAGCTGTCACTGGTAACAAATTTCTAGAAACCATTCATACTTCCTCTTGGCAGCAGAGGTCAGCTCTTTCTTGATAGTGGAGCCGGCAAGCGCGCATACCTTGAAGATGCACTCTCAGACATGCACAGGGCTTGCTGCTTGTGTCCACGTCCAAGCAGTGGCCCTAGGGGCCTCGTCAGGCGCATGCAGACTTAATGGTCACTAAGTAAGTTTTCAGAGGCAAGAGATGGTGGAAAATCTGCTTCGTGACTGCCGTTCCTCAGCTCAGAAAGCTGTCTCCTTTCTTAGCACACCTGCTGCCTGATTCCAGGACCCTGATGGTGCTGTTCTATCTCCTCCATTAGCAGTTTGGCCCAGTTAGGCCTGCCGCAGAAGTATTATATGATCTCTGCTTATTATTATTATATTATTATTATTATACGGTCTCTTCTTTACGTGCATTAAAGTTTATTCTTCCTAGACTCAAAAATTTAAACCTCGCTTTTATCTCTCTTTGCTCTGTTCAAGGCTTTCAGCCTCGAGCTTCACATTATTCGATGAAAATATTGCCTCTGGAGCTTCTTTTCGTTGTCCTTGCTTGGTGTGGCCTTGCCATTCATTCACTGTAAACCTCTCTGTCACCTTGTCTTGTGGTGATTTCATTGATGATAAAGAGCTATTTTTACTCCTAATGCAGTCTGATCCTCACTGTATGTGATACAACATTTTAACCCACTGACATTTTGATAAACCTACTCTAAAGCTGCCATACACTGAAATACTTAATGCTATCTTCTCTTCTTTTGGCATTTATTTTCATGGTTTGGATCATTCTCTTTTTTTCCCTGTGAAAATGGAGTTTCCAGCATGCTTTCTAAATCTTCTTCCTACCTTATAGGAACATATCAGTGTTAAATAATGTTTGCATGCCCCCACCTGAAGTGTTTACTCCCATTGCTTTCCTTGCCCCAAGATGAACTCTTAAGAATACTCTGAATTATGACTTCCCTGACAGTCCAGTGGTGAAGACTCCCTGCCTCCAGTGCAAGGGGCGTGGGTTTGATATCCCTGGTTGAGGAACTAAGGTCCTTCATGTGCAATCAAAAAAAGACTACTTTGAATTACCTTGTCTCCTTTTTTTATTCTCTCAGAGGGCCTAAAACCGTTTATTTCTGAAATATTATTAAACTCACACCTATTATGCATCTCTTTTACTTTAAGAAGCTTTACATCACAATAATTTTTCAAATTTCCGTTTTCATTATGAGCATCCATTAGGGTTTAGCAAAGCAAGGTGCACTGTTTTCCCACTCTTCCTTCCTTGGTGTCCCCTGAGGTGCCTGCTGTGGTTCCAAGGTCATTTCTTAGAATACTTACGGTATTGATAGATGATGTACCTGAACAACGCATCAGGTCTTGTCAGTGAATAGGCTCCACGTGAGACGATCGAGTGGGTGAGAAGCCAGTGACAGGGAACCAGTGACAAAGTGTGAAAGAGGTGAGGCAGCCCACTGATCAGCTTTAGCAAAGGGGGACTGTTTCCATCAGGGCTGGAGTAATCAGGGGGCCAGGCAGTGTTGCCAGAGCTGTGTGGGGAGCTGGAACCACAGTAGAGAGTTGGCGCCCGCCAAGGAGGCAACCCGACGCGGGGAGAAGGAGGAAGAACGATCCCGGCTTCTCCCTCGCTCCTGCTTGCCCTCTCCCATCAGGTCTCCTATTATTGGAAGTTCGTGAGAAGCCAGCTGGCGCGGAGACCTGGGGCACTTGCTTTGAGGACACAGACTCTGGGCAAGGGCAGGGCGTGAACTTCTAGCCACAAGCCAAGGCCCGACCAACAGACTCCTCCCTGAACTTGGCAGTTCCGAGACTATCTATTTTGCACCAGCAGGCGGATGCTATCTTGGCTTGCTGTGCTCCTCTTCCTTGCAATCTTGGCTTCTCCAAAGTTTGTAATATTGCGCCACTGCCATCTTCCTACCAGGGTTTCCATTAAAAACAAAACAAAAAACTGGATTCCATCTGGTTTTTTTTTCGTGCATCACAGAGTGTGCACTATATTTTCTTTATTCTTCAAATTCAGGGATTACAAAGTTATCCTGGGATTTGGGGACGCCTTTTAAATTACAGATTCAAGGTGTATTTTTCACCTTTGGGCATGTGTATATGCAAATTGTCCTTTGGTCTTTTTCTCCGTCCTTCTAGAATTCTCATCACTCATGAGTTCTCTCTCCAATATCTTTCTTCCAATCTCTTTCATCATTTCCTTCATAATTGCCATCACTACCTTTTTGCTTTACATAGTTTTTTTCATCTGTTTCTTGAAACAAGTAATATACTTTCTATACTAGGATATCTATGAGGTTATGGTTTCTTTATTCAAACATGGTGTTCAGCTCATAGGAGGTGCTTAGAAAATATTTGTGGGTTAAAGAATGTATAAATTAGTCAATCATATAATTATTTTCAGTTTACAGATCATAAAATATATAGGCACAGGTATATAGAGATGTGAGTGTATACATGAATGACTACAAGTATAAAAATAACGTTGCACATATAAACATTTAGATTTTCTAACAGTTACCACCAGATATACAAACTAAATAGGACTGTTGCATAAAGGAAATGAATCAATAGTGTACAAGCAAATATAGGCTTTCCAATACATCTTACCTCTAATTTCTTTCTTTTTAACAGGAAGCAATGGTATCCATACATTTTCTTGAACATTTTGCTTATAGAAATATATGTGTCTCATGCCTCAAGTCATATCAGAACAAAATCTTTTGAGTTCTACTTTTTATTAAGCCATTTAAAATGTTACTTGTTTTGCTTTTCTGAGTGGGAATAAGTCTAAAAATGCTATTCTAAGGAACAATATTTATAATGATAAATGAGGATAATTTTTTTTAATTTTATTTTTAATTTTCTTGATACACAAGACCATAATTTTAAAAAAGAAGTTATATAATATTTTAAGCTTACTAATATTAAAACCATCTTATAAAACACCTAGAAATGTTGTACACACTAACAACAAATTAAAAAGGAAATGACCACCTAAATATTGAAGACACATTATTTCATTTATAAAATGCCTTTGTGTATGAGATTCTTAATTTTTATCTATTAATTTGAATTCAAAAATAAAAAAACATCGAAGAAACTATCATGTGCGTCTCTTCTTTCTGAGTGCAATGGTGCGGTAGTTTGAGCATTCCTTGGCATTGCCTTTCTTTGGGATTGGGATGAAAACTGACCTTTTCCAGTCCTGTGGCCACTGCTGAGTTTTCCAAATTTGCTGGCATATTGAGTGCAGTACTTTCACAGCATCATCTTTTAGGATTTGGAATAGCTCAACTGGAATTCCATCACCTCCACTAGCTTTGTTCATAGTGATGCTTCCTAAGGCCCACTTAACTTTAAATTCCAGGATGTCTGGCTCTAGGTGAGTGATCATGCCATCTGGATCATGAAGATCTTTTCTTATAGCCCTTTTGTGTATTCTTGCCAACTCTCACATCCATACATGACTACTGGAAAAACCATAGCTTTGACTAGATGGACCTTTGTTGGTAAAGTAATGTCTCTGCTTTTTAATATGCTGTCTAGGTTGGTCATATCGTTTTTTCCAAGGAGCAAACGTCTTTTAATTTCATGGCTGCTGTCACTGTCGGCAGTGATTTTGGAGCCCCCCCAAAATAAAGTCGGTCAATGTTTCCATTGTTTCCCCATCAATTTTGCCATGTATTGATGGGACCAGAAACCTGAGCACCAAAGAACTGATGCTTTTGAACTGCAGTGTTTGAGAAGACTCTTGAGAGTCCCTTGGACTGCAAGGAGATCCAACCAGTCCATCCTAAAGGAGATCAGTCCTGATGTTGAAGCTGAAACTCCAATACTTTGGCCACTTGATGCGAAGAACTGACTCATTGGAAAAGACCCTGATGCTGGGAAAGATTGAAGGTGGGAGAAGAAGGGATTGACAGAGGATTATATGGTTGGATGGCATGACTGACTCAATGGACACGAGTTTGAGTAAACTCTGGGAGTTGGTGATGAACAGGGAGGCCTGGCATGCTGCCGTCCATGGGATAGCAAAGAGTCGGACATGACTAAGCGACAGAACTGACTGACTGACTTTTTCTGAATTTCCTCTTTCATTTTATTGAATGGTAGATTGTGACATGGGCTTCCCTGGTAGCTCAGCTGGTAAAGAACTTGCCTGCAATGCAGGAGACCCTGGTTCAATTCCTGGGTCAGAAGAAGGGATAGGTACTCAACTCCAGTATTTGTGGGCTTCCCTGGTGGTTTAGACAGTAAAGAATCTGCCTGCAATGCGGGAGACCTGGGTTTGATCCCTGGGAAAATTCCCTGGAGGAGGGCAAGACAACTCACTCCAGTATCTTGCCTAGAGAATCTCCATGGACAGAGGAGCCTGGCGGCTACAGTCCACAGGGTTCCAAAGAGTCAGACACAACTAAGAGACTGAGAGAAGGTGTTTCTGTGAAGTGGTTTGTTTGCTTTAAAATGTACTTACTTGACATTTATATGCAATAAAATGCACAGACCTTAATAATTCAAATTAGTGAGTTTTGACTGACTAACTGTCACCCAAAACAAAATGTAGAATATTTCCATCATCCTATGAAGTTGCCTTAGAGAATCCCACAATTCTCTACTCAACTCCCTACTGGGTACAGCATCCTTCTGGGTTTGGGTCTGTCCAGGGCCCCTTCCTTTGGGACAGCCTCTCCCACCCCAGTGCAACCAGTGGAAATCTGGCCTCAGTGTGGAGACATTGCCCACACTCTCAGAAGCAGTTAAGACTTTGGGAGATTTCCATCCTGATGACAATGCCAGAAATTTGTTTCTGCCCCTGGATCCATATTGGAATCCCCTGGGAGTTCCCCCAAAAGACTTTTTCTGTACACTCAGGCTTCAGACCTCAGGCTTACTGACACTTCATTTTAGGAGCAATTTTCCCAAGGGAGAAAATAATCAGGACTCGGCTTACCAGAGTGAGAATGAAAAGACAAACAATAATGGCACAATAAATAGCATTTGTTAAAACTTATGAAATGCTCCTTGCACCGGTCAACCAGTTTAAAAATATTCTGCTCACAAGTACCTTACAAGGTAAGTACTATTGTTGTTACCACCTCTGTGTGATAGAGGAGAAAATTGAGTCCTTGGGATGCTAAGCAGCGTGGTCAGACTCATCATTTGCCAGCTGGTGGAAACAGGCTTGAACTCGCTTCTGTTTGAAATGAAATCTCCTGCTCTGAACTGCTGTACTGCACTGCTGCTCATCACGTTAAATTTGATTTACATGATAACGCCATGTTTATTCTAACAATTCTTCCTGCGTCTTGACAGGGAGAAAATTGAAGTATGTTTCTCTCTTATAAAAAGACTAAATTGCACATAATTATACACAGAATAAAAGTGTAATTAAAAATACACACATTTTGTTGACACATTTGAAACCTTGGATTGCAGAGCCTGCTTCTCTTTAAATGCATTAGGTTTCTAAATATAGCCACCACAGAATGGGCTACTCCCTAACAGCATAATGTGCTGGGGCACAGTGCATTGCTTCATATAAATGTGGGTCATTGTGCTTCATTTCCAAGGATGAAGTTCTCACATTTTTCACATGATCCCTAATGTCAATAATAAAACTCACAATAAGAACAGCCCCAGAGCACTGGTTTTGTGTCAGGCCTTGTTTTGAGCAAACCACATCTGTTCTCAACCTCTCAATAGTACCTCTCAGAAAATGGCACGGACAGCTGTGTGTGTGTGTGTGTGTGTGTGTTGTTTGATTTCAAGTTTATTCAAATTGACAAATGAATTTAAGAAGCATACTGGAAAAGTTAGGTTTGGAGAAAAGGAACTGAAATCCTGGAGATTCTCTGGACTTACCACCCCCCAAAGCAGGGATGATAAACTTAAGGACAGAAAATGCCACTGAGGGGTGGTGCAGTCTCATTTGGGAGCCTCCTGGAGGACTTCCAGGAGCCCAGCGGCTGGGACTTGTGGGGACCCCACCCACGAGGGATGCACACTTTTTACTGTCCCTGCCCCCTGCCCCCTGCCCACAGGACTCCTGATCCTCTGTCAGCAGCCCCCTCCCCTGAGAGACAGGGCTGGCAAAACTGTACAATCACTGCCTTCATCACTTTTGTTTTCTTCCAAATGTCCAAAAATTTTACTAACCAGGATGCCTTTTCCTTAAAAGAGTAAGTTATCTTGTTTAGTTTTATTGATTCATATAATTTATCTCAGGAGGTAAAGAATCCTTCTGTAGTGCAGGAAGTGCGGGTTCGATCCCTGATCCCAGGGTCAGGAAGATCCCTGGAGTGGATTATCATTACCTTCTCCAGGATTCTTGCCTGGAGAATCCCTTGGACAGAGGAGCCTGGTGGGCTACAGTCCATGGGGTCGAAAGAGTCAGATATGACTTAAGTGACTAAACCAGCACCACCACCATCTCAAATCCCAACATGCATTAACACATACAAAATTTTTTAATCTTTAAAAAATTTTGACTGCTCTGTGGCATACTCGATCTTAGTTCTCCAACCGGGGATGGAACCCAGGCCCCTTGCAGTGAAAACATGGAGTTTTAACCACTGGACCACTAGGGAAATCCCCAGAAATTTTTCAAATAAGATTTATAAGATTTTCCACAAACAACCTTTGTTGCTATTGTTCAGTCACTCAGTCATGTCTGACTCTGCGAGCCCATGGACTACAGCACACCAGGCTTCCACGTCCTTCTCTATCTCCCAGAGTTTGCTCAGACTCATGTCCATCAAGTTGGTGATGCCATCCAACCATCTCGTCCTCTGTCGTCCCGTTCACCTCCTGCCTTCAATCTTTCCCAGCATCAGGGTCTTTTCTAATGAGTCAGCTCTTTGCATCAGGTGGTTAAAGTATTGGAGCTTCAGCTTCAGCTTCAGCCTCAGTCCTTCCAATGAATATTCAGGATTGATTTCCTTTAAGATTGACTAGCTTGATCTCCTTGCAGTCCAAGGGACTTAACCTTACATTATGTATTTTAAGACAGCAGTTGTCCTCCCAATCAGGATTTTCTTTCAAAATTTGCTCTTTATTCTAGGAAAATTCTTTTCACATAGAGTAGAATTCAAGCTTAGGAGAGAGAGCTTACTTTTCCTTAATGATTTGTATTTTAGTATCTAAATTTTAACCCAGTTCTCACTTCTCGTCCAGCCCAAAGATTTCCATGCTTACTTCTTGTATTCATGCAAGGGGTGCTAAACAGGTGGCCTAGATTTAGATATTCCATAGCAATATTATTCCTGCTTAAACTCCACATAACTGATGACCTATGTGTGGCAAGCATGAATGCATGTTTAGTTGCTAAGTTGTGTCCAACTCTTTATGATCCTATGGACTGTAGCCCACCAGGCTCCTCAGACCATGGGATTCTCCAGGCAAGAATAATGGGGTGGATTGCCATTCCCTCCTCCAGGGGATCTTCCCAACCCAGGTATCAAACCCACATCTCCTGTGTCTCCTGCATTGCAGGTGGGTTCTTTACCCTCTGAGCCATCAGGGAAGCCCCATGTGTGGCATAAAAGGGCAAAAACCAACCTTTTGAGAACAGTCTAAACCCTAATCGCTGACTCATTTATTTTAACTGGCTCTAGAACTCATTTTCCAAGGTTACTCATGCCCTCAATAAACATCTATTAAATCAGTTCATGAGAGCTGTGACTGAGAAAGCTATTTGCTCAGGCTATAAAAACATAAAAAGTACCCTTTAAACCTAAAGAAAAATATACTCCCTGATAAAACAGGACTAAGATCGGCAGCATCAGAATCAGGCAGATATGTGGGAAAGGTAATAATGATTGGAAAAAGACATGGCAATTAAAAAATGGCATAAAAGAACTCAGGCTTCCCCAGTGGCTCAGCAGTAAAGAGTCCACCTGCAATGACATGATCCTCTACATAGAAAACCCTAAAGACTCCACCAGAAACTTACTAGAGCTAATCAATGAATATAGTAAAGTCGCAGGATATAAAATCAACACACAGAAATCTCTTGCATTCCTATACACTAATAATGAGAAAATAGAAAGAGAAATTAAGGAAACAATTCCATTTACCATTGCAATGAAAAAAATAAAATACTTAAGAATATATCTACCTAAAGAATTCATGTTGATGTATGGCAAAACCAATAAAATATTGTAAAGTAATTAGCCTCCAATTAAAATAGATAATGGAGAAGGCAATGGCACCCCACTCCAGTACTCTTGCCTGGAAAATCCCATGAACTGAGGAGCCTGGTGGGCTGCAGTCCATGGGGTCGCTAAGAGTCGGACATGACTGAGCGGCTGGCTTCACTTTCACTTTTCACTTTCATGCATTGGAGAAGGAAATGGCAACCCACTCCAGTGTTCTTGCCTGGAGAATCCCAGGGACGGGGGAGCCCGGTGGGCTGCCGTCTCTGGGGTCTCACAGAGTTGGACACAACTGAAGTGACTTAGCAGCAAAATAGATAAATTTATATTAAAAATAAAATAAAATAATTTAAAAAACAATTTAAAAAAAGAAACAAAAGACCTATATATAGAAAACTATAAAACACTGGTGAAAGAAATCAAAGAGGACACTAATAGATGGAGAAATATACAGTGTTCATGGATCAGAAGAATCAATATAGTGAAAATGAGTATACTACCCAAAGCAATCTATAGATTCAATGCAATCCCTATCAAGCTACCAACAGTATTTTTCACAGAGCTAGAACAGATAATTTCACAATTTGTATGGAAATACAAAAAAACCTCGAATAGCCAAAGCAATCTTGAGAAAGAAGAATGGAACTGGAAGAATCAACCTGCCTGACTTCAGGCTCTACTACAAAGCCACAGTCATCAAGACAGTATGGTACTGGCACAAAGAAATATAGATCAATGGAACAAAATAGAAAGCCCAGAGATAAATCCACGCACATATGGACACCTTATCTTTGACAAAGGAGGCAAGAATATACAATGGAGAAAAGACAATCTCTTTAACAAGTGGTGCTGGGAAAACTGGTCAACCACTTGTAAAAGAATGAAACTAGAACACTTTCTAACACCATACACAAAAATAAACTCAAAATGGATTAAAGATCTAAACGTAAGACCAGAAACTATAAAACTCCTAGAGGAGAACATAGGCAAAACACTCTCTGACATAAATCATAGCAGGATCCTCTATGACCCACCTCCCAGAATATTGGAAATAAAACCAAAAATAAACAAATGGGACCTAATTAAAATTAAAAGCTTCTGCACAACAAAGAAAACTATAAGCAAGATGAAAAGACAGCCTTCAGAATGGGAGAAAATAATAGCAAATGAAGCAACTGACAAAGAATTAATCTCAAAAATATACAAGCAACTCCTGCAGCTCAATTTCAGAAAAATAAATGACCCAATCAAAAAATGGGCCAAAGAACTAAACAGACATTTCTCCAAAGAAGACATCCAGATGGCTAACAAACACATGAAAAGATGCTCAACATCATTCATTATCAGAGAAATGCAAATCAAAACTACCATGAAGTACCATTTCACGCCAGTCAGAATGGCTGCTATTCAAAAGTCTACAAGCAATAAGTGCTGGAGAGGGTGTGGAGAAAAGGGAACCCTCTTAAACTGTTGGTGGGAATGCAAACTAGTACAGCCACTATGGAGAACAGTGTGGAGATTCCTTAAAAAACTGGAAATAGAACTGCCATACGATCCAGCAATCCCACTGCTGGGCATACACACTGAGGAAACCAGAAGGGAAAGAGACACATGTACCCCAATGTTCATCACAGCACTGTTTATAACAACCACGACATGGAAGCAACCTAGACGTCCATCAGCAGATGAATGGATAAGAAAGCTGTGGTACATATACACAATGGAGTATTACTCAGCCATTAAAAAGAATACATTTTAATCAGTTCAAATGAGGTGGATGAAACTGGAGCCTATTATACAGAGTGAAGTAAGCCAGAAAGAAAAACACCAACACAGTATACTAATGCATATATATGGAATTTAGAAAGATGGTAACGATAACCCTGTATGCGAGATAGCAAAAGAGACACAGATGTATAGAACAGTCTTTTGGACTCTGTGGGAGAGGGAGGGGGTGGGATGATTTGGGAGAATGGCATTGAAACATGTATAATATCATATGTGAAACGAATCGCCAGTCCAGGTTCAATGCACGATACAGGATGCTTGGCACTGGTGTACTGCGATGACCCAGAAGTATGGGGAGGAAGGTGGGAGGGGGGTTCAGGATGGGGAACACATGTACACCTGTGGCGGATTCATGTTGATGTATGGCAAAACCAATACAAAATTGTAAAGTAATTAGCCTCCAATTAAAATAAATAAATTTACATTAAAAACAAACAAAAAAAGAATCCACCTGCAATGCAGGAGATGCAGGAGACTCTAGTTCTGATCACTGGGTCAAAAAGATCCATTGGAAGAGGCAATGGCAACCCACTCAAGTATTCTTTCCTGGAGAATCCAATGGACAGAGGAGCCTGGTGGGCTGCAGTCCATGGGGTCACAAAGGGTAGGACTTGAGTAAGCAGACATGCACAAAGGAACTCATTTAACCTTTATCATGCTTTAAAAATATTCCTAGATTTTTTTTCCCATAACTGAATTTTTAAAGTCTAAAAATGTTGCCAAGTATAACAGTACTCTAAAAATAAGCAGCACTGCTATGGTAGTTCATGAGGAACTGATCACAGTCTTAAATTGTAACTTGTGTCTCCTCACTGCAAGGCAGTATGTCAGAGTGAGCCTGCAACTTGTGATCTGTGAGAATAAAACAGTCTGACATGAGCCAGTAGAAACAAAGGCTATTCATGGAGGCTTCCCCAGGATTAAAATAAAGCAATGTGTTTGAACTCCAACTATATGATGAATTCATTTTGCATAATTGTAATTTGTTGAAAGCAATTGACTTGGGTCATTTTTCTCTGCATCCTAATGAATTTCTGGGAATTTTTGTGAACAAAGAACAGATTAATTTCTTATCATCAGTGACCCCTGCCATTTATCCGCTGAAAGACAGTGATTAAACTTCCTAGGTTAGTTGAAGATCTCTGGCACTTGAGAATCCAATCATGTCATAAATTGGAAATTTTTAATTTAAAAAGCACAGCTGAACATTAAAAATGTAATAATGTTTACTTCTTTAAACATTCTTTTGTAAGTGACTTTGCCGTGTGTGATAGCAATAAGGAGAGAGAGTGAGGTATGGCTGGTCTGTTCCAAAACTATGTAGAAACCACTCTTTTGAGGGTCATGGGTCTAAGTCAGTCAATATCAAACCAGAATTCCCACTGTGCTGGGTTTCAGAATTACTGAAAAAATAAGGTGGACATAGGTTTACCTGGTGCGGAGAGCTGACTCATTGGAAAAGACCTTGATGCTGGGAAAGATTGAAGGCAGGAGAAGAGGGGGAAAGAGGATGAGATGGTTGGGTGGCATCATGGACTCAATGGGCGTGAGTTTGAGTAAACTCTGGGAGGTAGTGAAGGACAGGGAAGCCTCGTGTGCTGCAGTCCACGGGGTTGCAAAGAGTTGTACACAACTGAGAAACTGAACAACAACAGAAATAGGTTTATTTAAAAAGCAGAAAATAGGAAATAAGCCTACAGAAATTAATTTTCTCTGATTTTATTTCCTGAAGTTCCAGGTCCTTATGACCCTGGAAAACTCCAGATTAGAGGCTTTTGAATTCTGCACACTTAAAACACTGAAGCTTCACTCTGCATAAAAAAAAGTATTAGTCACTCATTTGTGTCCAACTTTTTGGGATCCCATGGACTGCAGCCTGCCAAACTCCTCTGTCCATGGGATTCCCTAGGCGAGAACAATGGAGTAGGTTGCCATTGCCTCCTCCAGGGGATCTTCCCAACTGTACATAAAGGAGACTTCATTAATGTGCATTAGAGGATACCCCAGGTCAATCTGTTATACAAAACTGTCTCTTGAGTCTTTAAATTCTATACCGATTCTCTACCTCTGGTTGGCCGATTGTTTGTTTCTTTATTTAGGTTTTAAGGTGAATGACCTGGGGCTATTTGCGTCCATCAGCCCTGCATAGAGGCTCCGTGAAGGGAAGGCCTCTGTGAGGTTCTGGAACGCCGGGAAACTGCCACTGAGTGATCCGTGTTTGGATGGGCAGCAGTCAGAGAGAGAGAGAGACAGGAGACCTGCTGCCAAGACAGGGGCTGGGGCTCGAGTTGGAAAAGTCACTGAAGGTAGAGTTGGCTAGGTGCACAAAGTGGATCCAGGAACACGGTTTAATTCTTAGACTCACAGCAAGCAAGCCAAGCTGGGGGTGAGGTTCAGTTAGAAGCAAAGAGATGGGACAGGAAGCTCCTGGGGTAAGTGGTCAGACAGGGTGATGACAAGATCTCATTTTACATACACAGTACAGCTTTTCTTCACTGAGAAGAAACATCTTTTTTTTTTTTTTTAAAGCTTTTTATGTTATATTGTAGTATAGGTGATTAACAATGTTGTGATAGCTTCAGGTGAACAGCAAAGGGACTCAGCCATACATGACATGTATCCATTCTCCCCCAAACCCCCCTCCCATCCAGGCTGCCATGTGACATTGAGCAGAGTTCCCTGTGCTCTACCGTAGGTCCTTGCTTGTTATCCATTTTAACTGTAGCAGTATGTACACGTCCCTCCCAAATGCCCTATCTCCTCCCTCTGTCCTTCCCGCTGCAAACAATAAGTTCATTCTTGAAGTCTGAGCTCGTTTCTGTTTTGTAAATAAGCTTATTTGTAGCATTTTCAAAAGGAATAGCATATTAATTTGGGCAATTGATTGCCCCATAGGTAGACAAATACTATAGGCTTTTATATTTTAAAAAATATGCTTATTTACCAAAGTAGAGATCAGATTGTGAAGAAATTGCATCAGATGTCCATATACAACCAACCTTTCTCGCCCCATGGAAATAATGCCTTCAGTTAATTTCCTCAATATGTAATCAAAGCATTGTGTTGGGCATACTGCTTTTGCTTGTTTAATCTCTTAACTTTTGGGACTATTTACTAACATTTTGCTCAGAAAAATAAACCTCCAAAGTTTGTATCTATGTTCCTAATAGAAATCCAGTAGGGCTGCTCAAATATTATATGGGAAAGTAATTTGAAATCTCTAAAGTACTGAATGCTATAAATTATTATTACAATAATGACAGTAGAGAAAAGTCTTACCCTTTCCAGATTTCGTTTCAAGGTGCACTTTTAAAATAGTGTCATCTTCCTATTATTTCTCTCTATTCTTTTTAATTTTAATTTGTTTGGAGACAATCTCAATGCTATTATTCTTCATAAAGTAGCTCCTGACTTCTCAAGCCCAAACCAACTTCTTCCTTTACTGAATTCTTTTTCACTAGGGTCAGTGTCACAGAATCTAGCCCATAATTGCTGTGGCATTGTTTCATATACGCCTTCATTGAAACTAGAATTTTTTGAGGACTATTGTGATGGCTATGTGTTAACTTTCCTGGTCACAGGGTCCCCAGATTAAACATTATGTCTGGGATTCTGTGAGGATGCCTTCACACGAGAGAAGCATTTGCACTTGTGGGCTCAGTAATAAATGGCCCTCCCCAGTGTGGGTGGGCATCACCCAATCCACTGTGGGCCCGAATACAACAAAAGGAAAAGGAAGGGGGACCCACCCCTTGTACCTCTTGCCTGCCTGCTTGAGCTGGTTCTCTGGTTCTCCTACTGGAGTTTGTACCAAAGTTTTAGCAACAAAAGTAATCAAGTGCTAATGACAAGATTTGACTCTATGACATCTGCCCCTGGGATATTCTGTTCACCATATTGTCCTGTTTCCTTCTAAATTATATGAGTTAATAGAAGATTTTCCTCAGAAGTAAAAGTGTTAGTTGCTCAGTCGTGTCTGACTCTTTGCGACTGCATGGACTGTAGCCCCCCAGGCTCCTCTGTCCAGGATTCTCCAGGCAAGAATACTGGAGAGGGTTATCATGCCCTCCTCCAGGGGATCTTCCTGACCCAGGGATCAAACCCAAGTCTCCTGCATTGCAGGCAAATTCTTTACTCTCTGAGTCACCAGGGAGTTAATGGAGGATTTTCCTTATTTCACGGAAAATAAGATGCCACCAAAAGTTACACTATTATGTTTTATACCACTAGATAATAAATTCATTGCCAACTGAAATATGATACGTATCAATGATAAAATACAGTTGACTATCAGAGATGTTAAAAAATGTTAGGATTGAACATCCAACATATTCAAGGCTGTTTGATGGGCTATAGTCCATGGAGTCACAAAGAGTCAGACATCACTAAGTGACTGACACTTTCACTTTCACTCAATATATTCAAGATTCAAACATAAATTCCACAACTTTATATGTGAAAGAAATGATTTGACTTGGATTAAATTTGATTTGTAAAAATACCGTGAATCAGTTTAGCCTCTTGATAATAATCACCCAAAGAAAGGTTGATTGCCGATTGCCAATACAGTGTGACTGCATTTCAGTTAACACTGGAATATAGTTGTCATTTTTATTTGTGTATAACAAGAATGAAACAAAATTTAAATATGTAAATAACATCCTCTCCTATTCATTATACACTTCTTGCTACAGAATAATTCTTATTGCTAAATACATACTTTCAATCAGCATATTTTGAAAATTTGCAATTTTGACCCTTGACTTAGTCAACTACTTTTAATTTTCTTTCTGTTGACTAAGTTGATTCCACGGGGCTTTCTTAAAAAGCTTAAGGCATCATTTCATTTGCTGAAGAATTTATGTGAAAAACAGCTTCTAAGATGTAGTTTCCTGTAGAAAACAAAATGAGAGAATAAGATGGTATGGAGTTTGAAAAGATGCTGAAGTCAAATTCTTTCCAGCAATTGGGATCTCTTTCCAGTATAAGGAGTTGAGCTGAATGCAGTCCTGGAAGTGCATGTGGGCCGGCATAATGATGCCTTTCCCCTTCTATCATTTCCCAGCAGAGTGGAGTCAACCTTAAGCTCCAGTGCATCTTTTCTCGACTTTAAGCAATCATGAAAGAATATATAAATTCATAAGACATTGTCATACACCATAGAACACGATGCATTTCTGATTTAAAAGCACTTTCAGTGAATTCAGTGCTTGTGAAAGTTGCCGATGTAGTAAAGCCTGTGCATGTATTTACAGGTCAGTCTGGAGAGCATCAGTCTCTCTTCTGACAGTTTGCTACTTCATCTGCAAAAAGCCTAACTCCTTTAGTGCCAAGAAAATTATTCCTTGTTTGTGCCAACATAGGAATTTATATGCTTCTTCTTACACAGAACTCAAAATGCTCTTAACTAATTCACTCATGATATATCCATAGGAGATGTGGATTATCTTATGGAAGGAACTTGCTATGTTCAGAGAGATGATTCAAGGACAGCGTGGTTGTGTTTTAAGGGCATAACTGAGTGGATGTCACCCTGGAATGCATTCTCTTCTATGACACCTTCGTATGTGTTCCCTCTATTTTAGTTGCCCCTTAAAGGACTTTAAAGTATTCAGATTAAAAAAAAAATTATGTGCCTATTTATAAGAATGATTGAGGCCTTCCTTCAGTCATGCTATATCATAAAAATTACCGAACTTAACATTTTCTTTACTAATTTGGAAACAAAGTACGTTGGTTCATTGTATGTTCCTTATGGATTTTATGTCCAGAGAATCCTAAGGTTGCCCAGGTTCCAGCCCAGCACCCTGAGTTGGCCACTCACATATTCTGCTGGGTTTAGACATCCTGCTTCTTGCACCGCATGGGCTCTGAACCAGACTATTCTCAGAAGTAAAGACAAACTTCCAAGACGCCATCTGCTGTGATCTCATGGGAATGTAACCGGGCAAATACTGACAGTGCTTTGTGATACCATCGGGAGTCAGAAAAGCTATAAAACTGAAGACTGGTCATCGTTGGTTATCTTGTGCCTCTGAGAAAAAAACAAAAATGCCATTGAAAGAGGCCTGAGTGTCCTCTGATGTCACTTGATATCCGTAGCCAGCCCATGGAAGCTCCTGCCAGAGTGCCAGCCTGGAACCACTGTTAGCAACCAGATAGAACTCTAAGGCTGTTCTTCTCTCCAGACCCAGGAGGGTATTAAATGCTCTGTGGAAGATTCAAACCATTCAGCAGAGAGGCTTATATACAAACTAAACAGTACACGTCCTGCTAGAATGATGCTTTGGGGTGTTGGAAATCAGAAGAGAAACCTAGACCTTGAAAACTGAACAGACTTCCTCTATTAAAGGAAAAAACCAGGAACTACTCTGCTGCTTCAGTAGAAGCTGTTGGTCTGCTTTACAGACCAGAACGGTGGTTCAGAATACTCCAGGGAGACCCAGGGGATTCAAGCTAATGTAAGATAGGAAGCTTGTCTCAAAGACCCTTAGATGGCAATGTTAACAGAGAATATTAAAAACAACAACAACAAAAAACCCTTGCAAGAGGTTTTCAAAACACATGCATACAAGCATCTCTGGCCATTTTTGCTAAGGCCCAGAACAGGGATAATTAAGGTCAGATTGTAAGCCTGGCATTGGAATGACAAAGATTAGTAAAAAAGACAAGAAATGTGAAAGTGTTAGTCGCTCAGTTGTGTCATACTCTTTGTGACCCCATGGACTGTAGCCTGCCAGGCTCCTCTGTCCATGAAATTCTCCAGAAAAGAATACTGGAGCAGGTTGCCATTTCCGTCTCCAGGGGATCTTTCTGACCCAGGGATTGAACCCGGGTCTCCTGCATTGGCAGGTGGATTCTTTACCACTGAGCCACCAAAAAGACACAGATCAGATATAAAATGAGGACAGGAACAGAGATTAGGATCTAATAACTAAAATAACGTGCTCAAACACTCAACATGTTTGCTCATTCCTGATGGGCACTATTTTCCCAGGATCAAGATGGAAAACTGTTTTCCAATAGTTTCTCAGAACTGAGGATGGAGTGGCCAGCGGTGGTTTCAGATCAGGTGGACCGCGGGCAGGGTCTTCCACCAACTCCGTACCTCTTCAGGTAATAAACCCGTCCTTCTTGTGCAGAACTCACTTCACCCAGCTTAGACAGCTTTGATGCTTCTCCAGTCTCGGGCTGGGGTAAACCAGGCGTAACTGGGACCTGTCTACAACAGTCCTGTGTCCACTGGGTGTCCAGTACTTAGCAAGCGGAGGAGTATTTGACCCAAACGGGCTGATGAGAATCCTCCAAGGTCACCTGCCGGACCTGTCCAGAGTGATATGATTTTGACTTCCCTGGGCTTCTTAGCAAGAGGATAATATAAACAGGAACTTCCGTTTCACTCCTGGCCGCCACGTGAAGGCAGCCTGCCAGACAATGAGATGCTTTCAACGCCTGGGTACCACAGAGCTCTGGGACTGCCCAGATGCACGGTGATGCATTTCTTTTACCCTGGTGTAAACGAATCTGTCTTGGGTCTCTGTCACTTTAAACTAAAGGAGTCCTCACCTAGAAATTAAGAACTACTGAGTGCAATGCTTCCATAACCTTTGATATTCATTCATTTTACCTCCTAAATTTTGTGCAAGTTTTTCTCAGAATAGTTTGGTTTTGGTTTTAATGATGGATTTCTACTTTGCTCCTGTTGTCTGGCTATGATGTGACCACTGATCCTGCCTACACTTTATACCTGTATTATATCTGTTTATACCTGTATATCAAGTGTCTTTTTTTTTCTTTTTTTAAAAAATAGCTTTATTGATTTATTTTTGCCTGTGATGCCTCTTCCTGCTGCACGGGCTTTTCTGTTGCTGTGGCGCAAGGGTTTCTCACTGTCAGAGCGTCTCTTATTGCAGAGCACAGGCTCTGGGGAACGTGGGCTTCCGTAGTTGCGGCTCCTGGGCTCCAGAGCACAGGCTCAGTCGTTGTGGTGAACAGGCTTGGTCTCTCTGTGGCTCGTGGGATCTTCGCGGATCAGGGCTCTAAGCCATGTCTTCTACCCTGGTGAAAAGTGCAAGTGTTAGTTGCTCAGTCGTGTCTGACTCTTTGTGACCCCATGGATTATAGTCCACCAGGCTCTACTGTCCATGGAGTTTTCCAGGCAAGTGACTCAGACAGTAAAGAATGTGCCTGCAATGTGAGAGACCAGGGTTCTATCCTGAGTTGGGAAGATCCCCTGGAGGAATGGCAACCCATTCCAGTATTCTTGCTTGGAGAATTCCATGGACAGAGGAGCCTGGCAGGCTACAGACCATGAGGTCGCAAAGAGTTGGCCACGACTGAGCGACTCTCATATCTATATACGTATACTGGAGTGGGTTGTCATTCCCTCCTCCAAGGGGTCTTCCTACCCAGAGATCAAACCCTCATCTCTTATATCTCCTGTATTTGCAGGCAGGCTCTTTCCTGCTGAGCCATCTAGGGAGCCTGGCTGAAGGTCTGTGTGCGTGAGCTATTTTCTCTGGTTTCTTCTACCCCAGGTTTGCAACACATCATTTGCCAATCATGATGCCCTTTGCCCTAATTATTGCTCACTATTCTGAGTCTTTATCCAGGGTCATCACAGCAGAATTGACAGCTACTAATTTGGGGTAATATTTATGGTGAAGCTGTGTGAGATTTTCAGGACTTTTTAAGACTGCCAATCTTAGAATGAGGGAAAAGTTGTGAAATGGCATTTTTTTATTTGATGTTTCTTTTTGTCTTTGCCAAACTCAGGTCTACAAACACAACTGGCCACTTTGAATAAAGCATTGAATCAAGGTTGTTTTTTCTAGAAGGCATTAGCATTCTTACACAGGATTCATATTAACCGTGCCTTTTAAGCTGTTATATGACAAACAGAGAGCCATCTCTCATTTATAAAAGAACCAGCTAAACACACACTTCAGGCAGCTTAGTCCACCAATTTGTCAAGAGTAATTAATGGTGGACAGCTTGGCAGTTTTCACTGCCACCAAGTCAGTTGTGTTTGAAGGCAAGGGTGCTGTTTTTCATCTTTTAAGAATGAGCAAGTTTGCCTTTTGATGAAATGGAAAAGTTTGTTCTGTTCCTCCACAGTGAATCCAGGTATAAAAATGTCACTTCTTAATCATAATTTACATTTAAAGAGCTCTTTTGCTCTCTAAATCTGAAATCTCATCTTTTGGATTTCAGGGCCCTTTTGATTCAGAATTCCAGGCTTTGAGTTATTATTGACAGTCTCTCCATTTTTCCCCCTTTTGCTTAGGTACCAAAATGTCATAGTATTTGTGATATGTGACAGATAAAATTGAAAATCTCTAAGAAGTGGTACTGCTGCTGTTGCTAAGTCGCTTCAGTCGTGTCCGACTCTGTGCGACCCCATAGATGGCAGCCCACCAGGCTCTCCCATCCCTGGGATTCTCCAGGCAAGAATACTGGAATGGGTTGCCATTTCCTACCCCAATGCATGAAAGTGAAAAGTGAAAGTGAAGTTGCTCAGTTGTGTCCGACTCTGAGCGACACCATGGACTGCAGCCCACCAGGCTC
The DNA here is from genome assembly GCF_029378745.1 of Bos indicus. Classification (NCBI taxonomy): domain Eukaryota; kingdom Metazoa; phylum Chordata; class Mammalia; order Artiodactyla; family Bovidae; genus Bos; species Bos indicus. The sequence continues at coordinate 86,412,775 of NC_091771.1, read as the reverse complement.
CTCCGTCCATGGGATTTTCCAGGCAAGAGTACTGGAGTGGGGTGCCATTGCCTTCTCTGAGAAGTGGTACAGTAGGGATATAAATATATTTTAGAAGTGTATATAGACTATACTCATACTTTATGGAATTTTTTGTATTTCTATGCTTCTGAGAGCTTTCATCAAGGTGGTTATACAATTATCAAAGCTCGAGACAGGTCATACCCAAGGAATCAATCAAATTATGTTTGATTCAGGGCTTCATTTGGGAGATATATAAATAAACATGGGATTTATTTGTCTAAAAATATGGTTAAGGCTCCAGGCAATATTTGAGGCATTTGACAGGGACCGCACTTAATAGAGGCTATGTTGTTTGGTAGAAAGAGTATAAAATTTGGAGCCAAGCATTACCAAATTCAAATTACCTACAAGTAAGTTTATCATGGTCAAGTGATGATAGGAATACTTTCTTGTAAATATCAGCCTGAACAAATGCCAAGCGCTTAACCCAAGACAGTGCGTCACCTCTTGCTGTTCTGCAAGAAGCGGACGCCATGATGAGATTAGGTGTGCAAAAGCTTTATTAAAGGACATGTTTGTGCTGAGTAGAGCAAGGAGGATGGGGAACAGGCGAACAGCAGGGAAGTCTTCAGATGATGAGGAAGGTATGATGAGATCGGTTAGACGACAGTGGGACACAGGGTGGAGTCTGGTCACCGAGCCCTCCCAGAGCCCCGTCCCTGCCATGAATCACACGCAGCCTACATTCTATGCAGCCGTCTCTCACAAAAGCTTTATCCCGGAAACAGGTCCTCTATCTAAATTTTTTTCAGCAGTTAAGGGAAAAGTAATAAGAAAAACTTCCTGAGTCTTTTTAAAAATAGTAATTTAAATAATAAAAAATAATCAGCCCAAATCAACCCTTATGCAGAAGACATACCTTTTGGAGTTGCGAATTTTGCTCCCCTGTTGGCAAACAAACACGGACATCAAAAGAGGATTGTTAATCCCAAAGAATGAGCATCTCACGTTAGTGATTTTAGTGCTTTTCTATGTACAAGAAGATGCGACAGTCTGGGGTCACCGAATTGTTTCCTGGATGTGTGCTCAGTCAGTAATTTGTGCCCAACTCTCTGTGACCCCATGGACTGTAGCCCGCCAGGCTCCACTGTCCATGGGATTCCCCAGGCAAGAATCCTGGATCGGATTGCATTTCCTCCTCCAGGGGATCGTCCCAACTCAGGGATCGAAGCCCTGTCACCCGGTCTCCAGCATTACGAGTGGATTCTTTACTGTATATTAACTATCTAGTGGCCAGTATCCGAAGCACAGGATGCTTCCTGTTTTCCTGCCCACTGAATTTCCCTCAGGTGCACTGCTGGGCCGGAAAAGGCAATGGCACCCCACTCCAGTACTCTTGCCTGGAAAATCCCATGGACCGAGGAGCCTGGTAGGCTGCAGTCCATGAGGTCATGAAGAGTCGGACACGACTGAGCAACTTCACTTTCACTTTTCACTTTCATGCATTGGAGAAGGAAATGGCAACCCACTTCAGTGTTCTTGCCTGGAGAATCCCAGAGATGGGGGAGCCTGGTGGGCTGCCGTCTATGGGGTCGCACAGAGTCGGACACGACTGAAGCGACTTAGCAGCAGCAGCAGCAGCAGCAGCTCTGCTGGGCAACTGCAGGGGCTAATGGCTTGATCCTAGTGGGTGACTTTTTTTTCATTACCAGAATAAGCACCTCCCCCCTGGGGACTCCCCTCCCCCTTGGACTCACGACTTCTTTTTCCTGTCATTGCACTTGGCACTTTGTCCTTTAAATCTGGATTTACTCGTCTCTCTTTCTCACTAGATACAATTATCTTTGAAAGCAGAGGCTGTGTTTTATTTGACTCTGTGTCACCAGCACTTATTTTAGCTCCTAGCAGCAATATTTGTAGAATTAATGAATTATGTATGAGTGAATAAAGGCAAGTAAGAAATACATTTGACTGAGAAATCTCTTGCTCCAGTGTCTGGGAGGATAATAATAAGATGAAGACGAGGTGACATGTAGAAACAGACTTTGAGAAGAAAAACTGGATTCATTTCAGGCACCTAGGCACGCAGCTCATGTCGTTTCTCTTGTTTAGTTGCTAGGTTGTGTCTGACCCTTTTGCAACCCCATGGACTGTAGCCTGCCAGGCTCCTCTGTCTGTGGGATTTTCCAGCCAAGAATACTGGAGTGTGTTATCATTCCCTTCTCCGATATAGTTAATAACATTTCACAAATATTTGTTCAGAACTTACTAATTGCCAGGCACAGTGGTATGCATTAAAACAGTGGTTAACTTGCCACAGTGGTGGGAGACTGGCAATTCTCTTAGGCAGCTAGTTGTCAGCAGCTAAAAGGCTGAGGGGTTTTGGAGACTAAACACCTTGTAGAATAATCCCAGACAGCAAGTCCCACTCCAGAGCTTTCCTGGGGTGGAACTGAGGTCCCTTCACAGGTGAGGATGTATGTGTAGGTGAGCTGAGCTCTTTAACAAAGGAAGTGGACTTCCTGTAACTTCTCTCTACAACCCTGAGCACAATTGGGAACTGCTCTTCTTTTTTTAAGAACTGATGTATTTTTATAACCTAAATTTTACACACACCTATTTTAAGAAGCCACTATAAAAAAAAAAGTTTGCAGAAAGAAAGAAAAATGACTATCCTTTAGGAGTTGATGGTTAGAGAGCATCAATGACTCAATGGACATGAACTTGAGCAAACTCCAGGAAACGGGGGTGGTCGGAGGGAAGACAAAGGAGCCTGGTGTGCTGCAGTCCATGGGATCATAAGAGTCGTACACGACTTAGGGACAGAACAACAACAACTATAAAGAAACACACACACACACACCCCTGAAAATACATGCATCATAAAAGTTATAAAGCCATTTGTTCAGAATGAGTTGAGCACACATTGTACTTGATGTTGATGGACAAGGGGAGTTTGGCTACGTTTTTGTAAAGCTCAGTGTTCTTCTGAGAATTTGGTTCAGGGTTAGGATAACACTTCATCAGATGCACTAGGCTTCATATTTTCACATTTCTTATTATCTGCTGATAAATTCAAATGTGATTGTTAAGCATTGCTACTTGTCATGGATTAGACAAACAGTTGTGCTTTGCCTACTGGAAAATAAGAAGTGGATCATGAAACTCATTATGTTTCCTGTAATTGACCTGACTTTCTTTGTCACCAACCTGATTTTCCATTTACCACCGCACTGAATTCTCCACTCAGATTTATGTATCTGTTTTTTTTTTTCTTTCTTTATGTATCTCATGTACTATTATTATTCTTTCTGGAAGAACCTTCCCTTTCCCCATTATGGAATAAAATTAAGAATTATCTCAGGAGACAATATTTGTGATATTTTTAGAAAATATTCATTTGAGAAAGAAAGACTATCTCTGTATATCTTTAACAGCTATTCATTTGTTAAGTTTATGAGCCTGTGGCCTGAAAAAAAAACCACACCCTAAAAGTTGAGAATTTTTAGTCAGTGGACTTATTGAAAATTGAAACCTGGAATACAGTCTTTCATTTCTCTGGAGGACTGTTCTCAAGAGACAAGGGAGGAGTCAGGATATAAAGGAGTTTTTGCTGAAAAAAAAAAAAAAAAAAACCCATGTAGTCAAAAGTGAGTCAGAAAGGGAAAGATAAATATCATATTCTAATGCCCATATACAGAATTTAGAAAAATGGTACTGAAGAATTTATTTCAGGGCAGCAGTGGAAAAACAGACAAAGAGAATAGATTTATGGACAAGGGGAGAGTTGGAGAGAGGGTGAGATGTCTGGAAAGAGTAACATGGAAACTTACATTACCATATGTAAAATAGATAGCTAATGGTAATTTGCTGTATAGCTCTGTATCAACCTAGTGGGTGGGATGGGCGGGAGATAGGAGGGAGGTTCAAAAGGGAGGGGATATATGTACACCTATGGCTGATTCATGTTGAGGTTTGACAGAAAACAACACAATTCTGTAAAGCAATTATCCTTTAATAAAATAAATAAATAAAAAGATTACTGCTAACCATAGAAACAGACATCTCCAGTCAATGATTTTAGTACTTTTCTAAGTATGGGAAGATGCAAGAGTCCAGGCTTATTGAAATCTTTCTTTGATACTCATCTTAACTATCTGGGGCCACCACCCTGCTTTGCTCTATCTGGGTTTCCTTGTGGTGGGGTGGGGAGGGAGGAGGTGAGGAGAACCACAGGGGCTGATGGCTTTATGGGCATGAAAGCCTTTGTTTACCGAAATGTAAGGACATACTTTGTCCACAAGCCAATTAAGTGGAAAGGAATGAGTTGTATAATATTCCTCAACATTTAAGATTTTTATTGTTATTTAGTCGCTGAGTTGTGTTCAACTCTTTTGCCACCCCATGGACTATAGCCTGCCAGGCTCCTCTGTCCATGGCACTTCTGAGGCAAGAATACTGAAGAGGGTAACCATTCCTTTCTCCAAGGGATCTTCCCTACCCAAGGATGGAACCTGGGACTCCTACATTGCAGGCAGATTCTTCATCACTGAGCCACCAGGACCCCGTTTAAGGTTTTAGTAAAGCATTCAGTCCAGTTCATTCGCTCAGTCATGTCCAACTCTTTGTGACCCCACGAACAACAGCACGCCAGGTCTCCCTGTCCATCACCAACTCCCACAGTCTACCCAAACTCATGTCCATTGAGTCGGTGATGCCATCCAGCCATCTCATCCTCTGTCGTCCCCTTCTCCTCCCGCCCTCAATCTTTCCCAGCATCAGGGTCTTTTCTAATGAGTCAGCTCTCTGCATCAGGTGGCCAAAGTATTGGAGTTTCAGCTTCAACAACAGTCCTTCCAATGAACACCCAGGACTGATCTCCTTTAGGATGGACTGGTTGGATCTCCTTGCAGTCCAAGGGTAAAGCATTAAATAACATTTTTGCATCTTGAAGGTTATGTATTATTTAAATAATAAATCCCCTTTTTAAAATAATAAAACCTTTTACTTTGGCCTGGAAATAGTAAAAAAAATTTGCTAGTCTGAGCACTATAAAATTTTATTAATGAACAGAGAATAAAATATGTCTTCAGGTTTTCTGGTCATGTATATTTAAGAGAATGATAGACACATTTTACAATGTAGGGTATTCCCTGGTTTTCTAGTGGTTAGCACTTGGTGCTTTCACTGCAGTGGCCCAGCTTCAATCCCTGGCTGGAGAACTAAGATCCTTCAAGTTTCAAAGTGTGGCCAAAAAAAAGAGTAATAAACTGACAAATCAATGTTCTCTCATTCTGTCCCTCCCTTCTCCCAGAGATCTCTCTGGTGTATTATCTTCACTTAATAGACATTAGTAGAATGCATGTACTACTAGAGAGATCAATGATGAAAAATTCTCTTTTTTTAAAGCAAAGGCTTATATGGTTTATTTTAACTCTGCATTTATTTAGCACATTTGCAAAAATAAGTTCACATGGAAACATCACAAGTTTACAGAAAGAGAAAAAAGTTTTTTTTCTCTCTCTCTAAATGTCTTGGTAGTTAGATTATCTTTTTCATCTTCTCTAGTTCTATTGCTGAAAAGTATTAAATAATGGTGATTTAACAGAGAAGGCAATGGCATCCCACTCCAGTACTCTTGCCGGGAAAATCCCATGGACGGAGGAGCCTGGTGGGCCGTAGTCCATGGGGTCGCTAAGAGTCGGACACGACTGAGCGACTTCACTTTCACTTTTCACTTTCATGCACTGGAGAAGGAAATGGCAACCCACTCCAGTGTTCTTGCCTGGAGAATCCCAGGGACGGGGAAGCCTGGTGGGCTGCCATCTATGGGGTTGCACAGAGTTGGACACGACTGAAGCGACTTAGCAGCAGCAGCAGTGGTAACTAATAATATGACTCTTACATATAAATTATCTTTTTTCACTCATAAATGTATTAAAGACTGCTAATTTTGTTTTGCTTTTAAGCATAATTTTGTTATCATGTTAATATAATGTGATATGGGACCCAATAGAAAAAAAAAAAAAAGACATCCTAATTTGATCACCATTATACAAATGTTGTTAAGAACTGCTTCCCAGGTGGCACTAATGGTAATGAATCTACCTGCCAATGCAGGAGATACAAGAGATGAGGGTTTGATCCCTTAGTTGGGAGTATCCCCTGAAGAAGAAAATGGCAACCCAGTCTAGTATTCTTGCCTGGAGAATTCCAAGGACCTACCTAGGAGCCTGGTGGGCTACAGTCTATGGGGCCGCAGAGAATCAGATACAACTGAGCATAGCATGAGACAAAATAGAAAAAACACACACTCATAACTTAATCACCATTATACAAAAATTATTTTTGTTTTGTTTTGCAAAAATTGTTAACATGTATTTAGTTATAGGAACAAATATACTAATTTTTGTTGATTTGGTCTTATGTAAAAGGTCCGTCTAGTCAAGGCTATGGTTTTTCCTGTGGTCATGTATGGATGTGACAGTTGGACTGTGAAGAAAGCTGAGCGCCGAAGAATTGATGCTTTTGAACTGTGGTGTTGGAGAAGACTCTTGAGAGTCCCTTGGACTGCAAGGAGATCCAACCAGTCCATTCTGAAGGAGATCAGCCCGGGAATTTCTTTGGAAGGAATGATGCTAAAGCTGAAACTCCAGTACTTTGGCCACCTCATGCGAAGAGTTGACTCATTGGAAAAGACTCTGATGCTGGGAGGGATTGGGGGCAGGAGGAGAAGAGGTCGACAGAGGATGAGATGGTTGGATGGCATCACCAACTCGATGGACATGAGTTTGAGTGAACTCCGGGAGATGGTGATGGACAGGGAGGCCTGGCGTGCTGCGATTCATGGGGTCACAAAGAGTCGGACATGACTGAGGGACTGAACTGAACTCAACTGAAACACTGTCTATTTTTATATCCTGACTATGTCTTCTTAACTGTCTTTAGGTCTTAACTATCATTTTAAGTACATTCTACTTAATGATTTATTTTACAATTTTATATTATTGAACAACATTTTTCCTGATTTTTAATTATATTTAAATGTTATAAAATATTTTTGCATTTATGCACTTTAAAATATTTAATAATGCTTCTCTGGGGGCTTTCCTGGTGGCTCAGTTGTAAAGAATCTACCTGCCAATGCAGGAGACACAGTTTGATCCCTGGGTGGGAAAGAGCCCCTGGAGGAGGGCATGGCAACCTGCTCCAGTACTCTTGCCTGGGAAATCCCATGGACAGAGGAGCCTGGTGGGCTACAGTCCAGGGGGTCGGAAAAGAATGGGTCACAAAAGAGTTGGACGTGACTTCGCAATGGAGCATGCACCCACACACACATATACACAATGCTTCTTTCAAATTGATCAGAGGATATGGGGTTACTAAACAGCAGGAAAATTGTGTCTCTTATGTATAGTCTTATTTAAAATTATTTGTATGTTTTATAATATTTTTTAGCAAAGTTTGAGGCAGCCAGAGTTACTACTGTTCTGTAGACATGAGTCACTTAAATGTTCATGTATGTCTTGTCAATGTGATACTGTTGGGACCATCAGCAAATGCAGAGGATCAGAGGTGAGATCAGCTTATCTGGTGGAAAGCCTGCTGGAGCCATAAACCTACAAGGACACTTTAATGGTAACTTTGACCACATGTTAAAGGTTAAGAGTGGACTGGTATGAATGAGAGAAACATTCAGGGGCTGCAGACTGGAGCTTTCCCAGGCTTCCATGGGTCTTATATCTAAAAATCCTGCCAGACCGATGTAGTTTGTCACATACAGAGCAGCTGTCAATAATCCATGTTCACCCAGTGTGAACCATCTAAATACACCAATTAAAAGGCAGGGATGGTCAGACAGAGTAGGTTAAACAAACAAACATGACCCAACATTGCCTAAAACAAACCCATTTAACATCGAAAGACAAATATTAGTTAAAAGTAAAGAAATGCAGAAAGACATCAGTTCAGTTGCTCAGTTGTGTCTGACTCTTCGCGACCCCGTGGACCACAACACACCAGGCCTCAATGTCCATCCCAAACTCCCGGAGTTTACTCAAACTCATGTCCATTGAGTTGGTGATGCCATCCAACCATCTCATCCTCTGTTGTCCCCTTCTCCTCCTGGCTTCAATTTTTCCCAGCATCAGGGTCTTTTGAAATGAGTCAGCTCTTCGTGTGAGGTGGCCAAAGTACTGGAGTTTCAGCTTCAACATCAGTCCTTCCAATGAATACCCAGGACTGATCTCCTTTAGGATGGACTGGTTGGATCTCCTTGCAGTCCAAGGGACTCTCAAGAGTCTTCTCCAACACCACAGTTCAAAAGCATCAATTCTTCGGCCCTCAGCCTTCTTCACAGTCCAACTCTCACATCCATACATGACCACAGGAAAAACCATAGCTTTGACTAGACAAACCTTTGTTGGCAAAGTAATGTCTCTGCTTTTTAATATGCTGTCTACGTTGGTCATAACTTTTCTTCCAAAGAGTAAGCAGTCACCATCTACGGTGATTTTGGAGCCCCCATAAACAAAGTCAGCCACTGTTTCTACTGTTTCCCTATCTATTTGCCATGAAGTGATGGGACCAGATGCCATGATCTTCATTTTCTGAATGTTAAGCTTTAAGCCAACTTTTTCACTCTCCTTTTCCACTTTCATCAAGAGGCTTTTGAGTTCCTCTTCACTTTCTGCCATAAGGGTGGTGTCATCTGCATATCTGAGGTTATTGATATTTCTCCCGGCAATCTTGATTCCAGCTTGTGCTTCTTCCAGCCCAGCGTTTCTCATGATGTACTCTGCATATAAGTTAAACAAGCAGGGTGACAATATACAGCCTTGACGTACTCCTTTTCCTATTTGGAACCAGTCTGTTGGTCCATGTCCAGTTCTAACTGTTGCTTCCTGACCTGCATACAAATTTCTCAAGAGGCAGATCAGGTGGTCTGGTATTCCCATCTCTTTCAGAATTTTCCACAGTTGATTGTGATCCACACAGTCAAAGGCTTTGGCATAGTCAATAAAGCAGAAATAGATGTTTTTCTGGAACTCTCTTGCTTTTTTGATGATCCAGCGGGTGTTGGCAATTTGATCTCTGGTTCCTCTGCCTTTTCTAAAACCAGCTTGAACATCAGGAAGTTCACGGTTCACATATTGCTGAAGCCTGGCTTGGAGAATTTTGAGCATTACTTTACTAGCTTGTGAGATGAGTGCAATTGTGCGGTAGTTTGAGCATTCTTTGGCATTGCCTTTCTTTGGGATTGGAATGAAAACTGACATTTTCCAGTCCTCTGGCCACTGCTGAGTTTTCCAAATTTGCTGGCATATTGAGTGCAGCACTTTCACAGTGTCATCTTTCAGGATTTGGAATAGCTCAACTGGAATTCCATCACCTCCACCAGCTTTGTTCGTAGTGATGCTTTCTAAGGCCCACTTGACTTCACATTCCAGGATGTCTGGCTCTAGATGAGTGATCATACCATCGTGATTATCTGGGTCATGAAGATCTTTTTTGTACAGTTCTTCTGTGTATTCTTGCCATCTCTTCTTAATATCTTCTGCTTCTGTTAGGTCCATACCATTTCTGTCCTTTATTGAGCCCATCTTTGCATGAAATGTTCCTTTGGTATCTCTGATTTTCTTGAAGAGGGTTCTTTTAAAGATTTGCAACCCATGCCAGAAGCTCTTGATTTTGGAGTAAGCACTAACAGTTACTGTAGAGTGTGTTTGTTTTGTTTTTATGAAAACAGAAGCACCAAATCCGTTTCAACCACCATCTTGCCTGTCAGCATTCTGGGTGTTAACGTCATGGGCACCCTGCTGTGGGTGTGACTTATCGCCCCCTCCCACTTCCCCTGTACCCAAGGATCAGAAGGAATTTATGGTTGTATGTATCCATTTCAAAAAAGCAAGTACAAAAGATGAAATTAAGCTCTGGAAATGGGTTCCATTTTTAGTGGTCTTGATGCACTCCTAAAATCAATATGCTTTTCCCTTTAGCTGCTCCAAGTCCTCTTGTTCTTTAGAAAACAGAAACATAAAGTACAAAACTTCCACCGTAATTACTGCAGAGAATAGAAAAGGATCCTTTGACCTGTGTTTTTTTTTCTGCGAGTGGACTGCTAAAAAAAAATCTCTTTAAACCAGATTCGGGAAAGACTCAGAAAGACGACCTCTTTGAATTCAATAGGATCACCTCCTTTAAACTCCTAATTAGCCAGCTGTGAACAGAGGAGTTTCAGTCACCTTGTCTGAAGGACCTAGTTTTTCAAGATGACTCTCCGTTTGGTGTTTGAATGGGGAAAAAGTAACCCGTGAAGCTGCTTAACACAGCTTGTTTCTGTTATTGTGTGTTGCGCTGGGCTGTCACTTCAGTATGGCCCGTAGCCTGCCAGGCTCCTCTGTCCATGGGATTCTCCAGGTTGCCATGCCACCCCTAGGGCATCTTCCTGACCTGGGGATCGAACCCATGTCTCTAACAGCTCTAGCTTTGGCAGGCAAGATTTTTTACCACTAGTGCCACCTGGGAAACCCATTTCTGTTATTACTCCTATTTTATTTATTTATTTATTAATAACAGTTTGATGATTTCTTTTCAAATTATTTATTTATTTTCGGCTGTGCTGGGTCTTTGCTGCACAGGTTTTTTTCTCTAGTTGCGACAAGTGGGGGCTACGCTCTAATTGTGTGCGCCGGCATCGCACTGTGGTGGCTTCTCCGGTTGCAGAGCACCGGTTCTAGGGTGCTTGGGCTTCAGGAGTTGTGGCCCCCAGGCTCTAGAGCACAGGCTCAGTAGTTGGGGTGCATGGGCTTAATTGTCCCGGGGCACGTGGGATCTTCCCGGAGCAGGGATCCAGCCCACGTCTCCTGCATTGGCAGGTGGATTCTTTACCACTGAGCCACCAGGGAAACCCTATTGGTACTTTCTGATACTGCAAGTCCTCGCAACTGTAATTTCTAACACACACTCACAGGACTTGTCATTGCTAACATTGTGTGAGCACAGGATAAAACAGTTGAGTGGAAACCTCAACTTACTCCCAATGAATGAGTTATTAACTCTGTTATTTTTCTCCCTCCAAACAATGACATTATGGTGAAGCAGAAGATCTTATACAGTCTCCAGTGTGCTAAAAAGTACCAAGGACTCCTAAGTGGCTCATTTCTAAGGGCAAAGAGCAATCCATAACCACTCCAGGTGTTCGGACTCGTCTCCTCTAAGTTTTAAGTAAGACACTGAGACTCAGAGTAAAGAACCATTCAAGAGAACAATTCAAATAGATAAGGTTAAAGTAGTCTTCTATTTACCTCACTTTATTAAAGAAGAAGAAACCTAGAGAAGACAGGGCTTTGGCCTGTGTGTACAAACGCTCAGAAGGTCAGAGAGACACACAAGTGTGTGACTGATTGCTTTCTAGGGGGCACTATTCTACAAGGACCGTCTCCTCAGGAAAGGTCTAATGAGTAAACACTGTAATTACGGCCCATGCTGAACAATAAGGCCTCATTAGAAAAGACCTTGGTGCTGGGAAGATTGAAGGCAAAAGGACAAGAAGGCGGCAGAGGATGAGATGGTTGGATGGCGCCACCAACTCAATGGACATGAATCTGAGCAAACTCCAGGAGATGGTGAAGGACAGGGGACCTGGTGTGCTGCAGTCCGTGGGTCACAGAGTCGGACACAACTTAGTGACTGAGCAGCAACAACAGTTAGAAAACAACCCAGAACAGTTAAGGACATGAACTCTGTCTACCCCAGAGCACAAGCTCCTAACCACCATGCTATGCTGCCTTCCCATGTCAACAGTGACTAGAATTCAAGGCATGACAGCAGAGCAAAGCACACTTGTTTTTATTCTCACCAGATATTCTCACCAGGGGGTGGGGGGTTGGAGCAAGTTGAATAAAAGTGAAACTTAGTTTTTCTAAAACAAAAAGTGGCTGGACAGCTATTTGTTAGTTAAAATCCTATTGAAAATTTTATTTCATTGAACTTGTCCTGAACATGCAAAATTGCCTGCATAAATTCGAGCCAAAGAACCATCTGTTTTCCTCTTTTTTAATGACTTTGCCAGCATGTGATTTTCCAACATTTGTGCAGAATTCCTGAGAGTCTTATAGAGACATGTTAAGAAACCCCATGGGTTACATTTGGAACACCAGCGAATATTTCATGTTCTGATTATTGTGGAGAAGCAAAGGGCTTTTTCATTATAAGAAAGCCAGATAAATATTTTTTGAAAAACATCATAAGCTTTTGGAGTGTCATAAAATCAAACCTACTTGACCTACATGCTCTCAAATTGGGTGCAAACACGACATCTTGCAAACTCTGGTTTCAACTATTAGAAAGATAGTACACAAAATGATTTGGTATTTTCACCGTTTTCCCAGGGAAAATCACAGCACTCTTTCAGGTAAGCTGGTTTCTGTGATGTGGTCTATATGCAACCTATTTCTCATGGCATTCATCAAACAGACACTTATTCTCAGAAATGAGCAGGAGAGATGTGTGTGTGCTTGGTCGCTTAGTTGTCTCCAGCTCTCTGTGACCCCATGGACTATAGCCTGCCGGGCTGTCTGTCCATAGAATTTCCAAGACAAGAATACTGCAGTGGGTTGCCATTTCCTTCTCCAGTGGATCTTTCTGATCCAGGGATGGAACCTGCGTCTTCTGAATTGCAGACAGTCTCCTGTGTTGCAGGCAGATTCTTTACTGACTGAGCCACCAAGGAAGCCCCAAATTTAATAATAAATGGTTGTTCTTCAGTTGCTAAGTCATGTCTGACTCTTTGTGACCCCGTGGACTGCAGCACGCCAGGCTTCCCTGTCCTTCACCATCTCCCGGAGTTTGCTCAAACTCATGTCTATTGAGTCCATGATGCCATCCAACCATCTCATCCTCTGTCATCCCCTTCTCCTCCTGCCCCCAGTCCCTCCCAGCATCAGGGTCTTTTCCAATGAGTCGGCTCTTCCCATCAGATGGCCAAAGTATTGGAGCTTCAGCTTCAGCATCAGTCCTTCCAATGAATATTCAGGGTTGATTTCCTTTAGGATTGACTGGTTTGATCTCCTTGCAGTCCAAGAACTCTCAAGAGTCATCTCTAGAACCACAGTTCAAAAGCATCAGTTCTTCGGCGCTCAGCCTTCTTTATGGTCCAACTGGGTAGTGATTGTAAAAGTCAGAGTTTTGGGGGATTTGAGAGGTGAGTGTGGACATGAGAGTGTCAGAAGCAATTGCTGTCCTTGGGAAGGTGGGGAGCTGGGCTGCAATAAGAAGAGACGATTTAAAGGTGCTCCTCCCACTTCACAAGGCTCTTGTAGAGACACTGAATAAGAGATTGAAATGCTCCTAATTTCCTTTTCATTGATGCATGTGATTTGACGTATGTATTTGGAGGGGATGTGTGGAAAGCTGTGCTGACTCTGCTACAGGGACATTTGTGAAGGACGTAGTTGTTGTTAAGAACACTAATGCTATTTTCCTCAGCTCTGTTTGTATTTTTGAAGACATGTCTCTGAAATTTAGAAAACCTCATATTAAGATCATTACATTTGTTTTGGTTGGATATCCATTCAAATAAAACACATTTCATTGGAGCATTTTCTATATAGACAATCCAATGTATCCTATTGGCAGGATAGTAATAATGATTTTATTGTTTTTGACCTATGGAAAATGACTTTGAAGTTGGCTTGACCATTGTGGAAAAACAACTATTTTAGATTTCCTGGAATGAAAACAGATGCTAGTATTTTATTGTATGAGTTCTTTCTATATATTATGAGGAAATATTTCACTTGTGTGCACGCATGCTAAGTTACATCAGTTGTGTCCAACTCTTTGTGATGTCATGGACTGTAGCCCACCAGACTCCTCTGTTCACGCGATTCTCCAGGCAAGAACACTGGAGCTGGTTGCCATGCTATCTTCCAGGGAATCTTTCCAACTCTGGGATGGAATCTGTGTCTCTTATGTCTCCTGCATTGACAAGTGCATTCTTTACCACTAGCGCCACCTGGGAAGCCCCTGATATTTAACTTACCTGATGTAAAATTAAATATTTAAATTTATGATGTGGCATTTAGTAAGATACAGGCAGGCATTGTAATAACATAAAATATTCAGAAGTCTTATCTGGCATTGGCTGTAGTATTTTACAAATGTTAAAATATTTTAATTTTGTTTTGCACATTACGGTTCTGGTTTGTGTCTCTCACTGTGTGTACGTTATGACTGGTTTAGTGGTATGCATAGAGATAGCACAAATCATTCCCTTAGCACAATGCAAGGTAAAACTTAAAGAATGCAAATCAAAATATTAATATGCTGTATTACGTGATATTTAGAATGGGAACATTTAGCTCAGATTATGTTGAAAATTAAGCTATTGGTTTACAAGCTGGATGATATTAAGAAGCCCTCCTTGTATTTTAGTTATTCCTAGTCACTTAGTCCTGGCTGTGCAGCTCTGTGGACTGTAGCCCTCCAGGCTCCTCTGTCCATGGGATTTCCCAGGCAAGAATACTGGAGTGGGTTGCCATTTCCTTCTCTAGCGCCTCTTCCCAATCCAGGGATCGAACTTGTGTCTACTGTGTCTCCTGCATTGCAGGTGAATTCTTTAAGCACTGAGCTCACCTGGAGACTGAGTTGGCAGGTGCTTTTCAGTAACACATACCCCATTCCTCAATCATTGTGCCTTAGATGTTACATTAAGCAGTGCAGAGACTTTTGTGTTTGTATGTAAAGGGATAGTATTGCAATAAGTATACTGGCTTCTAAGGAAGAAGGTATTTCTCTTTAATTTGTGCAACACTTCTGAGCTCTGTCTAGGAGAAAATCAACAGCTTTCCAGAGAGCAATCGCCTTGGCTTGTTAGGTTCGCACCCTGTCAGAGCAGGTCTGTTAAATCGCTGGGCAGGAGCGCCCTGGAGGCAGAGCGGCAGCAGCCTGCTGTGGATTCGTAGCATTGAAATCCATTCCAATCTGTAAAATTTCACGACAGAGTCCGGCAGGGGTGACACGGGGTAGAATGAAATCTTTGCCTACAGCTGGTGAAAAGAGGCGAAAAAAAAAAAAAAAAAGAAAGAAAACAACTTTTAACAGTATTGATTCCAGAAAAGAAAGAGAGGACATTGGGGGCCATCCAGGTGCCCACCATCTGCCACATGTGGGCGATCGGGGGCGACCTGCTTGCAAAGAGAGACAGGTGCCAGGTAACAAACCCAGGCAGAGTGCAGGGAAAATGTGAAATAAACAAGCCGCCCACAGTGCCATCTACTTCAGCAATAAACTAACAAGAGAACCCAGTGCTTGCTCGGTGATACACAAACCTGCCAGAGTAAAGGTGGAGTTCTAAAAGACTGCCTCTGGAACAAGAAAAATAAATTAGTCTGGAAACCTGAGAGCATTTTCAAATCTGGTAAATATTTCTTCTTCAACCGGCTTAGCTTTTCTCCCAGCCTTATTGATGTAACCCATCCTGAAAGGTACATGGCATACACTGAGACGCTAATTAGAGTCTATCTGTAGTTGTATTTTGAGAAGTAAAAGAAATAACAAGTTTTTCTGAGGCCAAAATTTCATACTGAATGAGCTGGGGAAAGAACATGGATACGATGACTCAAGTGCTATGACTTTTGGGAAGTGAAACATAGAGAAATATTTTCTTATGGTTTATTTCCATTAAGTTTAAATTCAGTATCTTCAAGATAATTATCAAACAAATTCCCAGCGAATGTTTTCTTTTTATTGACAAAGGCATAAAATTCATAAATCTGTTAGTGGGGTCATCGACTCAATGTACATGAGTTTGAGCGAACTCCAGGAGATAGTGAAGGACAGGGAAGTCTGGTGTGCTGCAGTCCGTGGCGTCACAGAGAGCCAGATACGAGTGAGCAACTGAACAAGATAAGGTAGTATTTAATCCAAATATTCTATTTTACAGATATGGAAATGGAGATTTATTGTTACAGAAGATAAAAAGACAGGAGAGGAGGAAGTTGAAGCATAAGAAGAAAATAAAGTAATTAAAATAGTAATAAAAGGTAAGAGAGAAAATTGTTCAATTGACCATACTGGGAGCGATCGAAGGAGTGCTCTGATACAAGATTTAGGAATAAAATGCCACAAAACCAGCTTCAGGAACTAACCAAAACTGAGGTAAACCTTCACATACTTGGGCTGAAGAAAATTAGACTGCCAGATTTTAGAAGCAGGATTAGAGATGTATCAATATGGAAGAGAAATACAGTGTGAAAAGATAGATAGTTTATGCTTTTTAGTGGAGCTGCTGCTGCTGCTGCTGCTAAGTCGCTTCAGTCGTGTCCGACTCTGTGCGACCCCATAGATGGCAGCCCACCAGGCTCCTCTGTCCCTGAGATTCTCCAGGCAAGAATACTGGAGTGGGTTGCCATTTCCTTCTCCATTTTAGTGGAGCAGTTTTTGCCAAAAGAACAGTTTTACAAATTACCCCAGTTCCCATGAGCCAGTCTTTGCCACCGATGCAAACTTGAGTACCAGTTCTCTACAGCTGTGGGTGGTGAAACTGCTCTTTCTCCCCTGCCAGCTATCTTCCTCGCTGGGCTGGTGGTTCGAAGTTAAGAACTGGGAAGATAAATAAACCATCAGAGTTATCTTTGACCTGACTCTGTGTTCCTCTCTCAATATATTTTCCGGGAGATACAGTGTGGCTTTGGGTACAAAATGTCGAGGAGGGATTCATGGAATTGCTGACTTTGTCTCCACTCTCTCCCAGCCCTGTAGACTGGATAAGCCCTGGAGAAGTTAGAGGCATGTGATCTTTCCTCAATCCTACCCTTGGCCATGGAGTTTGTAGAACCCTGGGACTCCCTTGGGGGGTTTCTCCATCATGGCTTCTGTAATCATAAATTGTTACGTGAGCTATGATTTTAAAAATCTGTCCTCTGAAGAAGTATGATGAGAATAGGTGGATTTTCAAGAATGCCAATGCTATATGACCATGAACACTGTGAAACCAAAGTTTTGGTTGACCAGCAAAGGGGGTTATTTGGTTAAAATGTTGTGCGTTGTTAAGTAAGACATCTTACACATCATTTCTTATTCATTTCAATGTTAGGTGGAACCAAGGAATTTTTCTCCTTTTAGGAACTTCCTTTATAAACTTTTCTCTAGTATAAATGCTTCCAAAGTATATAACATTGATGCTAAACTCTTAATAAGGTTAAAGCCATGACAACAAATACTATAATGAAATCAAGGGCAAGCTCGGGCTTTAAACCTCATGTGGCTTTCAGACACACAGGACAAATTTGGATGAACTTTTTTTAGTGATCATTAAATTATAGCAAAAGTAAATAGATTTTTATAAGCCACTGATGTGGAGTAGTTTCTAATATATTCTTGCGACTTTTTTCCAATGGGTAAAACTATATGTTAGATTCCCATTTCTTTCCATGGTGGTAGCAGATTTACTTTCTCCCTGTGAACAACTGGAAAACTGGACAAGATATGAAAGAAATGCTCTTTCCAGACATTGGAGAGCGGGTAGAAAGGAGACAGATGTGGGAATCTCCCAGGTGCCCCGACTTGTGTCTGGAGACACATTCCCAAACCAGCGCAAGAGCGAAACCCAAGCAGAGCGCAGCGGGCTCCAGGCCCTGGGGAGGGGTTGGGGGAATAATAGTGGGAGGGCACAAGGGCATCAGAGAGGAGGGCCCCGCAGGGAAAGTGCTGGAAACGCACACAGGGAGTCCGCTAAGTCTTGGTCTGAGCATTCGGTTGTATCTGTGTTGTTGAAACCCCGTGAGGTTAGGAGACCAGCATTTACTGTGCTCAGCCTCCTCTGGACCAGCCCCTCAGCCCCGAAAAGTCAGAGTGAAGAAGCTTTCCTGACCAGGAGAGTGTTTATTCCACATTCCTAAGTACGAGAGGGTTTTGACCCAGGCTGGTCTGCTCACAACAGAGACTCATCTCCTTTCTTCTGAAGAGACTGTGATGTAACGGCATCTTTGACTGACACTTGCTCTGGGCCTTCGTGCCTTAATTACATCGTATGTAATGACCACTCTACCCTGGAAACTGCTCTATAGTTAGATATTGTTATTATGCCTGTTTCAATAGCAAGGAAACAGAGGCACAAATAAGAAGGTCTGGGTGTCTTTACAAATGGAGCTGGAATTTTCACCCCAACAGCCTGACTGCAGAGTTCTCCCTCTTAGCCACCGTTTCTCCTCTGCCTGGAAATAAATATACCAGGAGATTGTGTGTGGGTATGCTTAGTCACTTTGTCATGTTCAACTCTTTGCAATCCCACGGACTGTAGCCCTCCAGTCTTCTGTGTCCATTGAATTTTCCAGGCAAGAAATACTGGAGTGTGTTGCCAGTTCCTTCTCCAGGCGACTTCCCTGACTCAGGGCTTGAACCCATCTTTTTTGGGTTTCTTGCATTGGCAGGTGGATTCATTACCACTGTGCCATCTGGGAAGCCCCTATACCAGGAGGTTAACAATGACCATTTCATTGTTACGGAAAGTGAACTGAAAGTCACTCAGTGGAGTCCGACTCTTTGTGACGCCATGGACTATACGGGCCAGAACACTGGAGTGGGTAGCCATTCCCTTCTCCAGGGGATCTTCCCAACCCAGGGATGGAACCCAAGTCTCCCACACTGCAGGCGGATACCAGCCAAGCCACCAGGGAAGCATATGCATACTGGAGTGGGTAGCCTAACTCTTCTCCAGAGGATCTTCCCAACCCAGGAATCAAACTGGAGTCTCTGGTATTGCAGGCAGATTCTTTACAAGCTGAGCTACTAGGGAAGCCTTGGTTATTTAAAATGTTTCTATATTTTGCTGACATGCACTTTTAAATGTTTCTGAAATTAACATGTTCTGATTTTTTAATAACAACCACTTATTTTTAGAAAGAATATAACAATCGCCGTGAGTAGTGCATATAGGTGCAATCTTTTTAAAAAGCAATCTGGCAATATGAACCAGAACAAAAATAAGACTGTTCCTCTTTGTTTTTATTTCCATGAACAGCAGATATGTGTTCCTAATGTAGCAACAAACCATTTAACCCTACTTTTGTATAGTTGTCAAGAATTTAGAGTGATACAGAAAAATTTTCTAATTCCCTTGGTGCTTACTAGTGACTTTGGGCTGCCACAGCCTCCTTCTGTAACTCTAATAGCTCCGGCTTTCTTCTTTGCCAACCATGTTATAATTGTGATTTGGGAGCAAGCAGTAAGGGCAACAACACTAGGGAAAATATGAAGATTTCTAATTCATCATAGAGTCAGCCGAAAAATAAAAGATGTGTCTATCCTAGTTATTCAGTATAAGGTTTTATGTAATAATTTTTAATTCTCTAAGAAAAATACATCATTAATGTTACCTCGTATTCAATCAGTATAATGAATAGGCACAGTTCACGTGGTGATGCCTGTAAATAAAAAAGCAAAGCTCACATTTTTGTTGGTAATCAGTTATTTCTCTCCTACATTGTATGGTTGCAGAATACATTTTTGTTGGTGATCAGTTATTTCTCTCCTACCTTGTATGGCTTCAGAATTGTTTATTGCATTAGTCTTCAGAAAGGTCACAGTTGACTGCCGTTTTTAAACCCTCGTTGTTTCAGCTATTAGTTCTTTTGGTTTCTTCCCTCAGTTCACATCAGACAACACCTGTCACTGACTGCTCCCTCAAAAGCTGGAAACGCTTGATCGGCAGACGTGCCTGTTACTTAAGCAGAAGATAAGAGGGTAAAATTCTTGGAAGATAAAAGCAAGCTTTATTTAGAATGACAACACTGAAATCTAGAAAATCTGGAAGTGTTTTCTGATTGAATTATCTGAGAAAATGAAACAATTGTTACATCTGTGATTTTGGTGAATTATCACATTTCAAAGAGAATCCCAGGCCATCATTTTAACAAATATTTGCAATATTTGACTTCCTGTCTGCATTGTTAGCTAAGCTAGAGTATATAACAATGTAATATTCTCTAGATTGCTTCTACATGGATGCAAACTAGCAAAAGTTCACCCCCAAAAGTTTGCTGGTAGGCCCTGTGGGTAATTTCTAAGTAGCAGGAATCATCTAATCAATTCTGAGGTTTGAAAATAATAATGGTGATGTGAATTCTGTGGGAGTAAGAATCAAGGCTTCTATGTCTTCTGTACTTAACACGTTGTACCCCCAGCGCCTAACAAGGTCTCTGACATCTGCTGCGCTCCCAGTAACTAGACAGCAAAGAAAGAAGTGGACCAGGCACCACTCCGAAGAAACACAGCTTAGGCTGCATCCATCTCATGTCACAATTTCTCAAATGAGCAGGAAACTGAATTTTTTGGTTTTTATCCAGGCTCTTAGATGTATGAAAAGACGCTTAAGTACGTTTCCCTGGAATGTTTGGACCTTGGTAATTGGAAGTTTCATATTTTAATTTTATATGTTAATGACTAGAGTAAAATGAATTTTGAATTATGTGCCTTCCTAGGGTAAATTAACATACAAACATACCCAATACCTATGGATAGGTGGCCTATATTTTTTCAAACCAAGAATCAAGATTTAAAATATCTGACCTGACATCCATATGTTCTTGGTGGAAAACCAAAGTGTTTGAAACAAGGGTCACTCCTGAGAACCAAGATTTTTTTCTGTCACACTTACCACTTATTTCAATTTTGCATCAGTGTTAATTATTACCTCATGCAAATTTAATATTTTAGCAGAACGGTTACAGAGTCTAAGTAACGCTGTTATAACATGCAGTTTAGACACCCTCAGCTGGCTGAGACAATTCAATACTCAGCAGCTGCAAAATGAGAATGTCAAAACAAAAAAAAGTCCAAAGAATTTAAGTTATTTTAGGACCAAACATTTTAAAAAGGCAATCAGGCAAAAGAGAAAAAAACACAAATAATATCATAAATATGGACAAGTTTTTTTGAGAGACTGAATTCATTAAATTTCCAAGAACCAGGAGCACCTTGTCTCCAACTCAGGAGCTTGGCTTAAGGCTTGATTTTTTTTTTTTTTTTTTGATTTTTATTCAGTAAATGAAAGTGGCATTACTGATTTATACTTTTTATACACTCAACTATGTACGTCGAGTAACCTAATTCCTGCTTTGTCCCTATCTCTATTTTTCTACCATGACCTTCAAGAATTAGCTATTCATATTAAAGGATAAAATCTAAGGCACTGGAGAAGGAAATGGCATATGACAAACCTAGAGAGCATATTGAAAAGCAGAGACATCACTTTGCTGACCAAGGTCTGTATTGGCAAAGCTATGATCTTTCCAGTAATTATGTATAGATGTGAGAATTGAACCATAAAGAAGCCTGAGTGCCAAAAAATTGATGCTTTCAAACTGTGATGCTGGAGAAGATTCTTGAGAGTCCTTTGGACAGCAGGGAGATCCAACCAGTCCCTCCTAAAGAAAATCAGTCCTGAATATTCATTGGAAGAACTGATGCTGAAGGTGAAGCTCCAATACTCTGGCCACCTGATGGGAAGAACCAACTCATTGGCAAAGGCCCCGATGCTGGGAAAGCTTGAAGTCTAAAAGAGAAAGGGACGACAGAGGATGAGATGGTTAGATAGTATCACTGACTCAATGGACATGAGTTTGAGCAAACTCCGGGAGATAGGGAAGGACAGGGAAGCCTGGTGTGCTGCAGTCCGTGGGGTCACAGAGAGTCAGACACAACTGAATGACTGAACAACACCAACAAACAGGACTGAGTAAGATAAGGGCCCTAGATAGGTGGACAGTGTGGGGTGTGGTGAGGCATGGAAGCATTAAGTTCTCCTCCTCTTCTCAAGGGCAGAGAAGTCACAGGTCCCACAGGCTCCTGAATCCTGAGTGATAAACAACCAAAGCCAAAAAGATGCCAGTGGATAACCCAGCAGATGCCAGTTGAGCCACAAGACATCAAAGACCATTTCCACTTCTTTCTGAGTCTTGTACTTGCTTTGGGTGTCACCCCACTACCAGGTTAGACTCAGTCCT
Organism: Bos indicus; assembly: GCF_029378745.1. NCBI lineage: Eukaryota > Metazoa > Chordata > Mammalia > Artiodactyla > Bovidae > Bos > Bos indicus. Next base: position 86,390,765 of record NC_091771.1, on the reverse strand, counting down.
CTGAGCGAAAAAAATGTGAATTTCCATGGGTTAAAATTCATACAGACATTTAGTTGTAGAGCCACAGACAGTTTTATTTCACTTTATGTGCGCAAGTTAAAGCTTCACTGGATATTCTGTTTACAAAATGAAAACCGAGGTGTGTATGTGTCGTCCCTGTGATTGTCTATATTCAGACTTCATGTTCTTTTAATTCCTCTTTTGTTTAGGCTATCTTTTATCACTTTCCAAGGCATGGGATATTTAAAGAAGTGTTTAAATATATCTCGGAACCATTCTTAGCTGTTCAGCTGTTCTGATTGCTAATGTGATTTCTTGCTCTGTTTAAACAACAGCTGTGCACCTATGTTTTCCTTTTGTATTTTAATGGTGTAAGCTGCATCCTAGGAAAATGCCATACGATTATTGCTGCATTTTGGTATTGATAAACACAATGCTAACATGGAGGTTTGAGATGAAGTTAATTTGGTGTCAATGTTCCTATAAGTGTAAATACTGAAACTGGCAATAAAACAGCCTCACAGAGATGTGGCCAGACTTGTAAGAACAGATCCCTCAGATACATTAATAAATAAACTGACAAGCATTGAGTGTTACATAGCATAGGTGCTTGAAGCTAATAAATGAAGGAAATGGCACTTGCTTATTTCTAGGCATCTATGATCATGATAAGAGGACTACAATTTTTGTAGGAGATGTTTTGTTATATAAAAGCAGTAATTCACTTCATGTCCCTTTTGGTTTTGTCATCCATTTTGCTCCTTTTGGCTTAAAATTTGCATTCAGAAGAAGATACTGAAAATTAAATATTCAAGGTGTTTGCATTTTATTATGCAATTTCTAGGCATTAATACTTTTGTCTCTCTTAGAATTACTGACATTTAGAGTGAATCTGGCCGTTGGTGATAGGTTGCAATAATTTTTGCCATTTTACAGTTTGACTGGCTTCTGTGGATGTTACAACAAGGTATGGGAAGAGGCCGTAGACTGAAGGGACCCACTGCAGAGCCTCTTCCCACGGGTTCGGATGAGAGCACCATTCTCCTGTCTTGCCAGAACCACAGTAGTTTTTGAGGGGAAAGAGAATTTGTGACTTTTTTTTATAATTTAAATTTATTTATTTTAATTGGAGGCTAATTTTACAATATTGTATTGGTTTTGCCATACATCAACATGACTTTAATGCAATCTTAAAACCATATCACTGTTTCCTCTTCAAATTTGGAAATGATACGTGGGTTTCAACTTAACTAACATGGAAAACTATCTACTGAAAGAATAAAAAGTACTGATAGCGTGACAATATTATTGTTGACAGTTTAATAAATGCCAGGCCTTTGGCAAGATTACCAAAAATATGCCTTCCCTAATATTCTGGATAAACAAGGAGGGGAGTGCATGTGGATTCGAGGAGGCTAGGTGTTCTGAGAGGTGGAAAGGGGAAGAGTAGGACCGGGATGTGGGGAATGGTCCGTGTAACCCGAAGTCATATCGCCTGGGAGACTGAGCAGCAGGTCCAAGCACGTGATGCTGGAGCTGATGCTGTAACTTCCTCCCTGGTCTCCAGAAAGGGAGTGAAGATGAAGGGGCTGGTGGAGGCTGGCATTATCCTTCCCATTTATGGATGAGAAATTAAAACTATGAAAATTAAGTAACTTGCTCAGGGTTAAGTAAAGAGCAGAGCAAGAATGTAATCTATTTACAATGTAGATTTTTCCTATCATACCAAGGCACCTCCTAAGAATTAACTTTGCATGTATTATTGGGCTAATGATTTCTATTTTAAGTCCTCAGGATTATGGAACCAATAAATCAATGTCATTAATAGGCAACTCACTGGCACTCACTTCTAAAAGTAACAGAGGGTAAGAATTTATAATCTGACAAAATAGATAACAAGTGTCCAAAGAATCAGGATTTCTGAAACCATCAAAACTGCACTAGAGAATTAGAGATAGCACTGATGATAAAATCAATAAATGGAAAAATGTGGTTGGAAAAGGTTGACCTTTCACAAGGAAGCAATGAAATATTACTATTCCATCTGGTTTCCAGAAGAACTAGAGGATAATATACTTGAATTTATTAAAAGCTCCTACAAGATTCTTTAAATTGAGCTTAGGGAAGAGCAAAGCTGTATATATATTATGTCTGTTCGTGATTCAGGAAATACCCCACAACTGTGTATGAGTGCACGTGTGTAAATTTGTGGATGAGGAAACACAAATAAAGTGGCAAAACCTTTATTGCAGGAAGAAGGTGGCTATTCCATCTTCTTGCCTGTATCCAAAGAGTTGGGTAACAATTTCATGAAGTCAGGAAACTATATCAACTTACAATTCATTTCAACCAATGTAGAATCTTATTTCAGTGTGAACTTTCATCTCTTTGCTAAAATCTTTGCCTACTCCCTCAATCTGTCATGTATTGATCTAAAAACTATGGAGCATTAAATCCATTAAATTTAAACATATGTGAAGGAGTCATGGAAGTCAGATGTCTGAGACAATTGCTCTGTTATTGATCAATAGAGTATTGAAAGGGGGGAAAAGGGAGTTTGGACAGGAGAAGCAAATTAAGCATAGTGAGAGAACACTGTAAGTGAGCGACTTGACACACTTTATACAGCTGGAATCAGAGAAAGTCAATATCTTCTTATTTTACAAGATACTTTTATTTATAGCATGTTTTCTAAGGATAAAATTTGGATAAAATATGTTTAATTAATACTAAAGATGGCTGCTGTTGCTGCTAAGTCACTTCAGTCGTGTCTGACTCTTGATCCAAGGTTTATGGGCCCCAAAGCTCATACCTCAATAATCTGGATAGCCAACTTTAGGGGGAAAAAGCACCATAAAGTTAGAAACAAAAGCACAGGTATGAAGACTTGGAAGGAACTTGTCCAAGTGGGGTCTTGAAGTTCAAATACATTAACTTCTGATTCAGTTCAGTTCAGTTCAGTTTAGTTGCTCAGTTGTGTCCAACTTTTTGCGACCCCATGAATCGCAGCACACCAGGCCTTCCTGTCCATCACCAACTCCCAGAGTTCACTCAGACGTCCATCGAGTCAGTGATGCCATCCAGCCATCTCATCCTCTGTCGTCCCCTTCTCCTCCTGCCCCCAATCCCTCCCAGCATCAGAGTCTTTTCCAATGAGTCAACACTTCGTGTGAGGTGGCCAAAGTACTGGAGTTTCAGCTTTAGCATCATTCCTTCCAAAGAAATCCCGGGGCTGATCTCCTTCAGGATGGACTGGTTGGATCTCCTTGCAGTCCAAGGGACTCTCAAGAGTCTTCTCCAACACCACAGTTCAAAAGCATCAATTTTTCGGCCCTCAGCCTTCTTCACAGTCCAACTCTCACATCCATTCATGACCACAGGAAAAACCATAGCCTTGACTGGACAAACCTTTGTTGGCAAAGTAATGTCTCTGCTTTTGAATATGCTTTGATTCAGACACACATACAAATATTTGAGGTTATGTTTCATTCTGAAAAGAACCTCTAAAAAATTTCAATAGTGGACTTAGTAGTAAAGGTCACAGAAACAACCAGTTTCCCCAAATAAATGGCATTTTTACCCATTTTCTTCTGCAATCCATGTTCCTCCAGGACACCGAACACTCAGCTTTAATAAACTGAAGTCCCTGCTGCCCTGCAGACCTGAGTAGAGTCTCCGCTTTTTTGCCTGTGGATGATACCACCAACAGAATAATGATTCGACATTTCTGGTTTTTCCCAGGATAAAATACCATGTAGAAAGCACACCTGTGTTGCCAATGATACATTACATAATTTACTGGTATTTTCAAGATGGTTTACATGGTACAATTTCATTTAATGAAAATGTGTCTCTCTAATTTGAAGTTGTAGTTAAGCTGTATTTCATTCTCCATGTCTTTTCTGAACATTGCCTTGTCTTTAGTTTTCAGTTCTTACTCTATTATTTTGGGGTTTTCTAAATTTTCTTCAATTAGCAGGTATTAATTTAAAAATGTATTTTAGACATTGAAACAACAGTGCAATGTGAGATAAATGTCAGTACGTTAACTCAAAAATAAACGAAGAAGCATTATTCTGGTGACACGGTACAAGTAGAAAGTCTGTTGAATCAACAGTGCATTGCACCCTCAAGAAAATTCGCAATATTGTGTCTTCTGCACAAGTACAATCTTGGTGACATATGTGAAAACATTCACAATTTTCTTGGTGTGAAAAAAAACTACAACTGCCCTATTTTTATTGCTTCTCCTATGCAATAAAAATATAACTTTTCCTTAACTGAGTGACATGCATAAATTTACCGTATGTGAGAAAAGAGATTAAATCGGAATCCATTCTGCTTTCATCTTACTTACCTTCATCCAGGCCTCATAGTCCCATAGGAAAGATTTCTAGTCAATTGTGTAAGTTTCAGGTTGACTTTTTAAATATTATATACTCTCAACTTAATATTCAGCAATCTGGTGCCCACGAGTTTCTAGTTTCCGCGGCAGTTCAATTTTTAGAACAATAAAACCATAGGTTGTTTTGGGGATCCAATATATTCTAACAGATGAGAAACTGTCAAGAAGACATTATAAACAGTTAATAAACGTTGAATATCTGTATCACAGTTATATTGCTTCATCTAAAACCCCAGCAGGTGATTAATAGCTTTAGTAAAAGGACACAGGCACACACTACCCAAGTGAGCAAATAAGGTCCATTTTTAGTAATAAAAAGAGAAAGCAAGAAGCCATCTGAAAACTATGCCATTTGTTAAGTAGTAAATATTAAAATGCAAAAAAGAAAAGTTTTAGAATGTACTTTATATAGTTAAGAAAAAGGCATTATTCAAGGTATGTTCTCTCACCCTACTTGTTAAACATATTATAAAATCATAAATACATACCAAATTTATTGAGAAAAATTTAAAAGACATATCTATGTATGAAATTTGGCAATATCTACCTGCTTAAAAAAGATATAATATGTATCCAAAAGCTAGATGTAACGAAATATAATATAGATGATTTTTTTAAAAGTGAAAATGTTAGTCGCTTCAGTCATGAGCAACTTTTTTTGACCCCATGGACTGTAGCCAGGCTCCTCTGTCCATGGAATTCTTCAGACAAGAATACTGGAGTGACTTGCCATTTCCTTCTCCAGGGGATCTTCCCGACTCAGGGATCCAACCCGTGTCTCCTGCATGGCAGGCAGTTTCTTTACAGTTGAGCCACCAGGGAAGCCCACTGATGATAAATGGGGTGTTAATTTCTATAGTATGAAAAGTGCTACCTCATTGTGGTTTTGATTTGCATTTCTCTGATAATGAGTGATGTTGAGCATCTTTTCATGTGTTTGTTAGCCATCTGTATGTCTTCATGTTGTTGTATGGCAAAACCAATACAATATTGTCAAGTAATTAGCCTCTAATTAAAATAAAATAAATAAATTTTAAAAAGTGCTATTTGATAATTATAAGATAAATAAAAAATGGAAAATTTAATAAGGATTTAAATCTTCAAGGTGCACTAAGATAACCAGAGGACAAGTGTAGTCACTTAAATTAAAGTTAAAGTTTAAAATTCAGTTTCTTAATGACATTACTACATTTCAAAAGAATATGTCTACTATGGCAGAAAGTTCTATGGAAGGATGCTGCTTTAAATTGTCAATTGATACAAGAGCAAATATAAATGGCCAACTTGAAAACTGAAAAAATATGGCCAGTATTACTAGTGTGTGGCAACAGTGATAAAAGGAGCAGAGTATATTATTTCATGCTCAGCACACTGGCAAGGCATGGAGGGAGCAAGCATCTCCTCCCTGCATGGGATTCATTTATTCTTACCATTATCAAAGAATACGACACAGCATATCACGTGTAAAAGCAAACCAGCAATATTTATTTTATAACATTTTATAATATATATGTGTGTCTTGTACAAAACTTGACAACAATCATTCCTGGCAATCTGAAATATGTATGAGGGTGTTTATGAAAGTCTTGCTTGTAATGACTGAAAGCAAGCAAACAGAAATAAAACCTAAAAACAAAGAATTGCCCATCAATAGAGAAGTAGCTGAATATATTACATTGAACTCACATCTTGGAATATTCTGCAGACACACAGAATATTCTGCAGAAAACAATAAGTTAAAACATTACAAGTAGACTTGGAGTGGTGCCAAAAAAGAGCTGTAAGTGAAAAGGGAAAGATTTAGAAAAACGTGCATAATAGGAATTTACTTTTTTGCAAAGCAAAAATGGCTGATACATTTACACACATATTCACATCTATTAGAGTCTTCCTGGAGAAGGCAACGGCACCCCACTCCAGTGTTCTTGCCCGGGAAATCCCATGGATGGAGGAGCCTGGTAGGCTGCAGTCCATGGGGTCACTAAGAGTCAGACACGACTGAGCGACTTCACTTTCACTTTTCACTTTCATGCATTGGAGAAGGAAATGGCAACCCACTCCAGTGTTCTTGCCTGGAGAATCCCAGGGACGGGGGAGCCTGGTGGGCTGCCGTCTCTGGGGTCGCACAGAGTCGGACACAACTGATGCGACTTAGCAGCAGCAGAGTCTTCTCAGGTGGCTCATCCAGCCAGTGTAGGAGATGCTGGAGATGCAGTTTCAATCCCTAGGTCGGGAAGATCCCCTGGAGGAGGAAATGACAACTCCCTCCAGTCTTCTTTCCTGGAGAATTCCATGGACAGAGGAACATGGTGGCTACAGTCCATGGGGTCGCAAAGAGTCAAACATACCTGAGCGACTGAACATGCATGTCACACCTATTGGCCAATGCAAATATATATATATATATGATTATCTGAGCATGGAAATATAGGAAGGCTACAAATTAGATTGCTTATTTTGTTAACATGCTGTGGAGATGAGAATGGAGAATCCAAGATGGGAAAAGGGACAGTTAAGCGTAAAACCATTTAAAAAATATAGGATTTGATTATTAATGTAATCACGTGCACTTATATGTACCTATATCTGTGTCAAGACACTAAAATAATTTTAAAAATCATGCTTTCTAAACCTAGAGAAAATTTTAATTATCCAGATTAAATTTTAATGCACATTTCTTTTCCAAAACACTGAATAAGCTATTTCTCAGAACATATTGCTTGATTGTTTTATTTAAGTGTCAGTAAAGCTTTTTCTTTTTTACATATAGATGTAACTAACACATTCCAGGAAAAGCATAATTTTTCTTCAAATAAGCATAATTAGAAGGATTAAGATACCATAGTAATACGATCCAACAGAAATAAGAAATATAAGGCATGCTGGAAATGAGAGGTATAATTTAATTTAGAATTTAAAATTTTATATTTTATAAATACATAATTTATATATTTATAAATTTATATAAAAATATAAATTTTATAATTTAAAAATTTCTGATTGCCACATTTATAAAGTGAGAGGAAGCAGGTGAGATCAATTTTAGTAACATATTCTTTTTAATTCCAAATATCCCACACATTATCATGTCAGGAAGTAGTTAATGTAAAAATTACTGAAATATTTTTCAGTACTTTCCAATATTAAGCCTTTGATAGGCTGGGTGTGTTTTACACTCTTAGCGTTTCTCAGTCTGTATGCCCACCGTCCAATGCTCCATACCCACTGGAGTGGCCAGGGTAGAGCCAGGCAACTGGGAAAAAAGGAAGGACTGAGTTTAAAATGCGGCAGTAGTAAAAGTTTTCCTCGGGGGATAGAGGAGTCCAGAGCGTTCTGGTTTTTTAACTGTGTTCTTTGGCACACCACACGCAAGCGGCACATAGCACTTCCAGAACACAGATTTGCCCGACGTTTCAGAAACGGTTTCTCCCCTCCCGGAGTGTCGTCGAGAGGTAACTGACCTGGCACCAGCTCACTTTAAAGTGTGCAGAATGATGGTTTGACTTACACGTGTTGTGCAATAATTACCACAATAGGCCCAGTTGACATACGTCACCTCACACAGATATAAAAAGAAAGGAAAGAGAAAAATGCTTTTTTCCATGAGGTGGAAACTCTTGGGGTCCACTCTCTTAACTTTCACATGCACCGTTCAGCAGCATCAGTCACAGTTGTTATGCAGTAAAACGTTTTCCTTTATAAGAATCTGTAGGAACACTTTTCCTTGGTGCCTGCAAAAAACTGCCCTTCTCTCACACAGGGTCATTTCAGAAGTGAGGGTGCGATGGAGAAATGTGTGTGTTTATATTTGTGTGTTTGTGGATGTTTGTGTGTGTGTTTGTGAGTGTGTGTGTGTGTTTGTGAGTGATTATGTGCATGTGAGTGTGTCTGAGTGTCCGAGTGTTTTTGTGTATGATTATATGTGTGTGTCTGAGTGTGTATGTGTGATTGTGTGCATCTGAGGGTGTGTGAGTGTGTGAGAATGTGTGTGTGAGTGTGTTTGTGTCACTGTGTGTGTTTCTTGTAGACTCTGAACTTTTCACCTTTAAGCAATTCATTACAACCATTTACAGAACTTTCCTTTCCTAAAATTGAATCTTAATTGCAACTCAAATTCATAGATTCAGAATTTCCAACTCAGAGATGAATGTTTACTATTTTTTTTTAATGCATACCTCATGAATCTGAGGTAATAAAGTATATTTTTGATGAACCCTGGTTTAGAAGTTTTGCTTCCGTTTTTGGCCTGCAGGCTTCTCAGCCCTCTGATTATACAGATATTTCTCCTGTGTTTTAGAGTTATACCCACTCTGGATTTATATATTTTGTCTCACTGTTTTTTCTCTTCACCTTGAGTAGGATCTTTACTAACCTGGTACTGACCCACCTTTTCAATACAAGTTATTCAACAGAGGAAAAAAAAAAAAACAGATGTATTAATGTGTCTTCCTGAAATGTCTTTACTAATGCATGACTTGAGGCCTCATTGCCCCAGGCAGTTCATTTGCCTGCAGAGATTAGTAATGTTACAGAAGGAATACAAATGCAAGGTTGTCGCTGTGAAAAATAGAACTTCGCAGCAAAACAATTCTCTGGGCAAGCCCGTTTATTATGTGGTTAAAGACTGCTGTTTGCTTTCCCTTTTTTCATCAGGGAGTCTAGTGCTACCTGCCCTTGGAATAGGGAGGAAGTCTAGTTCTTCTGCCTAGTCTGGAGGTGGTGGGTAGGACACGGATGGGACGAAAGAAAAGCCTGGGGGCTTGGAGACGAATCCAGGAGGGAGGAGGTGGAAGCAGCCCCGTATCCTGATCCCTGCGGGGAGGAAGCGGTACAGTCAATGGTCAGGGACAACCCCGAGACCCCAGTTAGGATGCTGAATAGCAGCTTTCTCCCAGGTCATTGCAAATGGACAGGAGGTTGAAGTCCAAGGAAATATGAGGCCCTGTGCCACAGGCAAGGGGCTGGAGATTCCGTACCACCCCTGGGTCTATGCTGTCTACTCACACACACACAAAAAAAACACGCAATGTGAGAGTTGAGGGTTAAGTTTTATTCGCGGCAAAATGAGGACTGCGGCCTGGGAGATAGCACCTCAGGTTGTTCTGAGAGACAGCTCCAAAGAGGAGGGGGAAAGGTAAGGATATCTGTGATTTTGGTGAAGGTTGAATACACACAATCATGCGCTTATTTTTCCAGAAGTTTCTACTAGTTTAGTGAAAGCCTTCACTAGTCCTGAGGAGCAGTCATCACCGTAAAGGAGTTTCATGCTTTTCTAGATATGAGGAGTTGTAAGAAGTGGGCTCATAAAACCAACTCCTGATAATAGCTAACTATCTGAAGACCCATCCTGCCAGGCTTTCCTGAGCACAGAGAGTCTCATTTCTGCTCTCCACCCTGACCTCCTTCCTTGGTTCTCAGTCCAGTCGCTCAGTCATGTCTGACTCTTTGTGACCCCATGGACTGTAGCACGCCAGGCTTCCCTGTCCATCACCAACTCTTGGAGCTTGCTCAAATTCATGCCCGTTGAGTTGGTGATGCCATCCAACCATCTCATCCTCTGTCGTCCCCTTCTCCTCCTGCCTTCAATCTTTCCCAGCATCAGGGTCATTTCCAATGAGTCAGTTCTTTGCATCAGGTGGCCAAAGTATTGGACTTTCAGCTTCAGCATCAGTCCTTCCAAAGAATATTCAGGACTGATTTCCTTTAGGATGGACTGGTTTGCCCTCCTTGCAGTCCAAGGGACTCTTGAGAGTCTTCTCCAACACCACAGTTCAAAAGCACCAATGCTTCGCTGCTCAGTTTTCTTTATGGTCCAGCTCTCACAACCACGTGATTCAATCCTTGGCGAGGCAGATGGCACGTGCCCACGTGTAGTTGACAATGTTGATTTATACTGGGGTCAGGCCTCGCAGGCGACTCAGGGGACACTTGCCTGAGGGAATAAGGTGACCACAGAGAGGGACAGAGCCTGTGCCACTTGCGCTAGGAATTCAGAGAAACACACAGCCCCTTGCGGCGGGAGGCCACGCTGGACTCTTCAAGCTGAGGAAGCAAGGTGTGGGTGTCAGCCAGCAAGGGGCGCTGAGCCAGCCATCGCAGGAGAGAGTGCGTGGAGATGAGGGCCTTGCCCAGTGACCAGAGCACAGCAAAGGGATAAAACGAGAATAGTCAGAGTTCCATGGCGGTGAGGAAACTGCCTGAAATCCTGAGGCCACAAGTCCGATTTCCTGCAGCCAGACACATCTTAGGGGCTACACCCTGAGGACTAAGGATCTTCATCCACCAGAGACTGCTAATGGCCTAGACGTCAGAGCAGAATCTGCTTTAAGCCAGAAGTGACGTTTAATTAATTTTTGCCTGCTCAGAAAGGCCAAATTACTTAACTAAAAATCTAAATTAATTATTCTGCCTATCCATTTTGTAATGAGAGCTAATATTTGACTGCAACAAATAGATAAAGGAATGAATGATTTAGTGAAATAATCATCGTTGCATGGATATTTGAATGGTGCTGAAGGAAATAGGAGCTGCAAGACAAAAAAAAATTTTTTTATGGCAAAATGCCCTATTCTTTAAGTTTAAGCAATAAACTCACTTAGGAATTAATAACAAGATATAAAAGAAGATATAATTCTATCAAAGTAAGTGTGATATTTTCTATAGAATGCTGTTACTAGTCAAGGTATGCTGAGAAAATAATGCTGTAGATTAGAGCCCACAGCCTGGGCTTTATTAAGATACACTTCACTCCGTCTCTGAGCAGCTCACCCTGTGAGCAGAAAGACTGTTCACTTACCTACTTAGAACAGAACACCCTTTACAGAGCATTCAGACTGTGGCTTGCAAATCTGCTCCTCCTTCTCCTCCACTAAGTTTAAAGACACTTGTTGCCCTAGAAGAAAAGATGACGCTAGTCTTTTTTCTAAGTTGAATAAATGGTATTTCAGTTAAAAGCTTATATGTAAGCAGTAATGACATCATTGGGGCGTCCCACGTGGCTCAGTGGTAAAAGAATTCCCCAGCCAATGCAGGAGACACAGGTTTGATCCCTGGGTTGGGAAGATCCCCTGGAGAAGGAAATGGCAACCCACTCCAGTATTCCTGGAGAACTCCATGGTCAGAGGAGCCTGGCGAGCCATATAGTCCATGGGATAGTAAAGAATCAGACACGACTTAGGGACTGCACAACAACAAATTGTCCCCTTTGCAGTAGTTTAAGTTTTGTTGTTATTGTTATTGAGAAAGGGATTTCATTTAGATGTATATTTAGTCTTTTAAGCAAGTTGCCTTATCAGTTCAGTTCAGTCACTTGGTCATATCTGACTCTTTGTGACCACATGGACTGCAGCACGCCAGGCTTCCCTGTCCATCACCAACTCCTGGGGCTTGCTCAAACTCATGTCCATTGAGTCGGTGATGCCATCCAACCATCTCACCCTCTGTCGTCCCCCTCTCCTCCTGCCTTCAATCTTTCCCAGCATCAGGGTCTTTTCCAATGAGTCAGTTCTTTGCATCATGTGGCCAAAGTATTGGAGTTTCAGCTTCAACATCAGTTATTCCAATGCATATTCAGGACTTATTTCCTTTAGGATGGACTGGTTGAATCTCCTTGCAGTCCAAGGGACTCTCAAGAGTCTTCTCTAACACCACAGTTCAAAAGCATCAATTCTTCTATGCTCAGATTTCTTTATAGTCCAACTCTCACATCCATACATGACCACTGGAAAAACCATAGCTTTGACTAGATGAACTTTTGTTGGCAAGGTAATGTCTCTGCTTTTGAATATGCTGTCTACGTTGGTCATAGCTTTTCTTCCAAGGAGTAAGTGTCTTTTAATTTCATGGCTGCAGTCACCATCTGTGCATATTTTGGAGCCCAAGAAAATAAGGTCTGTCAGCGTTTCCATTGTTTCCCGTCTGTTTGCCATGAAGTGATGGGACCATATGCCATGATCTTCATTTTCTGAATGTTGAGTTTTAAACCAACTTTTTCACTCTCCTCTTTCAGTTTCATCAAGAAGTTCTTTAGTTCTTCTTTGCTTTCTGCCAAAAGGGTGGTGTCATCTACATATCTGAGGTTATTGATATTTCTCCCAGCAATCTCAATTCCAGCTTGTGCTTCATCGAGCCCAGCATTTTGCATGATGTACTCTGCATATAAGTTAAATAAGCAGGGTGACAATATACAGCCTTGACGTACTCCTTTTCCTATTTGCAACCAGTCTGTTGTTCCATGTCCAGTTCTAACTGTTGCTTCTTGACCTCCATACAGATCTCTCAGTAGACAGGTCAGGTGGTCTAGTATTCCCATCTCTTTCAGAATTTTCTACAGTTTCTTGTGATCCACACAGACAAAGGCTTTGGCATAGTCAATAAGGCAGAAGTAGATATTTTTCTGGAACTCTTGTGCTTTTTCAATGATCAAATGGATGTTGGCAATTTGATCGCTGGTTCCTCTGCCTTTTCTAAATCCACCTGGACATCTGGGAGTTCACAGTTCACATATTGTTGAAGCCTGGCTTGGAGAATTTTGTGCATTACTTTGCCAGTGTGTGAGATGAGAGCAATTGTGCTGTAGTTTGAATATTCTTTGGCATTGCCTTTCTTTGGGATTGGAATGAAAACTGACCTTTTCCAGCCCTGTGACCTTATATTGGCCCCTAAATTAAGACCTTAAAAGAAGTTTTTCTAAGGCTAGACTGAACTTCTTGATGCTGCCACCATACATCTATAGCAATCTTTTCTTTAAGTCCTTGAAATAAAATTAAATAGTTAGATGCACAGCCTTTGCCAAAGTAAAACTTTAAAAACTAGATTCTGTTCATTTGCAGAAATTAGAAATGGTATCTCTTCACAGATTAGCATATAAATGGGGTAAAGACTTAGAAGTGTGTGTGTGGTTCATAAGATATTAAGTTGCTATTCTTTCATCATACGATCGATTTTGTTTATAATCTCTATGACTTTCCACGTTTTCCTTTTCCTCTTCTCCAGTTTCTTACATCAGTTTCTTACATCATGATCTTACATCATGATGTGACCATAACCCTTTTGTCTCTTAATCCACACACAGTGAACAACAGAATATGAGAGCTAGAAATTCTGCCCACTGGGGATGTCTGCCTTCACCAGCATCTTTCAGGCAGTGTTCCGAGAAGGTTGCAGCCAAGCAGTGGTTCACTTCTCACCAGGGGCTCATGAACGGCGGGGTCCTGGGTTTTATTCCTCAGTCAAGTGTTCTTACGGAAGCCTCCATGAGGCCGCTGGTCAGCATTCAAGCTCCAGCTCATGCAAACTTATTAGGACCTTTTGGGCCTGTCATAGTCTGTATGGGGTTGGAAAAGAATTTCCAGAGATGAGGCAGTGTGCGAGGAGAATGGAGCCTATTAGAGCGGGAGGTGTTGTTGAACAATGGTCAGTTCAAGGGAGAGTTGACCCCTTTTGCGAGCAAGTAGTCAATATTTATAGCCTTGAGACACACAAAATTTCTGCTGGAAGGAGGTATTAGGTGATTTGTTAGGATGCTATGGTGGGTAACAGGGTGAGTATTACGGCGTCAACAACTGGTTAGCCTAGATCATGAGGCTCCTGGCAGCAGCTGGTATGGGGCTCAGTTAATTCTGGAGATTTTTGTCCTGTGACACCTGTGACCTTCCTGTAGAGCTCCAGAGAACCTGTCAAGCCTGACCTCTTAAATACCATTTCTACATGGTTATGAATTGCGGTGGAAAATACCCAGCATTATGGTGTAGGGGTGAGCTTATCACTAGTTCATGATGGACAATAGTTATGTGAAGTCTGAGGAGACATGCATTGGATCTCTACTCAGTCCCAGGAGAAAGCCAGACATAGTTCTTTTAAAGGAACATAAGGTATGTGTGTAACAGGAGATGACTTTTCTCCAACATTAACGGATCTCTTGCTAGTATGATCCTGTTTGAACTGCCGGAGTCAGGTTCACTTCTCATAAACATTTTAATTATGATGGGGTTTTTTGAGGCCCAAATATTAGAGAAGCTTCACCAGCCTGGGCATGATACAGAGTCTTTTCTTGTTCTCTGTGTGGTGTGCTAAGCGTCTTCAGTCATGTCCGACTCTCTGTGATCCCATAGACTGTAGCCCGCCAGGCTCCTCTGTCCATGGGATTCTCCAGGCAGGAATACTGGAGTGGGTTGCCATGCCCTCCTCCAGGGGATCTTCCCGACCCAGGGACTGAACCTGTGTTTCTTAAGTCTCCTCACTGGCAGGCAGTTTCTCTACCACTGGAGCCAGCTGGGAAGTTCTCTGTTGTTCTATGCCTCACTCAAAATAGCAGATTAATGGGCTATGTAGCCAATAGACCAGACTTAATACACTATGTGTTGACTGCAAATATGAAAAAGACCCACATATATGATGTGCCATGCTTCAGTAATTGGAGGTGCAATGTGTAACATCTTAGCTTCTTCCACTTTGGAGGGATAGAGAGACGCTTCAGATCCTCATCAGGTACATGACAATTAAAGCCAGTATATGTAAGAGGGCAGGTGTCAGGGCTTTGTGAGCAAGCTCAATAACAACTCTCAACTCCTGAGCTCCAGAATGGAAGCCACTAGAAAAATGGCAAAATTAGGTTGTTTGTTTCAACAAAAATGGCTGGTTCTGATAGATATTCTGCCGGGGATATGGTGACTTATTACCAGTAAGCAAGTTTTTTTGTTAACTAAGCTCTGCTTCCTGTTTATTATGCAGAACCATGGTATAAAGTCTACTTTCAGTGAGAACTGAGAGTCAAGATTTATGTCACTAAAGAACATTTACCTTCAACTCTCATATTAACAATTTAACAGAGCCATCTGAATGAACTAGGCCCTCAGTTTTACTTTAAGTGGTGTTAAGACGTTTTGTCCTTGATGAGTTATTGTCATTTGGGTTCTAAAATCATTTAGAATCACTAAACATATGAAACTTCCTGTGAGAAATAACTAGCAATTACTCTTCTATTGAAAAAGAGAACTTGTGATGTAAACCCATTAAGTCCTGTCTCTAAATTCAAGAACAAGGACCAGAGCTGGTGGTCGCCTGGGGCTCCAGGTGGAGATTGGGATTTACTGTAAATGGGTATGGGGGACATTATTAGAGGAACGTGAAAGTGAAGATGAAAATCGCTTAGTCATGTCTGACTCTTTGCAACCCCATGGACTATATAGTCCATGGAATTGTCCAGGCCAGAATACTGGAGTGGGTGGCCTTTCCCTTCTCCAGGGGATCTTCCCAACCCAGGGACTGAACCCAGGTCTCCCACATTACAAGCAGATTCTTTATCATCTGAGCCCCCAGGGAAGCCCTGTTAGAAGAATGAAAGCATTCTAATACTGATTTTTAAAAAAATGTGTTCATTTATTTGGGTGCACTAGGTCTTCTTTGCAGAGAAGGCAATGGCACCCCACTCCAGTACTCTTGCCCAGAAAATCCCATGGACGGAGGAGCCTGGTAGGCTGCAGTCCATGGGGTCGCACAGAGTCAGACACGACTGAGCGACTTCCCTTTCACTTTTCACTTTCATGCATTGGAGAAGGAAATGGCAATCCACTCCAGTGTTCTTGCCTGGAGAATCCCAGGGACGGGGGAGCCTGGCAGGCTGCCGTCTCTGGGGTCGCACAGAGTCGGACACAACTGAAGCAACTTAGCAGCAGCAGCAGCAGCAGGTCTTCTTCATGGCATGAGGGCTCTATGAATTGTGGCATACAAACTCTTAGTTGTAGCATGTGGCATCTAGTTCCATGACCAGGGATTGAGCCCAGTCCCCCTGCATTGGGATCATGGAGTCTTAGCCACTGGACCACCAGGGAAGCCCCTAAAATTAATTTTTGATGATAGTTGCTCTACTTGCTAAAGTTACTAAAATCGTTGAATTGTACACCTCAAATGGGTGAGGGATATGGGTGATACAAAAATATCTCAAAAAAGTTATCAAGAAACATTAACATATGCATGCCAGCCTAAGTAATTTGGATATTAATTGTTTGCTCTTGATAAAGAAATCAAAATCAATAGGTTCTACGTGCAATTGGATTTTTAGAATGAAATAGTAAAGAGTCCATACCTGCATATCAATCAGCACAAAACTAATGTATTGAAATACATTTGGTTTGTGAAACTTCATGTTTTTAATGTTTTTAATAACTGGGGATCAGTTCAGTTCAGGTCAGTTGCTCAGTTGTGTCCAACTCTTTGCGATCCCATGGACTGCAGCATGCCAGGCTTCCCTGCCCATCACCAATTCCTAGAATTTAACCAAACTCATGTCTATTGAGTCGGTGATGCCATCCAACCATCTCATCCTCTGTCATCCCCTTCTCCTCCTGCCCTCAATCTTTCCCAGCATCAGGGTCTTTTAAATGAGTCAGCTCTTTGCATCAGGTGGCCAAAGTATTGGAGTTTCAGCTTCAACATCAGTCCTTCCAGTGAACACCCAGGACTGATTTCCTTTAGGATGGACTGGTTGGATCTCTTTGCAGTCCAAGGGAATCTCAAGAGTCTTCTCCAACGCCAGTTGAAAATTTAGCATCAGTTCTTCGGCGCTCAGCTTTTTTTATAGTCCAACTCTCACACCCATACATGACCACTGGAAAAACCATAGCCTTGACTATGGACCTTTGTTGGCAAAGTAATGTCTCTGCTTTTGAATATGCTGTCTAGGTTGGTCATAACTTTCCTTCCAAGGAGTAAGCGTCTTTTAATTTCATGGCTGCAATCAGCATCTGCAGTGATTCTGGAGCCCCCCAAAATAAAGTCTGACACTGTTTCCACTGTTTCCCCATCTATTTGCCATGAAGTGATGGGACCAGATGCCATGATCTTCGTTTTCTGAATGTTGAGCTTTAAGCCAACTTTTTCACTTCCCTCTTTCACTTTCATCAGAGGCTGTTTAATTCTCCACTTTCTGCCATAAGGGTGGTGTCATCTGCATATCTGAGGTTATTGATATTTCTCCCGGCAGTCTTGATTCCATCCTGTGCTTCTTCCATCCCAGCATTTCTCATGATGTACTCTGCATATAAGTTAAATAAGCAGGGTGACAATATGCAGCCTCGACATACTCCTTTTCCTATTTGGAACCAGTCTGTTGTTCCATGTCCAGTTCTAACTGTTGCTTCCTGATAGTGTTTCTCTATTCAACAATGCTGATAAAAGAATGGTAAATAAGTGAAAAATAACATAAACATATCATTTAAAGTCATTTCTGAATTACTGCTTAATATATTATTATTATACATTAAATATGTCTAAGTTGTTTATAACTCATTTTCAAGTCTTTTATACGCTCTTTTTCTTTTAACTCATGGAATTCTAAACTTACTCTCAGTGTCCTTTCTGTCTAGGAAGAAACTGATCATTCATCAACAGTAAATAAATTAAAAACTGGATTTGACTTTTCCCCCCCTCACTTTCAAGTAAGACTGAATAAAGGGGAAAAGAGTTCATCCATCATACGGTAAAAAAGAGACAAGGTCATCGGGAAACGAAAATACCAGCTCCCGCAGTGATGGGATGAACACAGACTGTGGCAGGTCTAACCATGAAGCAGAGCTGGCTTCACAGGCAGGACCTATGTAGTCACACAGGCCCCCTCAAAGGGTCCACACTCGCTTTAACGCTCTGCTATTGCTATCTCAGTATTCTTAATAATGTCTTTAGCGAGGGGCCCCACCTTTTTATTTTGCATGGGGCCCAGGAAGGTTGGTTGCCAGTGCTGTGTGCAGAAAGCAGTATCTGAACAAACGTGGCACTTTGCTGTGTTAGTTGTACTTGAATTTTCCTCGTATGTTGAAATGTTTCCTCTTTGTATGCTTAGATAAATAGGGATAAAAATATATGCCTTTTATTTCTTTTTCTTCTCTGATTGCTGTGGGCAGCAATGGAGAAACAGACATAGAGAATAGACTTATGGACATGGGGACAGGGGAGGAGAGGGTGAGATGTCTGGAAAGAGTGACATGGAAACTTACATTACCGTATGTAAATAGATAGCCAACGGGAATTTGCTCTATGGCTCAGGAAACTCAAACAGGGGCTCTGTGTCAACCTAGAGGGGTGGGATGGGGGATGGAAGGGAGGTTCAAAAGGGAGGGGATATATGTGCACCTATGGCTGATTCATATTGAGGTTTGACAGAAAACAACGCAATTTTGTAAAGCAATTATCCTTCAATTAAAAAACAAAGAAATTAAAAAGTATATGACTTTCTGTGATTATACTCAAGCAGCTGAAGGAATTCGTGGAATCTTCTAAGTCATAACCCTCATTTTGTTCAGTGTACTTAATTCTCTGCACATATTCCTGCATAATAACTGGTTTCGTATTAAAATATTAAGAGAAAATTGGACTGGCACCCACCCAGCACCACATCTGTTTAGGCAACAAGCTCACAGGGCCGACACACCACCAGTAGCTTTGCTAATAGAGAAAAGCAGCCGTCTGGGGGACTGACCCCCGGAAGCCACCCTACCCACAGTTGATTGTGTGATAGGGAAGACGGAGGAAGAGGTGTTAGACAGATAAACGCTCCTTCTTTTGGAATCAAAACCCATCAATTATGCTATATTACACACGCTTGTGAAAGCAGGCTGGTGTCACCTGCTAATGATGGTTTAGCTGTGCTCGGATTACGTGAAGTCTCTCAAAATCTTTCTGTAAACAAGTAAAACATTTTCCATGCAGTCGTGTCCAACTCTTTGCGACCCCATGGACTGTAGCCCGCCAGGCTCCTCTGTCCATGCGATTCTCCAGGCAAGAATACTGGAGTGGGTTGCCATTTCCTCCTCCAGAAGATCTTCCCAACCCAGGGATCAGACCCACGGCTCTTACACCTCTGGCATTGGCAGGAAGGTTCTTTAGCACTAGCAGAGAGCATGTATTTTGGAGGAAGTAAAATTGTATTTTCTCTCAACTTCATACAAAACAGTGCTTTTTTTCTATGTTTTCTCATCCTTGAGATCCTTACCCACTGTACCTTTCACTTCTGAAGGAATCTACAATTGCGAGACCTCCACATCCCCTTTATACTAACGCACACACATGGACACACACACGTGCACACACACCACCCTTGACTAACTGACAGTGGCCACCTCAGTGCTGAGATGAGTACTGTTAGCTGCGCCCTTGTCAGCAGTGAAGTGACTTGTGACTGATTAGCAGTGTCTCCCTGCAGGGAAAATGCTGCGATGGTGAGCAAGGAGACACACGGGAGGGAGTTTAGGGGAAGGACTGTGTTTTGTATCTGCTGTTAGAGAAGGATCTATTCTATTGCTGCCAACCAGCCGAGGGCCCTAACATTTGCAATTCCTTTTCATTTTGGCAGACGCTCACATTTGAGAAATACTGATTTAATAAATAATGCTATTCTGTATTCACTTACAACTTGTTAGATGTTGCAAAGCATGAAAGCTGGACATAAAACTGGAACCTGGAATGAAACCTTGAGAGGCGCAGAGTGACTGAAGCTTTAAGTCACCTGGAAGAATACTGAGGCCCCTGTGTTTTTCTCCCAACATTTTCCCCCCTCGGAATGCCCCTGTTCGTGGAGTAATTGTATGCATTCCTAAAGCCAGGCTGGGCCTCATCTTCTTCAGTGAGTTATCCTGTCTTTTCCGACCAGGTCACTGCTGTCTTACCCTTGCCTTGTTTTTGCTTTCTTTCACTGTCAATGTGCTCATTTTGCAGACTGGCATCTTTTCTAAATGGTGAGTCTCACTGAGGGACCTAAAGAAGGTTCAAAAAGATGTTCTTTTCAAAAGACCTATTGGAGAGGGGCCTGCAATTTGGCCTCTCAACACGAACCCAAAGGTTTCTTCATACCGTTATCAATACAACTTTATCTTACAATGCAACAGGCTACTAACAAGAAGTGCTGAATCAACAGCAATATGCCGCCGAAGCAGAGAGGAACACTCAGATCCACTGACGCTGCTCTCACATTTCACACAATGTCTTCAGTTTGATAGGTGCTACTGTCAATATTCATTTCTGAAGGACTTTGTATGAGTTTCCTGCAATGAGTTCTGCCAACTGGATGGCTCAACACAGCAGGGACGTGCTGTCTAACAATTCGAGTGGCTAGAGGCCCAAACTCAAGGTGTGGGCAGGGCCAGGCTCCCTCTGAAACCCAAAGGGTATAGGCCCGTCTCATCTCTCCCTACCTTCTGGGGGCTTATGGGCAATCTGTCGGGTTTCTTGGCTTGTAGATGCATCTCTAGCAGTCCTCCATCTTCACATGCCCGTGTGCTCAGTCGCTTCAGTTGTGTCTGACTCTGCTACCCTGTGACTGTAGGCTGCCAGGCTCCTCTGCCCGTGGGATTCTCCAGGCAAGAATACTGGAGTGGGGTGCCATGCCCTCCCTCCAGGAGATCTTCCTGACCCAGGGATCAAACCCATGTCTCTTATGACTCCTGCATTGGCAGGCGGGCTCTTTAACATTAGTGCCACCTGGGAAGCCCCCACCTCCACATGCCGGCTACTTATAAGGACACAGTCATACCAGGTGAGGGACCCCTCTATTTCAGTATCATGTTTAGACTGTAATTAACTATGGCTGCAAGGGCCTATTTTCAAGTAAGGACATATGCTACAGTAGTGGAGGTTAGGCCTTCACATTTTGGTGAGGAAACAATTTAACCCATACTTATTCTTCATGATTTTATTTATATTAATCTACACACAATATCTCTAAGATACTTTCTATTTGCAGTGATGATAATGCCTTAAATTCCAAATGAAGATTTTTAATATTAATTAAAACATGTAACTTGATTGTGTGAGTTAATTACAGAAATTTTCATTTTATTTTTTCCTGATTTTAAAACATAGCTGGATTTTACTAAGATAACAAATGTAATAGCATGTTTACATATTAGAATAATCTAGTGTACATTTTCAATGGTTGCATATTTTTTCCAATTCTTTCTGAGTAAAGTTCTTTATAAAATAAAACCAGGTGGGCTGATGTCACTAGCGGATTTATTAATAATTTGGGTAACATTTAGCCATCATGTAATGAATAAGACAATGAAGTATTCCTTAAGCTGTTAAGAAAATAAAAATGAATGTTTTAAATAGTTTAAAGTCTACTATAAATACTATTTCAATGATTTGGATGTAGCATTTCTTTGCCTATATTATCTAAATAATTACTTCAGTTTTATACTTTTTTTATTTTTATACTTTTATATTTTGCATGTATTTATAGTACCTTTTTTCTAACAAAATTCTAGTGGAAAACAGTGTGTTTTACATTACTTTTGCAGGACTTTTAAGCATAAGGAATGCTAAAACTCAAAAAGCAGTCATCAGCAAAATACCTAAATTGTATCAGCTTTGAGTGCTTCTGTAATTAATAGCCATGCTGTCCATCAGTGAAGACTAGATACTCAGCTAAAAATCAATGGAAGGGCTAATGGTAAGGTCCATTCATTCTCTGACAAGACAATAATGAGGAACATGGCAAACTGTCCTGCAGCACAGAGCACCCATGCAACCCTGCTGGCTCCATGCAGGAAAACAGTGTGAGTTGCAATGGAAGACTAGAGAAGCCGACTCTAACAGTGGAAGCAGGTGTGATACCTTCATTCTTAGACTTGGGTACATTCTTTGTGCTAGTACTCACTCTCATTAGTAAGGAAACAAAGTGGAAAGTGTGAACTGTGCCCCCAGTTTAAGCATGAATCAAAAGGAAACACCATCCAGTTCATAAAAGTACTTCAATCCAGTGGATGATGTTTGCTTCAAGGATATTTTTATTAGTATGTTATTACGGATTAGGTTCAGCAGGTAAAGAATCCGCATGCACGGCAGGAGATGTCAGTTCGCTCGCTGGGTGGGGAAGATCCCCTGGAGAAGGAAATGGCAACCCACTCCAGTATTCTTGCCTGGAGAATCCCATGGACAGAAGGGTCAGTGTTGGAAGCAGAAGAGGACTTCTGTTGAGGCAAACCACATCTCCCCATTATGGCCATGCATGTCTTGCATCCATCACAATTTGGTTTAACTGAGGCTTGTCTGTGCCTCTATTCAGCTAGTTTCCTATCTTCTATTTATTCTTCATGTAGCTTCAAAATAAACTCTATCAACTGAAGTGAGTTCAGTGCATCTTTGGTCTTTAAAATTAATACCTGATGGTACAATTTAAAGAAGTTATATAATCTCACTATCGTTACTAACTTTGTTGCAGCAAATGCTTTTTGACTATTGCTGTTCAGTTGCTAAGTTGTGTCCGACCTACTGTGACCCCATGGACTTTAGCACGCCAGGCTTCCCTGTCCTTTACTATCTTCTGGACCTTACTCAAGCTCATGTCTATTTTTGACTATGGAAAAGGTAAATTCCAAGAAATCTGCATAAAAGGCATGTTCCTAATTTCCATTTATCTTTGCCACCACAATTTTTGTGTTTAAAGGTTCTAACACACGTGGTAGTAGAAATAAAAATGTTGGAAAAATTACATCCTGAAAAGAACATGCCCATTTTTAAACAAGCATATTTAACTACAAATGCATAACTGAACACTTAGGAAAATAAGTTCAGAATCCTATTTGACAAAGTTTTACTTCCACTGAAAATTATATTTTATCAAAATTTTGTCTTTCAAAAAAATATAATATATTGAAAGTTTTTGACCATTTATTTTCTATTTAAGATTATCTTGAGTTTCCCACCACTGGTGAAGGGATTATCTTCCCTTTGAGTTTATAAGGTAAAGGGTACTATCTGACTTGCCTAATTCTAAGACCTTGAGCAATTAATGGGTCACCTAATATTCAGGGCATACTATAGAGTGGTTGAAAATGTACTGAATAGGTCATTTGACCTCAATTCCAGTTTTTGCTCTACCTGAATTAGTTGTAGGCTTTTGGTTAAGTTACTAAATTAAAATGAAGAATTTGAAGTCCCAAAGATGTTAAATGACTTTGGCTAGACTATTGCTAAAATTCTAAACATTATCTAAAGCCTCTGACTCTGTGGTATAAACTGGTCTACTATAATATATAAAATAGAATTCTCATATATTACTAATCAATCTCTAAAAATGCAAGGCAATGAATTTAACATGTAATCACAGACTGAAAGATGAAGGCTCACCATCATTATTTGATACAAGTATGGTTTTAATGAGCCTCATAAAATTTTTGAGTTATCTACTGTGACGTGTGGCATAGTTGCCACAGTTATATTATGACATCATTCTTTATGTCTATTCTTTTAAAATACAATAATATATACAGTTCAGTCTCTGCAGAATGCAACATATATATAGCAGCTGTGTTAATAGGGTGTTCCTGTTCAGAACATCTTGGTATTGTCTTAGTATTCATTCCATTTTAAGTAAAAATAGTGACTTGTTCAAATACAATTTAAAATCTAGATCTAATCAGTCACGGTATCACCCCAAGTAACAATATCTTTTCCTTTAGGTATCACACACATTTAAGATACATACCTACCTGCTTTCTTCCCATCTGTTTCTCAACTGAAGCATTTTATAAATGATTCATGTAATTACAGCTTATTTAGTGATTTGGTGAGGGCATTAGAAAGGAAAAGATTTAAAATTGTCTTATTTTTTAAGAAATTCAGTATGCAATAAAATCATCAAAAAATTGGATCTTTTAGCATTCAGATTTCTCTGCTTTGTTTTATATTAATGGTTCATTAAATTATCATCTTCCCTCAAATATACTATCAAGTGAAATTTACTATTATTGTGGTAAAAATGCTGGGGTACCAGTTACCAAATATTAAACAATCATATATAGCTTTATTCCTTGGACTCATTAACTATTATTTAACCACAAGTAAAGTCAGCAACATGAGGTTCTTATTCAGTTTGAAAACGCATGTTTGAATTACAATACTAGAATGTTATCCATCAAATGTGGTAGGTGGATCTTACAAAATTTATCTGACATAATAGCAATGAATACCTGGAGAATGCTTTTGGGACTTTAACAATAGTATGCTGCTGCTGCTGCTAAGTCGCTTCTGTTGTGTCCGTCTCTGTGCGACCCCATAGACAGCAGCCCACCAGGCTCCCCCGTCCCTGGGATTCTCCAGGCAAGAACCTGGAGTGGGTTGCCATTTCCTTCTCCAATGCATGAAAGTGAAAAGTGAAAGTGAAGTCGCCAAGTCGTATCTGACTTGTAGCAACCCCATGGACTGCAGCCCACCAGGCTCCTCCATCCATGGGATTTTCCAGGCAAGAGTACTGGAGTGGGGTGCCATTGCCTTCTCTGTAACAATAGTATAAAAGCATTTTAATAGTATTGTGCATAACTTCTTCACGATTTAAAAATGTGGAAATGATTAGTACCTCAAGTAAATCTGTATGTATCCTAGAAGTCTGGGATACTGCAGTTTCCTATAGAAGCTCTCTTGCGAGGAAAACACTGCTCATAGAATCAGGATCCTGGGTTGAAATTCCTTATTATACTGTGAGCTTTGTAGGACTTGCTCTTCCTTTCTTACCTATAAGGACAATAATATCTGCTCTGACCCTTTCCCACAGGTACTGCCAGAATGAAATGAGATATTAGATAGCAAATAAATTTGAAAAATATGGAAATGAGATGCATGTTCAAAGCTCAAAGACAGATACACGAAATAAAGATCAGAACCAATATGATGTTCAGAAGTACTTTCTGAATATAAATTATTTTCTTGAGGCTGAAATTAAGCAAACATTCTGAAATAAATTAAAGTGAATAATTAGAACATTGGTTTATGTTACTGTGTTTGTATAACTACTATTACTGGTATTTTTACCTTTGGAGACCTTGAAAGGAGGTCCAGTGCTTTTCGGAAACTCATGTGGTCAAGATTAATGGAGTTCTCGGCATGGGGCCACCTTGTTTATGCCAATCATAATTCAGTGACTTCTACCAGAGTAAATTTGGTATTGAAGATGGTGTTTTTACTTCTGCATGTATCAGTCTTCAGCTGTATCGCACATGCTTAAAGAATTAAGCTTTAGTCATGTCCGACTCTTTGCAACCCTGTGGACTGTAGCTTGCGAGGCTCCTCTGTCCATGGGATTTCCCAGGCAAGAATACTGGAGTGGGTTGCCATTTCCTTCTCCAGGGAGTCTTCCAGACACAGGAATCAAACCCACTCACAGACTCAGCATCCTGATCAAACCTAGGTCTCCTGCATCGCAGGCGGATTCGTTACCATCTGAGCCACCAGGGAAGCATTTTAACATTAGGCTAAGACCATGAAAGAAAATTACATAATCTTTCAATATACTTTCCCAGGTGGCTCAGTGGGTAAAGAACCCGCCTGCAATGCAGAAGATGCAGGAGACTCAAGTTTGATCCCTGGTCAGAAAAATCACCTGAAGGAGGGCACGACAACCCACTCCAGTATTCTTGCCTGCAGAATCGGATAGACAAAGAAGCCTGGTGGGTTACAGTCCACAGGGTCACAAAGAGCCGGACACAACTGAAGCGATTGAGCAAATACTTTCTCCAGTCATCGTTGTTGCTGTTCCACTGCTCAGTCGTGTCTGACCCCATGGGCTGCAGCACGCCAGGCTGCCCTGTCTTTCACCATCTCCAGGAGCTCGCTCAGACTCATGTCCATTGTGTTGGTGATGCCAGTTGTAGAAAGGAAATTAACTACATGAAGTCCATCTTTCGGATAAAGAGGTAATATTCCTGTTATGTCTTCAGCACTCCACTGCCTCAAGGATGCTATGCATATATCCTGAGGTCTGCTTGATATCTACAATGATCCCTGGATCAAGGCTGATAAGGGATCTAATCACAAGGAGTTTGGAGGACTGATGCTGAAGCTCCAATACTTTGGCCACCTGATGTGAAGAGCTGACTCTTTGGAAAAGACCCTGATGCTGGGAAAGACTGAGGGCAGGAGGAGAAGGGGACGACAGAGGATGAGATGGTTGGATGGCATCATCGACTCAGAGGACATGAATGTGAGCAAACTCTGGGGGATAGTGAAGGACAGGGAAGCCTGGTGTGCTGCAGTCCATGGGGTCACAAAGAGTCAGACAGACTGAGCATCTGAACAATAACAACACGGAGGGGGATAATGATTCAGTAACTGTAGTAACCTTCCGGGTGTCAGGGCAGTACCACAGATGAGGTAAACTTGTCAAGACTGGAGTGAGAGAGTGAAAATGGGAGCGACTCTTGGAACCAACAAAAAGGCTATGTTGCTGGGCTCGTCTGCATAATTGCTCCGTCCATATTGTGACTAGACCTCTTGACATTTTGTTACCGTCTCCCTTCCCTTTTAATATGAATTATACTTTTTAACTGGGCATTGTCAAAACTTTTTCCTAATATACTGTACTAAATTCCCCAAAGTACACACCTCAGAGCTGTTAATTAAAAGGGCCTGCTGGTATAAATAAACACATATGCTGCTGATTAGCCACCCTTTAGGGGTCAACAGTGGGGAAGTCCTGCTGGGCTTCTGTTAATTGTTGTCCAAAATCTTAACAGGAACTGTCTAATGATCTCGTATGGCTTTGGCCATCTGGCCCTCTGAGTTCACTTGCCAGTAAATAGCCAACCTTTAGAAAAAGACAGAACTATCTCTTACAAGAGGAATATCTTATAATATATAACTTAGCTATTCACATGCGTGAGTAAGGATGGTTTACTTTAATTCACTAATCAAATCTTACACACCTAATTTAAATTGTCTTTTAGATTAATTCTAATGTCAACTGCTTTAATACTAGCCAAAAGCTGGGCTTTTTGCTTCTTTTACATAAGCAGCATTAGATCACCAGGACTTAGTAGCATTGCATGTTATATTCATGGTCTTAAGCAGTGAAGAATATTTCTAAAAATTAATATTTCTGAATTTTATTGACAATTTTAGGTACTGGTGCATCTTTTTCTTCCAGTGGAGTACTGTAGAACTGATGGCTAGGTGTAAAGCTTCATCTCATATATTCTAAAACAGAATTTTGGTTGGTATTACTCCTCTGAACATTACAAAGCTACACTACTAGCTGGTTTTACGCTACATTATCTCCCCCATTTTTAGCTGAATGTTTCAAAATAGAATTAATAGATTTAAAGGAGCTAATAAGAGAATGCTCTTCATTCGTAGTAGGACATTATTTTAGAAAACTTCTGTTCTATTTGTCTCATTTTTGAAAGAGATGAAAGTCTGAATATAGGGGAAGAGATCCTCCAGCTCAAGGTGTATATGTGTGTGTTTTTCATAGATAATTGTGTGCTGAAAAGAAGAATATAACTGGTCACATTTTCTCTCGTGTTTAATCTGCTCATACACTATCAAAAGTGATCTGACAGTACTCTAAAATTTACCCAAGTCGTAGAAATGGAAGTTAGTAATGGTTTTCATTTGTACTGTATCTTATTGTTATCTTGCATGTGTTAGTCACTCAGTCGTGTCCAACTCTCTGTGACCCCATGGACTGTAGCCCACCAGGCTCCTCTGTCCATGGGATTCTCTAGGCAAGAATATTGGAGTGGGTAGCCATTCCTTTTTCCAGGGAATTTTTCCCACCCAGGGATCGAACCCAGGTCTCCTGCCTTGCAGGCAGATTTCTTTTACCATCTGTACCACCAGGGTGGGTAGAACTAGATCACAATATTATAAAAAAGGGAAATCTGTCTAAAAGAAATATACGTTTTCAAAAAATGGAAAGGAAAATTGCATAAATTGCATTTCATGTTAGAAAAAGAATTCTGAGAACTGTGTGGAAGACATGTTGGAGAGGGGTGAGACTGAGGCACTCAGGAGCCTGCTAAATATCTGTTCAAAATGCAGTTTCTTTCTTGCCTGAGTGCATTTTTCCTAACATTTTTCATAGTCTTCAGAGACCTCGAGACATGCCATAAAAATGTTGGCCAGCTATTCTGATTCAGTTGTGAAATATAAATAATATATAGAATATATATTATGTGTGTGTGCTAAGTTGCTTCAGTCGTGTCTGACTCTTTGTGACCCTATGCACCGTAGCCCACCAGGCTCCTTTGTCCATGGGATTCTCCAGGCAAGAACACTGGAGTGGGTTGCCAGGCCCTCATCCAGGGAATCTTCCCAACCCAGGGACTGAACTGATGTCTCTTACTTAAGTCTCCTGCATTGGAAGGCGGGTTCTTGGGTTCCTCCCTGTAGCTCAGATGGTAAAGAATCTGCCTGCAATGTGGGAGACTTGGGTTTGATCCCTGAGTCAGGAAGATCCCCCAGAGAAAGGAATGGAAACCCACTCCAGTATTCTTGCCTGGAGAATTCCAAGGACAGAGAAGCCTGGGGGGGCTACAGTCCATGGAATCACAGAGAGTCAGACATGACTGAGCGACTAACACTTACCACTAGCACCGACTGGGAAGCCTGCATATTACATATGTAATATTATATAAGACAGGCTTTGTTCTTTTGAGACACTGCACTTTAGAAACATGCTCATGCTTTGTCTCTGAATTGAATATGTCTCTCTCTAGAACATTTTTATTCCCTGTATACTTCCTTGTCTTTGTGCATATGTAATGAAAACTGTACTATTTTGGTATACACACTTTTTATGTAAGCATTGTATGTTCTAAAGAAGATATTTTGAATAATCAAAGCAATAACGTTCTGAAATAATATGATTTAGAAAATAGTACAATTAACCAGAATAATGGTGAATATTCATTACAACTCAGCATGCTCTAGTAACAACATCATTTCTTAAATTGAATTTCTTGATTATTTTTATTTCCTTTAGCATGTATTAAACATTAGCCAGTAGTGCTGCTCTCTACATAATGAAAGATTACCCATACATTCAGGCTTTCACATATATTTACATTTATTTTAGATCAGTAATCTCATGTGACTTTTGTGTAAAAACACACCAGATCAAAAACAAAAAAAAACAAAAACACCCTCCAACACGGAATCTTGCAGCAGAGTATAAATATGAAGACCAGCACTTTAAAATTCCTTGTAAACAGAAAGACTTGTATTACCGAACCACAAAATATGTCAAGAGACTGTGCTTGCTTATTTACTTTCCTGCTGCATATTACATTGGGCCTTTTCCTAAGTTTATATTTGCATAGTGTTAGGCATGCAGAGAAAGGACCGTGTCTATTTGCATTTTGAACATTCGGTATCTTTGGCATAAATGAAGGTAGGCAGTTTGCCCTCACATTCCCTCAGTACATTTCTTGACATGAAAACATCTCTCCAGTGATTCACTAATGTGGTTTGTAGAAGAAGCCAGAATACTACTGAGGCAATCTTCACATATCAGTTAAAGTTTTAGACTCTTGGTTCACCCTACATCTCAAAGGTAATTTTTAAAATGCTGTGATGAGATTTAGTCACATACTCCTTTCTCAAGACACCCCATCTGTCACCTCCAACCACTCCATGTGTTTGTTGATATAAACTTTTACTTGACTCTAATGTATGTTTCTAACCATGAGGAATGATGTCACTTGGGTCAGTAAATATGCTGACTCATTTAAACTAATCTTCTAAGGCACAGGGCAGTCTGACTGTAAATGGGAGAAACAAATAATAATGATATGTTCTGAAGAGAGTAGCCAGAACCTGACATGAGGGTACAATTCACACAGCTGTTAAATGAAGACAGCATAGACATAAAGGCTTCAGATACAGAACAGTGGGCTCAAATTCCAGTTTTGATGCTTATTCATTGAATGAATTTTGGTAAATTTATAATTTATTCATTTTTATCCATAAATCACTTATTCAACAACTGCTTAAAACAACTTATAGTGAAGCAGAAATTTACTACCTGTATTGTATGCATGGCACATGGTAGGGAATTCAATACGTATTGCTTAAGTAAATAACCTGAATAGAATGAACTAAATATGAAAATTATTCAAAAGTAAAAGAACAGCTTAGTATATGGAACAATCTTTTTAGCTAAGAACACATTAGTTTGCACAGAACTATTTAGACATTCAAAGAGAAATCAAACAAGTAACGTTTGTTATTTTTCCATCACTTACAACATTTTTATTGTGTATACTTTGCTTTCTAAAATAACTGTGTGCCTTGGCTCACCAGCATTATCACATTATCACCACTCTGGCAACTTTCTGTTAGCATATTTAAAACAGAAAAAAGAATGGCACAGACTCTTCAAACCCGTCATAAAGAACTACACAGTGTCTCAGAATGACATGACAATGCACCTCAACTCTTATGAACTCTTGGCTATTACCAACAATGCAAATTTTTCTCTAGCATGTACTGTTGACCCTTGATCAATGCAGGGGCTAAGAGTGTTGAAAATCTTAGGCAGTTGAAAATCTGTATGGTGTTGCCTCAGTGTCCAAGGGGGACTGGTCCCAGGAGCCAACTTCAATACCAGAACCCGTGGTGCTTACGTCCTGTGGTCAGCTTTCTGTGCCAGCAGTTCCACTCTGCAGGTTCAACCAATTGCAGACCATGTAGTACTGTATTTACTGGAAAAAAAAAAATAAAAGCAAACACACACGAGTGGACTGGCACAGTTCAAACCTGTGCTGTTTAAGGATTAGTTACAGTTTGTTATTAATGAAAATTGGTATGTTGATGTCCATTAAGCAGAGAAAATCCAGCAACTGCAGCCAATATTTAGTTTTAAAAAATACGCTGGGAAAAAAATGAACCCCATGAATCAAAGCTTTGCTAAATATGTTAGTACTTTAGAGTGAGGGTCTTGTGGGCTACTCTCTATCCTGTCCCCATTGCTCCTTGGACATGGTACCAGTCTTGTTGTTCGGTCATTGTCGTATCCAACTCTTTTTTGACCGCATAGACTGTAGCCCGCCAGGCTCCTCTGTCCATGGGATTTCCCAGGCAAGAGTACTGGAGTGGGCTGCCATTTCCTTCTCTTAATGTGCTGACAGTCATTTCCTCCTATTGCTTTGTAGAATTATCACAATAATAGATATCCTTGAATAATATGTACATTTTAAAATTTTGCTTATCAGATTTATAAGAAAGGACTGATACGGTGTTAATTTATCTCTAATCATGCTTTTTATTTTTCAGCATTGTTTTTAGAGTCACCCAGGATGATTTAGGCAGCCCAGTTTCAATTATTGTCATTGCTCAAAAGTAGAAATTCTTGAAACTTTTGGTCTTGGGACTCTTTCTTCCCTCCTTAATAGACAGTAAAATTATTTGCCTGCTAACTTCAGTTTGTCATTGTCCACATCATCCCCACCAAAATGAACATGCTTGCCAGTACTCAGACTCATGGACTCGTTCTCTACTCTTGAACACTCTGTCCGTCTGCAGCTAAAGTATAATAAAAACACCTAGAATTTTAGGTCTACATTGTCAAGAATATACATCTGTTGCTTGCTTTGTTTTATTCGGTTCCTTACATTGTGAGAAAACAGTTCATTTTACTAAAATATGTGAACCCATGACTTCCGTGGCACCTACCATCCTCCACAATACTGCTCTCTTTCTTATCTGAGTTCTTCCCCCAAGAGTATTTATAAATAGAGCTAGGTATGGCAGACCATCTGATGCCTGAAAGGCTGAAATGTTCTTTAACTATTAATCCAGTGATAATCGAATTGAATATAAAAATACAGCCTTAAACTTATTTACTTGAACACTTGAAAATACTCATTTTCTTCCTCCATCAAAATTGCAATTGAAAGTTGAGGCTGATCTGTTGGAATTTGTTTTCTGTCAAGGGAAGAGTTCTTTCACCTCTGGAGGTTTTGAAACATACTTGTCTTAATTTGCTTCAATTTCCCAAAACTGTTTCCAAGTGTGATGCTTTGAGTACTCTGAAGCTTTTAAATCAGCTGGCAATTTTTCTCTTACCCTTGGAAATTCTAAGATAGCATTCCTTTAGAATTCTTTTTCCTGTCCTTGAGTACTCCCTTCATGTTGATGTTGATGCATTTTTTCTGTTCTTAATATTCCTAAACTGTTACTTTGCATTATCTACTTCTTTATCTCTTTCTGACACTGCCTAGAAAAATATAAAGATTTGAAACTCTGAGTTATTAATTTGCCTTTAAATTTACTCTACTCTTCCCAATTTGTTTATTTATTCATCAATATTAATTAAAAATAAAAATAAATTAATACAAATATGATCCTTGGTTCTCTTTGTAATGGCTTATAATCCCTTATTTCCTTGAGACTACTTAATGGGACTAAATTAAATTCTTCAGTTATGTGTTCCATTAATTTTACTTTACCTGGTATAAGTGATTCTGTTCATCTTTCTTTTGTATAGTTGTGCTTTTTTTCCTCTCTTATATTTAGTGCCAATTTATGTTTTCTTAGTGGTACAGAGATTATGTAATTTTCATAGTTATTAGTTTCTCATTTGAAACACACCCACATCATTCCTCTCAACATGCAAATGAAGATTAAGTACAGGATCTTACCTAAAATGACATGATTTATAACAGTGGGATCTCTCAGTTTTGAGGATATAATGTGCTCCACTCCAAGTCAAAAATTCTGAACTTAGATTAACACTATAAAGTTTGTATAATTAATGCAATTTTACAAATGTGGCATCAAAGTTTACAAACTGGAGTCATACACAGTGCTCCACTTGAATGATATTTTAGAAAATGCAAAGTAATAGAGACCTAAAGTAGATCAGTGATTCAGGGTTGTTGTTGCTGTTCAGTTGCTAAGTCGTGTCTGACTCTTTGTGACCCCATGGTTTGCATCATGTCAGGCTTCCCTGTCCTTCACTATCTCCTGGAGTTTGCTCAATTCATGATCATTGAGTCAGCGATGCCATCCAACCTTCTCATCCTCTGTCACCTCCTTCTCCTTTTGCCTTCTATCTTTCCCAGCATCAGGGTCTTTTCAAATGAGTCAGCTCTCCGAATCAGGTGGCCAAAGTATTGGAGCTTCAGCTTCAGCACCAGTCCGTCCAATGAATATTCAGAGTTGATTTCCTTTAGAATTGACTGGATTGGTCACTTTGTAATCCAAGGGACTCTCAAGAGTCTTCTTCAGCACTGCAATTAGAAGGCATTAGGTGCTCAGCCTTCTTTACGGTCCAACTCTCACATTCATACATGCTATGCTATGCTAAGTCGCTTCAGTCGTGTCCGACCCTGTGTGACCCCATAGACAGCAGCCCACCAGGCTCCGCCATCCCTGGGATTCTCCAGGCAAGAATACTGGAGTGGGTTGCCATTTCCTTCTCCAATGCATGAAAGTGAAAAGTGAAAGTAAAGTCGCTCAGTCGTGTCCCACTCTTAGTGACCCCATGGACTGCAGCCTACCAGGCTCCTCTGTCCATAGATTTTCCAGGCAAGAGTACTAGAGTGGGGTGCCATTACCTTCTCCGCATTCATACATGATTACTGGAAAAATCATAGCTTTGACTATTTGGACCTTTGTAGGCAAAGTTATGACTCTGCTTTTTGATATGCTGTCTATGTTTCTCAGAGCTTTCCTTCCAAGGAGCAAACATCTTTTAATTTTATGGCTGCAGTCACCGTCCACAGAAATTTTGGAGCCCAAGAAAATAAAATCTGTCACCATTTTCACTTTCCCCCCATCTATTTGCCATGAAGTGATGGGACAGAATGCCATGATCTTAGTTTTTTGAATGTTGAGTTTTAAGCCAGCTTTTTCACTTTCCTCTTTCACCCTCATCAAGAAGCTCTTTAGTCCCCCTTTGCTTTTTGAAGTACAACACAGAGGGGTAATATAAGACCAATTCTTTTCCCAGGATGGATTGTTCTCTATCTTGATGGTGGTATAACCAAACATTTGTGAAAAACTCCCAATTACACCTAACGTAGTGTGTGTATGTACTATAAACAATTAAAGGAAAACAACAGCAATGCTTTTACCTGCTGCTGCCGCTAAGTCACTTCAGTCGTGTCCGACTCTGTGCGACCCCATGGACGGCAGCCCACCAGGTCCTGCCATCCCTGGGATTCTCCAGGCAAGAACACTGGAGTGGGTTGCCATTTCCTTCTCCAATGCATGAAAGTGAAAAGTGAAAGTGAAGTCTCTCAGTTGTGTCCGACTCTTAGTGACCCCATGGATGGCAGCCCACCAGGCTCCTCCATCCATGAGATTTTCCAGGCAAGAGTACTGGAGTGGGGTGCCATTGCCTTCTCCTTTCACCTGCTAGGAGAAAGGTAAACTTTCCTGAACCTTAGTTTTCATATGTGTAACACTTCCTTATACCACTTTGGGATCCTTCTTGGGAAGAACTGGACACATAGGGGAAGAAGGACACTGGCCACAACAGGCCTTTCTTGGAACCCAGTTATTAATAGAAGTCAGAGAATACTCTCCAGGGGGATACCTGCCCTCCTCTCAGTCACACAGCTGGTGAGAAAGCCACAGTGACCAGCTTCCAGGGTCCGGCTTTGATCAGATCCTGGGAACGCTGTGGTCTGAATCATGGGGGTGTGTCTGAAAGATCACTCCATGCGGGGTCCTCTCAGGTGTATCCTAACCCTTGAGTATCAACATCACGTATTCCCAGAGCTGGTCTCCAGTTCTTACACTTCCCCTCTCAAGTCCCCTCTGGGCCTGCTTTCAAAGAATCAGGTTGAAAATACAACACCTGTCCTGCCCTGGAAATGTCCTCTGTTGCAACCCCAGGTGATTGCGATGGAAGAGAAGCAGCTACAGCACGGAACCCACGTCCTGGAGCGAAGCGCAGTTTCCTTGGACACAAAACCTACAATGTCTGACAGGGATGCCCCGCCGGTCCTGGCGTTAGGAGTCTCTCAGGGGCTCACTGTGGCTAAATCTCCACCTTCCCCATATCTGGCACTTTCCACTGTGCCTAAGGCCTTGGCTCAGGGTCGCCTCCTGAGAGGTTTGGGGCCGACTCTGAGGCCGGTCCCTGCCTTTCTCCGGAACTCAACCCACCCTGAGGAGGTCCAGCCCGTGGGACCTCAGTGGCCCCTCGGCCCCTCGCTTTCGCTTCACAACCTCCCAGGATGCAGTGCGGCCACACAAAGTTGCAGGAAAGGCCCGAGGCCGCAGCCCTGAGGCACGCTGGGCTCCACCTCAGGTAAGGCCGCGAGGGCCCAGTGCCTCCCGGAGGAAGGGGCGGGGAGGAGCGGCGATGGCTGCCACTGCTTGCCGGGTTCCCAAGGCAGCCACTCGGGGAGGCCTCTAGGGGAGACCTGAGGCCTGACGAGGGCCTCCGCCCTGCTGGGCTGCAGGCGTCTCTCGGGGAGCAGCGAGGGAGGCCTTGGAGAGGACGACCGTGGACGAGTCAGGTGGGAGTTCGGCGGTGGGGATGTGGCAGGGATGGGGTGGGGTCCC
Organism: Bos indicus; assembly: GCF_029378745.1. Lineage (NCBI taxonomy): Eukaryota > Metazoa > Chordata > Mammalia > Artiodactyla > Bovidae > Bos > Bos indicus. The sequence continues at coordinate 86,355,076 of NC_091771.1, read as the reverse complement.
CGGGGTGGGGTCCCCGGGGTGGGGGCCCCTCCCCACACTCCCCGTGTGTGGCCTCAGCTTGGGCTCGCTTGTCAGTGCTGGGCCGCGGGCTGTCCGCATGTTGCGACTCATACTTCTTGCACCTCTTAGCACTGGAGTTTGTCAGGGGTGAGCCTCCCCCTCCCCCGCTAACGTCTTGCCGTCGAGGGTGGGGAGGTTGAGGATTGGGTCGGCTCTGCCCTGTGTGCAGTTCCTTCATCCCTGTTGATGCTGCCGAGAGAAAAGCACCCCACACACCAGCTGCTCCTCCACCCTGAGTCCCCCACTCCTTCCCCACCAGCTCGCCTTCCTTTTTCTGGAAGATTCCACACCTAGCAGTTTCTGTGATGCTCTCTGTTGGTGGGCAGATCCATCACCTCCCTTCAGTTGTTCTTGGGTGGATATAGGGAGCCCTGGGGTTCCTCCTCCTGGGAAACAGTAAGCCTGCTGCTTGATGACCCTGAGTTGAGTGACTTTGTGACTTTGACATTTATGTTTCGGGGACTGATGGACACAGAGTGGAGTTAGGTTGTGATGCCCTGGTGTTCTCGTCCTCAGAAGCTCCTCTTATCTTGTGACAGGTGTGACAGGATATCTGTACACTGTTCCTTTGCTGTTAGACAGTTGAGGCTGGAGATAAGCCCATCTCCAGTGGCAACGTGGCTTCTAGATGAAGCCCTCCCAGCAGAGGGAAAGCATGTAGGAAGTCTGTACACGGTGACATTCAGAGAGACACCTTAAAGTATTGCATCAGAAATCAGGTGGATAGGCAACCATCAGCTTGCATTTGGTAAAGGGAGAATTTTTTATCTACAAGGAAAATTAATAAATAACTCCAATAAGAGATTCATAAAAGCATATCTTTGAAGAAGAGAAAAGATAATATTGTCCTGAAAGCCCAGATGAATAGCTCAGTATTTGTTCTTTTAGGAATGGTAAATTTGCCTGAAAGTGTTAGTTGCTCTTGGTGTCTCACTTTTTGTGACCCCGTGGACTGTAACCCGCCATACTCTGTCCATGGAATTCTCCAGGCAAGAATACTGGAGTGGGTAGCCATTCCCCTCTCCAGGGGACCTCCCTGGCCCAGGAAGCAGTACATACAAATATATAATGTAATTAAGAGTGAGTATGGAAACCCCTTTAAGACATCCTGGAGCTGATCTTCAGTTCCCAGATGACTAAGCTTGGCTCAGAGAATGCTGCCCTTCTAGAGAAGCTGTCCACCCTGAAGCAGATTTCAGACCTGTAGATCAGGGGCCCAGTGATAAAGAGATCAGTACAGTGCCCAGAGGCCAGACACCTTCCAGGCTTTCTGGACAAACATGCTGAGGTACCTCTAACAAAGGGATATGCTGAGGAGTCCTGAAAACTACAGTTCTCTCCAATGTTGAGGTAAAGGCTCTCAAACCAGAGTTGGTTTGGTTAACTAAATTAAAAAGTGCCATTTCTTATTCTTTAAAGGCTGTAGAGAAATACAGATCTGACCTGCATGTGTGCGCGCACGCACACACACACACACAAAAACACCGTAACAAAAATCTAAGAATACCAAAATATTCAAAAATACTTCTCTCTTATAAGTGGGAATAAGGAGAACAATTTCTTTCTTCATACTTTTATGCAAGTATGACCTTCTTACTTCATACTTTTTTCTGCCATGAGCAATTATTACATTTGTTATTGTAAAGTATTATTTTAATATAATAGGAAGAATATAAGCTAGTCTACAATCATTCTTTCTGTTTTCTTGCAAAGCTGCTGGAAAAAGCCTGACATGACTTCTGCTGCATTTAATATTCTTTCTCTCATTGAGGCCAATGGTCAAAATGAACTGTGTTGATGATATGGATGTTAATTTACAATAGTGGAAGGAAAGACATGGGGGATGTACTGCCATGAAAGGGCCATGCAGTTAGTAGATTAGTAGAACACGACACCAGGCCTTTTATGGCACATGGTCAACACAGCCCAAACTTTAATCTATTCTTTGCCAGTGTTCTTGGCACTCTTGGCGTTCAGTTTAGCAGCTTTTCCTGCAGACTTGACCCTAAACTTTAAGCCTTCATCATTCTGGAAATAATCATGTAACAAAAATACCTCAAGGCAGAGTTCCACCTTATTTGTTTAAACTGTGAGCAGACAGCCATGAAAAACGAACACTAGACAGTTTGGTATACATCTGTATATAGCTCTTATTCACATCATCACATGAAAAAGCAGTTGGTAACTCATTCAACAACTGTTAACAAATAACTGTTAACACTTTTATGTGGCACAAACCCTCAGATGCTGGACCATCATAAAATGTCCCTGGCATCACAGACTAAACATCCTAGGGGCAGAGGCAGGTGGCAAGCAAGTGTACAAACAGGCATCCTCAATCATAACTGCAGATATTTTTTGACTTACAATGGAGTTACCTCCAATAAAATCATAAGTTAAAAATATCTAAGTTGAAAATGGATTTCATAAACCTAACCTTGCACAATTCATAGCTTAACCTAGCCTACCTTGAACATGCTCTGAATCCTTCCATTAACCTACAGTTGGGTAAAATCGTCTAGCACAAAGCCTATTTTATAATAAAGTGTCGCATATCTTATGTGGTTTAATGAATACTGTACTGAAAGTGAAAACCAGAATGGTTGCCTGGGTGCAGAGTATTTGTAAGTATATGGATTGTTGACTCATGATCGTGTGGCTGACTAGGAGCTATGTCTCGCTGCCACTGCCCAACTCCACAAGAGAGGAGAGTGCCACATATTACTGGTCCTAGTTGGTTGGTTAGTTGCTCAGTTGTGTCTGACTCTTTGCGACCCCATGGACTGTAGCCAACCAGGCTCCTCCATCCATGGAATTTTCTAGGCAAGAACACCGGAGTGGGTTGCCATTTCCTTCTCCAATTATTAGCCCTAGAAAAGACAAAAACTCAAAATCTGAAGAACAGTTTCTACTGAATGCGGTCACTTTTACAACATTGTAAAGTCAAAAAATTGTAGTTGAACCATTGTAAGTCGGGACTATCTATATATGAATAACATTCTTAGGATGTGACCTCTGTCCCCCGAACATGTCCTGAGGACCACAAGATAAGCCCCACATTCAGCAACTTCACAATGTTATGTAAAAATGGAAATATTATCACTTAGACATAATCAAGTCTCTTTTTTAAAACCTTTTTTACTGTTAAAGCTCTGAGCAGAAACTTTCTAATCTTCAGGCCTCTGCACACAGTCTGTACAGGAACAAATGCTCAAGGTATTGAGTATCTTTTCATTCTGTCCTCACCTTCCACTGGTTTTGGTCTCAAGGGTATGTCTTAATAAATATTTTCCCTGCAAAACTCCCACAGATTATGCTTCTCAAGAAACCCAAACTACAACACATAGAAAATTAGGCTCTGGAAGCAGACTAGCTCTGCATAATTGTTTTCAAATGTTCATCTAGTTAAGGCTATGGTTTTTCCAGTAGTCATGTATGGATGTGAGAGTTGGACTATAAAGAAAGCTGAACACCGAAGAATTGATGCTTTTGAACTGTGGTGTTGGAGAAGACTCTTGAGAGTCCCTTGGATTACAAGGAGATCCAACCAGTCCATCCTAAAGGAAATCAGTCCTGAATATTCATTGGAAGGACTGATGTTGAAGCTGAAACTCCAATACTTTGGCCACCTGATGCAAAGAACTGACTCATTTGAAAAGACCCTGATGCTGGGTAAGATTGAAGCCAGGAAGAGAAGGGGATGACAGAGGATGAGATGGTTGGATGGCCTCACTGACTCAGTGGACATGAGTTTGAGTAAACTCTGGGATTTGGTGATGGACAGGGAGGCCTGGCGTGCTGCAGTCCATGGGGTTGCAAAGAGGCAGACATGACTGAGCAACTGAACTGAACTGAAGAGGGCCAGGCCTGGCATCTGCTAGTCTTTGGATATGAGCCTCAGAAGAAGGGGCTTGACCGCGGGCAGGGTAGATAGCAGCTCTAGCCAGTGGGCTGGTCCCTTCTGGCTGCAGCCTAATATCTCAAGCATACTTGACAAGTAGTGATGTCACTTTCCTCTTCCTCATCCCAGGGAAAGAGTAGGAGTAGGATTGGGTCACTGTATGTGAGGTTGCTGTGGGAGGGAGTGAGGTGGTATGAGATGGATCCAAAAGTTTGATGAGAGAACACTGGTGCATGTCTCTGGAATTGTAAGATGCTCTGGGTTGTGTACATTGAGGAAAAGAAGGAAGTAGAGGAATAGTCAGGAGTAATAGCCAAGGCTTAGAGTGCCCCAGAGAAGGCAATGGCACCCCACTCCAGTACTCTTGCCTGGAAAATCCCATGGATGGAGGAGCCTGGTAGGCTGCAGTCCATGGGTCACTAAGAGTCAGATACGACTGAGCAACTTCAGTTTCATTCACTTTCCTGCATTGGAGAAGGAAATGGCAACCCATTCCAGTGTTCTTGCCTGGAGAATCCCAGGGACAGAGAAGCCTGGTGGGCTGCCGTCTATGGGGTCACACAGAGTCGGACACGACTGAAACGACTTAGCAGCAGCAGCAGCAGCAGAGTGCCCAGCCTGATCCTGTCACAAAATAATTTACAAACGTGATTACTGTTAATAGTATGGGACTTCCCTGATGGCTCAGCAGTTAAAGAATCCATCTGCAATGCAGGAGACACAGGAGAACTGGATTCAATCCCTGGAGAAGGGCATGCCAATCCACTCCAGTATCCTTGCCTGGGAAATCCCATGGACAGAGGAACTTGGTGGGCTACAATCCAAAGGATCATAAAGAGTCAGGCACGACTGAAGGACCAAGTATGAAGGCATTAATAGCATGACCTCAGAATTTTGGAGAGTAGGAGAGCAATACTGTCTGTATCCAGTGCATTAGAAGAATATGTGGCAAGACACACTGAACTATGTCCTGGAGTAATCATTTAAATTGATTGGAAAATATGGCATATATTCTAAGAGAATGGCTGGTGAGTTTGCAAAGCTAGTTTAGGGAACATGTTTTAGGAAGCTCTGAGGGCAGTATGGGATGCATGATGACTTTGAGCCAGAGAATAGTCCTCTGGCTAGAAACATTAATAAGGATCTAGAAACATTAATAAGCTCTAGAAACATTAAACGAGGATCAAGATTTGGAGTGCACTTAAGTGGTTAGAGGTGAGAGGTTGACTGAACTGTGAAGAAGGGTAGAATGAGCATGGAAGTATGACGTGGTAGCTCCCTGACTTGTAAGTTATGTGACCATGGCCAGATTTCTTAGTTGGTCTCATTCTTAACTGTTTAATGTCTATAAAGGCAAACAGAATATTTACTTCACAAAAGTTCATCTAAGCAAACGACACGACAGAGGTTGTAAAATATCTGAGTGTATATTCCTAATTGTTTCTGGTTCTATCTGTCCATATCAATCAGTCTTCTGGGGTTCTGATATCAAAGTATCCTGGGATTAAAAATGATGTACCATAGAATGTTAGTGGTGAGGATAAACAGGGGAAATAAAGAACACTTAAATAGCCTGCATCTGTGATTGTACGCCCAACAGGAAATAGTTCAATACAATAATGGCAGTCATCACATTGTAGCAAATGATCGTAGAAGTTGGTTTTCACTGAAAATTGCTTGTAGAATAGAGAAGCCATGATAATTTCATAAATGATCTATTAAAAACCTCAGTATCCTGCGAATTTTACCTATCAGTTCTTCATCATCAAAAATTTGAGGCCACACATATTCCATATATGGGGTTTGAGGATCTGTATTGATGCTTAAAATGAACTTTGACAATCCTGGGGACATTCAATGATGCTGATAGGATACATTCTGAAGACATTTTGGCCACGCACCAAATGCATAATCAGAATTCAAGGAGTCATTACCAGGGAAGTTGGTCCTTTATTTGCAGATAAGATTGGTCTTTAGTTATAAAATGTACCAAGTTTAAACTATTGAAAGAAAGAAGGTTGTTTTTAAGCTGTCTTATTTTATTTTTCAGTATTTTTCACACAATAAAAATCAAATTATCTCCTCCACTTCTTCCTTGGGATGGTCCCAAAGGCTTACAAAAGGAGAGAGACAATAGTAAAAAGAGCAAAGTAACTTTGAAACCACATGGTAGAATTATGTGAAATAGTTAAAAATAATGTAAATATATAGATATAGATTCATAAGACAAAGTATGTTCTCATATGTATGTGTGTGTGTGTGTGTGTGTGTGTGTGTATCAAATAGCAGTATATGTGTATATCAAGCAACGTTTTTGTAATACTCCAGGACAGCCGTGTACAACCACACATATAGGTATGTATATGTATGTGTGGATGTACATGCTTCTGCAGGAATATTGCAAAAGTGCTGAGTCCATACTGAGGACAAAGGATAAATAAGACTGGTAGTGCCAAAGGACAGAAAGATAACAAGTAACAACTCTAGAATCACTTGGCCCAAACAGCTTTTAATCTGAAGTTAAAAGTAATATATTTTCAAAATTTAAAGAAACATTGCTAACATTGCTAAAAAAAAAGCAAATTATTACTCAAAGATAGTCACTGTGCAATATTGTGATGTGTCTGTTTTCTTTGAATACATTATAGAGGCATAAGATAATAGCATATAAATTATATATGATTCTACTGTTATAATTTAACATTATATCACCAACAAAACCACTTGGTAATATTGTTTTAGAAAATAATTTTTGTATTGGCTTCATGATATTCTGTTGAGAGATTTTTTCAGCTGTTTATTGATACTTTGACCTTATGATTGCTTCTAAATTTTAACTATTATAAACAGTATCTCATATAATCATATTTGTCCTAAAAACAATCAAACTTTTAATTGGATGTGCTAGGCCACCAAAAGCACTTTTTTAAATAACAGAAAACACAAAAGATTGAAGCAGACTGGTTACTCCTTTGCTCAGAGAAGTTAGTGGGTAGAGGAGATCTATTCATAAGGAAAAATGAACTAGTCTGGTTTATTGCAAAGAGACTTTGCAGTGACGTTTCACATGATATTATTACTTAATATTAGTTCAGTAGTTAATGTGTGCCAGGCAATATTCTAGGCTGTTTATATTTAAACACTTTTTGATCTCAAACTAACCCAGGTACTACTATTTATTCTTATTTTATCAGTAGGGAAAAGGAGACCAATAATGTGTGCCAGGCAATATTCTAAGCTGTTTATATTTAAACACTTTTTGATCTCAAACTAACCCAGGTACTACTATTTATTCTTATTTTATCAGTAAGGAAAAGGAGACCAAAAATGTGTGTGTGTGTGTGTGTGTGTGTGTGTATACACACATATATATACACACATTGTGTATATATATATATATATATATATATATATATATATACACAATAAGTAACTTCCCCGAGATCACTCAGCTACCAAGCAGAGTGTCAGGATCTAGACCAGCTTGCCTGAGGCTCTCTTCGTGCCTGGTACCTACCCTGCAGTAGTGTTTCGCTAGTTATATTGACTGTGTTTCAACAAACTGATCATGGATCATATCATGAGAATTCTTACTTGCAATCCTGGAAGCTGGAAGGCAGTGGAACAATATTTACAGATCATTCAGGTACAGAACTTCCATTTAACATTATTTGCACATCCAAGATAGTAATCGTGTCTGAAAGCAGAAGAATATTATCTGATACAGCAGGGTCTTGGTAGGTGTACCATCCAGGGTATCATTCTGAAGGAACAGATAGAGTAAATTCTCTAAACAAGAGAAAATGGCGTCAAAGCAAGATTGAAAGATAAAGACAGACAACATATGCAACAAAAAAATATGTCCAATGAATTTTATGTTTTTAGCTAAATTTAAGTGGATAGACGTTTGCTCCTAGCTGTGTTGAAATGACAAGGACCAGACTTAACCTACTGTCATAACTAATTAGAGAAGTGAGAAAAGTATACGAAACAACTGTTTTCAGACAGTGGATATCAAATACCCTCTGATGTGATCTTTGAGAGAAAGTAAAGAGGGTGGTGAGTCTTAGGACTGTTATCCACCTTGTTGCCTGGAGGCAATTTTTGGACTAGGAGCATGAAGTAAGGACATGGAGGTCGAGGCCAGCATTCTCCTTGGACTTGGGAGAAGGAGATGGGATGGTAGAGAGGCTGAGGCGGCTGGAAGTTGTGGGACAGACTGCAGAGGAGGGAGTCTTGTGGTGAAAGAGCACCTGAGATCAATAGTGATATTGTGGTGCCTTTGCTGAGTCCTAGCCATGCGTGCAAGGTGTTGAAGGTGTTAGTTGCTTAGTCGTGTCTGACTCTTTGAGGCCCCATGGACTGTAGCCCACTAGGTTCCTCCGTCCATGAAAATTTCCAGGCAAGAATACTGGAGTGGATTGTTATTTCCTTCTCCAGGGTATCTTCCTGATCCAGGAATTGAACCTATATCTCCCACATTGCAGGCAGACTTTTTACTGTTTGAGCCACCAGGGAAGCCCTGGTTCAAAGAGGGTGGCTTTAAAAAGTCTAGGTAAAAAGTGAGCAAGAGATAAGCTGAACTCTTTCCAGAGCTCACACAAGGTTAAAACACATTTAAACTATGACCAGACCAATCATAGAATTCTCAATGATTTACAGAGGCATTTAGCAGAAACCCCAGAACAGTAACGCCTTGTAGAAGAGCAGATGTTTCTCTGGAATGAAGTCTATTCTATACCTGTTCCAGGAAAGTATGAAAGTAGACTGTGAAGGGAATTCAGGAACTTTTTGCAGAAATTTTTCATAGTTCAGATCAGTTCAGTTGCTCAGTCGTGTCTGACTCTTTGCGACCCCATGAACCACAGCACGCCAGGCCTCCCTGTCCATCACCAACTCCCAGAGTCCGCCCAAACCCATGTCCATTGAGTTGGTGATGCCTCCAACCATTTCATTCTCTATCATCCCCTTCTCCTCCGGCCTTCAATCTTTCCCAGCATCAGGGTCTTTTGCAATGAGTCAGCTCTTTGTATCATGTGGCCAAAGTATTGGAGTTTCAGCTTCAACATCAGTCCTTCCAATGAACACCTAGGACTGATCTCCTTTAGGATGGACTGGTTGGATCTCCTTACAGTCCAAGGGACTCTCAAGAGTCTTCTCCAACACCACAGTTCAAAAGCATCAATTCTTTGGTGTTCAGCTTTCTTTACAGTCCAACTCTCACATCCATACATGACCACAGGAAAAACCATAGTCTTGACCAGATGGACCTTTGTTGACAGAGTAATGTCTCTGTTTTTTAATATGCTGTCTAGGTTGATCATAACTTTCCTTCCAAGGAGTAAGTGTCTTTTAATTTCATGGCTGTAATCACCATCTGCAGTGATTTTGGAGCCCAGAAAAATAAAGTCAGCCACTGTTTCCACTGTTTCCTCATCTATTTGCCATGAAGTGATGGGACCAGATGTCATGATCTTCATTTTCCGAATGTTGAGCTTTAAGCCAACTTTTTCACTCTCCTCTTTCACTTTCATCAAGAGGCTCTTTAGTTCTTGTTTAGTTCTTCTTTAGTTCTTATTTTCATAGTAAATGTGCTTTTAAAAAAATTACCAGTTTTCCTCAGTTTTGAAAAAATAATTGAAATTGCCTTTGTACATTAGGAAATATATACAGTGATACATAATTTATAAATAGATATTTATGTATTGGGTTTATGCTCAGATTTTACTGGAAAGACTGTACAATCTGAAAAGTTGTAGACAATAATAGTATAGAAGAGTAGGATTCAGTACAACAGTAGTGGGCCATTTAATGAAATTTGATGGGTCTATTTAATAGATTACTGTAAAGCCAAAAAACTAACCACTGAATTACATAGAAAAGCAATTGTATTTAATAGCAGTGAAAAAAAACTGAAGAAAGCATCAGTTCAGTTCAGTCACTCAGTCGTGTCCGACTCTTTGCGGCCCCATGGACTGCAGCACACCAGGCTTCCCTGTCCATCACCAGCTCCTGGAGCTTGCTCAGACTCATGTCCATCAAGTTGGTGATGCCATCGAACTATCTCATCCTCTATTGTCCCCTTCTCCTCCCACCTTCAATCTTTCCCAGTGTCAGGGTCTTTTCCATTTTTCAGCGACTCAGTACTTCGCATCAGGTGGCCAAAGTATTGTAGCTTCAGCTTCAGCATCAGTCCTTCCAATGAATACCTAGGACCGATCTCCTTTAGGATGGACTGGTTGGATCTCCTTGCAGTCCAAGGGACTCTCAAGTCTTCTCCAACACTGCAGTTCAAAAGCATCATTTCTTTGGCGCTCAGCTTTCTTTATGGTCCAACTCTCACATCCATACATTACTACTGGAAAAACCATAGTTTTGACTGCATGGACCTTTTTCAGCAAAGAAAGCATACAGATAAATGTTTAATGTATATTTATATTTTCACAAATCAAAAAATGGAAGGTGCCGAGGTCCAGCCCCGGCTGATCCAGGGAATTCGAAGGGGAGATGGCTTCGGCGAGCTCACTGGATACAATAGCTTTATTTAAATATTAGAGATATAAAGAGTAATAGAATGAGGATAGCTCAGCAGGAAAATTCAGTGGAGAAAAGAGGCTGAGTAGCTTGGTTTACGCGGAAAATCAGTATAACCTGTGACATCAGGTTAGCTCTGACCACGGAGGCCACAGGTGCCCTCTCGAATAGCGGAAGGTGCCCCACCTTAGGCACCTTCTCGAGTGGGTCTTAGAAGCCCAGGCAAATAAATGGTCACAGAGGACCTCCACGCTCCAGATGGAGACTCAGCCAGAATGTGAAAAGAAAGAATGACATGGGGAGACCAAGCTTTGGTGAGCAAGGCCCGCAGCTTTATTTTCAACAGGGGCTTTTATACCCTAAGTTGCACATAGAGGATAATAGGGGATGTGAAATCATACAAAGTCAGCAGTCTTTGGTCCTTATGGAAACCAGGGTTTCTTTTCTGCAAACTTATCTTATACAAATGGTTTAGGTGATTTACATCATCTTCTGACCAGAAGGCCTATTAACATTTTATGACTCTTGACAAAGGTTTGTCAACCGTAAGACTTATTTTCTCTAAGAGTACTTATTTTAAGGTTTGGCGCCATCCTCTGAAGGTGTTAGATAAAGTTGCATTCCTATAGGGCAGAGGTGCAGTGGGTTTACAACAAAGGAAAGAATTTATTACCTTAAGGGTCTAAAGTTGCTAACACCAAGGCCACTACTTATTTTGTCTACATACCAACTATATTAATTAATACACATTCAAGGATACAATACAGGGGATGTGGAAACTTGGCAGCAAGCATTGGCTCATCAATAAAATCTTTTACTAGTTTTATTCTGACAGTTTCTAACTCTCTGAGAGGCTCTAAGCTATTTGAATATCTTAAGCTTCCCATGCCTCTCCAGGCTGAGAGACTGTATGCATAGCTGTAGGAGTCCGAGTAAACTTGTCAGGCGAGTTAGAGAGCTATCTGAGGGGTTTGGATTTAAACACTCCTAATGCCCAGGAACTTTATTAACTGGAGCTGTAAGTTAACTCTTTATCAGAGAGAGCGAGATGGTGGTGGGGGACAGCCCCCAGTAAAGTCAGAGGTGAGAGCACAAAGCAGTAAACTAGGCAGACTCTGGTTTTGAGGGGTAGATGCTCGAGAATATCCAGGGGGCCTCCTGAGGCTCCATCCCGCCTTTGCGTATGTCGAGCCTCCTTCCTCATGACCTTTGCCACGGGTAGAGGTCCTCACGCCGGCTCCCGGCAGGAAGGTTACATAATTTTGATTCTATGGGTGTATGTATGTATCTCTCTCTCTATTTTTGCATTATTCTTCTGCATCATTACTTTTCTATATTTTCTGCAAGTACATGGAATGCTTAAAATTTATTTATTTATTTTTTGGCCGTGCTGCATGCATGCAGGGTCTCATTTCCCTAACCCGGGATCAAACCCTCATCCACCTCAGTGGAAGCTTGGAGTCTTAACCACTGGACCACTGGGAAAATCCCTGGAATATTTTTAAATTAAAAAATCTGTTAAGTATTCGAAGGCTTTGTCATATTCAGGTTTATGGCATTCACATTCTCTGGAATATTGTTAGCATTCAATTTATATTCAGTGAATCCCTGATGGATAAGTGAATTAGTGAATAAAAATTTTATTATTCTAGAAATTATTTCTCAGGGATAAATACATTATTTGGTATTCTAATTAAGCAACATTATACCAAGTATTCAAAAGTAATAATTTAAAATTTAGTAGTCATCTGTTGCTCTTTGCTTAGATATTTTAAAAAGATATTGATTGTGTTTGTGCTTAGCTTTCTCCTTTCATTTATTTACATGCACAAAATTTTAGAAAAATCTGGTGTTCCTCTGGTGGTTCATTAGGATTGAAGGCTTTAGCAGTTTTAATTGATTGTTTGAGAACCAAAGTCTGATTCTGAACACAGACTATTTATCATTCTCTAGTCTCTCTTCAGTTCACTACAATTTTTATTGCATTATCTTTGTAAAATGGAATTTGTAGGTGTAATGGGCACCATGACTCATTAATTAATGGATAGTATCAAGGGAAAGGAGGAAAGAAGAAAGGGGAATATAGGCTGTATAAATCCTAGATTCATCTAGATAAACAATGTGAAGGAAAGTGAGGAGTGGTGAAGGGAAGGAAAAATGGATGTAGAGAGAAAAGCAGTCAGCAAAACAAGGAAAGCCAAAGTTATTTTTATTTAGACTTTTATGTTTCATGGTATAAAAATTCAGTGAAGCCTCATTCATAACTTTTAATCCCCAACCCCCTTTGTCTTGTCCAGTTTATCAAGCTTCAAAGTTGATGACAGAAAAATACAGTTGTGCTGAGATACCAGCAATGTTTGTAATACAGTGGTAATACTTTGTAGGAAGAAATAAGACTAAAATAACTTAATATTTCTACATAGTTACTATCAATTATCATCATTTATTAAGTCTACATTGTTATTTACAAGATAGTTCTGCACCTGTTTTGGATTTATGCAATCAATTGACAAAAGTAGGAGAAAAGCAAGCTAGAGGATGTACCTAACCTAAAGTTGATCAACGGAACAAAATTACAAAATTCAAAACAATCAGAAGAAAAACACGCATGCTCATATAGGTAATATATTAAAAGAATAAAAACCAATAAAAACAGAAAGCATTACATAAAATATTAATGTGAAACCAAGAACACTGATCATATCAAGAAACTTAAATTGTTTTTACTCAGCTATTAAAATTCTATAACTTGCAAGTGGAATTATAGAATAAAATGCAAATGTATATGGCATGCAAGTCACTAAAACAAAAAGTGACTCAAAAACACTAAGAATAATGAGACATTTAAAACAGTCCAGGCACAAACTGAAAGCAGGAGTCATGATACCTGTCAGTGTTAGACTTAAAATTATTGAACATTATAGAACACAAAAGGCCAATTTTGTATTAAGTATGAAATCCACAACAAGAATCTAACAGTTATTATTCATGTAATAAAATATCAGAAACATTCATAAAACAGGCAATTCTCGTCTATTGAAATCAAGGAGAAATAGAAATGATATAGTAGGCAATTCAATGCTACCTTTCTTGTGGCATAGTGTGTGGAAAAAATGATGATAAAGATGACCTAGATAATTTGATGAATAAAAGATCTACTTGATTTAATGAATTCAGTACTTTGAAAACAAAGAATATGCCTTTTGGTCAAGTGACCATATGCCATCCACTAGCCCAAAGAAACTACAAGACGTGGAAGGCATTTTAAACATGATCTTGTAGCTGTCTGGAAAATTATCCTTTGTCCTGGTTCTCAGACACTGAATTCATGAATTGATTCAGGCCAGATTGTACAGCCTGAGACTGTGAGTGATGGATGAGGACTTCAGGTCTGGGGGCCCTGTTGTCCTGCAGTGATGCATTGCACAGGGTAGCTCCAAGATTGATGAAGCACACCTGGCCCAGGTGAGGCATTCTCTGGCGTGGCTTCAGATTTGACGAGTAGCAAGATTTCTACTGCTTAATATACTAGGCTGGGCCTAGGAGAAATTCTTAAGCTTCAAGATGTTCTCGAGTGACCTTCATTCATTCACATATCATCCATGGTTTGCACCTTTATAATCTCCAGTGAAGGATTTTATGGCCAGATATTAACCCTGTTTGTCTTGTCAACAAAGTGACCATTCATCTTTAAGTGCTGTGCTTAGTCACTTAGTCGTGTCCAACTCTTTGCGACCCCATGCACTGTGGCCCTCCAGACTTCTCTGTCCATGGGATTCTCCAGACAAGAATACTGGAGTGGGTTGCCATGCACTTCTCCAGGGCATCTTCCCAATCCAGGGATCAAACCCAGGTCTCCTGCATTGCAGGCAGATTCTTTACCATCTGAGCCACCAGGGAAGCCCATTCATCTTTAAGTAATCATATAAATAGACAAAGAAAACCTCAAACAATTTCACAAAGAAGATGTAAGGTTATTAGTATTTTATCAAAATGCAACAACAATAAATGAATAAAAATGGGAAAATATCCTACTTTCTAGAATTTGAATGCTCTCTTTAAAGACGTTTGGTGAAGACTCTGGAGTGGGGTGGAGTGGTGTCAGAGAGAAAAAAATTATTACAGAAGATCTTCAAAATAATTGTAATGAAATATTACAGTTTTTATCTTTGATGGAAAAAAGGCACCATATAGTATATACATCATTAGCTCTTTCCAAGGGAAAAAAGAAGCAAAGCCCAACTATTCAAAAGCAGACATGATAAGGAGAACTAATCAAAGACACAGGAAATTTACTCATGAGACTTTTTTGTTCAACACTAAGCAAACAATTTTGAAAAAAATGGGTGAGATACACTTTTTTCTAGAAAAGTAGAAATAAACAAAACTAATCATTGAAGATGTAGAAATTCTAAACAGACTTTAGAGGAATTAGGGAAAATTATCTAGCAGCAAAAACCAGAAAGATGTTTTAGTCCTAGGTTCTTTCACCAGCAGAGAGTTGTGAAATCAGTGCAGGTAAAATATATGGGTGATTTATTAGTATTTTCTTGTATAGAAATGAAAGGAACTTTGATTAAAAAAAAAAACTCCCCTCATCCCCTGACATCTGATTCTGGTCATTCTAAATCTTACGTTTAGAAGCCTTACAAAAAGTACCAATTAAATGAAAGAGTTTCTGGTGAGAGGCAGGAAGTCTCCTGTGAATTCTCTAAAAGAATAGAATTTCTGGGCTTGGAATAAATGAGTAGAAGCCCAGTAAATGTTTTTAATAAATGAGGTTGGCACACTTAAATGGAAATAGTATCACAGCTGGCAGCAGGAAACTTGGGCTCTGTACTACTTCTGTTAACTAGTGACCGTTTGACCTTCAGCAAGTCATGTAAATTTTTGTGATTTGATTTATTTTTTGGTTTGTACAAATGGAAGATATGTTTTTTTTTATTTAATAAGGGGATCTTTGACATATTAGGTTTCCCGTCAGTATTTGAAGGATGCTTAAATAGTGATGTTGAAATATTAAAAGAGAAATTTAATGCCTTTCAGACCATAGTGGGTGGACTGTGCTTGGTACCACCCCCATATGGGAATCTTGCTTTGCATTATTAAGAATATTTTATGGAAAAGAGAAAAATCTTGGATTTATCAATGTCATACTCAAATGCAAGAAGTGAACTTAACTTCTTTCCTTCTTTTCAAAGAAGGAAACAGACTCCTTTCCCTTAGACCTCCCCTCTCACTCAGAAGTGGGGAAATACAATTTAACCCCAATAGACTAAACTCAGTCCCATGGGATAATTCAAGCATTCCTTTGAGAAATCACTCAGTGCTCTTAGGAAAGCATGCTTAGTCTCTAATGTTACCCCATCCACATTCCTCCACCTAAGATGACACCCAGGTATGTGAGGAGCTTGTTCTATCACATGGCAGCTGAAGAGTAGGGGTTTTCCATTCACGGCTGTGTTCTGTGGTTTTCCGCTAATCATCTCTGTAGAGTAGTTGGTGGAAGTCACTCTCTGAAGATGCTGGTGAAATTTCTGCCAGAGATGATGCCTGCTAAAATACTCCTTTCCTTTTAGAGTGATGAAAGCCCAATCAGTTTCCAAAGCTGATGTTGCACACCTGGGTACTTCTGGTCTGGCACACCCACTCTCAGTTACCTCTACTTCCACTTTCCATCCTCTGACCAGGTTGTCAGTGGCACAGATGTGACTGTGAAGTCATCTTTCCCTTCAATAGTTCAGACACTATAAACAGACCTTAACCCTACTACCTACCTCATAAGGAGATCTGAGAAATTCTGGAATTTGCCTACACTGTTCGGGAAAATTGGCTGACTTGGGGAAGCTGAAGTCTAGCCTGACAAAAGAAATTATTGCATTATATAGCCAAGTCTGCTTTATTTGGGGGACTATCCTAAGTTGTGGGGTGAAGACAAGCACATCCAAAATGCTCTAGAGAGTCATTTCCTCCTCCTCTTCAGGATCTGACTCTGTATGTATAAGTTGACTCAATGGAAGAACAGCTCTGGAAGCTCTTGTTTTCAAACAGGGTTATTTCTTCAGCAGGAAGCTTGGTGGTTACATAATCCACTGCATCTGCCCTGCTCTCCTTTCTCTATAATCCACAGACTGAGTGGAGGGTTAGACTGTGTCGGTGTCCTTCCTTGATGTGGTCAGCTCAGCCCAACACAGCCTGCCTCTGTGAATAGCGAGAGAATCTGGGAACTTTGTACCATCCTACTAATACTTCTCTGCCTCTGCTTTTTCTCAGTAATCCTAGTTTTGCAGATAAAGTACACAGCACTGCCATTGTCATGTGTGTGTGTGTAGCCACAGCTGTACAATGATGGGAAGATTGCATACCTCCTCACTCAGACCAAGAGCTGCCGTTCTAGGGAATCAGACAACATACCCCTGCTCACTGTAATCAGAAACAAAAATACAAAGCCAGTGTCCAGTGATGTGCTGTGGAGTAGGCTTCTGCCCACACATGACAGAAGATTGTGAGCATGTTAACACAGCCTTTATTACAAATTAAATTATATCAGCTTATAATTAAATTTTATTAAGAAAAAATAATAAATGTTTAAGATTCATCATTGAGTAGCTATTTTCCTGCTGTCTGTGTGTTACGATTACTTACACCTATTATATTTTTATTGTGGAGGTACTATATCACCAGGTAGTGTTACTACTGCACATCTCTTCCTAGCTCTGCATTAGGCAACACTGTGTTGTCAGCTCCAAATTGGTCATGATAGGTGTATTTATACCAGAGATCAGCAAACACTGCAAACATAGGCATTATTTTTTCTCTTGGATTGGATTGATATTGTTAAACATGTAACAGCCCACACTGATATAACTCTCCCCAAACGAAGACTACTGTTTCTTGATAACTAGGATGCAAGAGCAGAGACCTATCAACAAGGCTGTCAGATTTTTGGAAACTAAGCCCCCAGGAAATGCTCCTACAGAGGAAACAAAGCAAATTTTTTCTTTTTTTCCTTTTTTTTTAATGAGCCATGTTGAGGGCCACCCAAGACAGAGAGGTCATGGTGGAAAGTTCTCGCAAAACATGGTCCACTGGAGAAGGGAATGGCAAACCACTTGATTATTCTTGCCTTGAGAACCCTATGAGCAGTATGAAAAGGCAAAAAGATAGGACACTGAAAGATGAACTCCCCAGGTTGGTAGGTGCGCAATATGCTACTGGAGATCAGTGGAGAAATGGCTCCAGAAAGAATGGAGAGATGGAGCCAAAGCAAAAACAACGCCCAGTTGTGGATGTATCCGGTAATGGAAGTAAAGTCTGATGTTCTAAAGAGCAATATTGAGTAGGAACCTGGAAAGTTAGGTCCATGAATCAGGGCAAATTGGAAGTGGTCAAACAGGAGACGGCAAGAGTGAACGTCAACATTTTAGGAGTCAGTGAACTAAAGTGGACTGGAATGGATGAATTTAACTCAGATGACCATTATATCTACTACTGTGGGCGGGAATCCCTTAGAAGAAATGGAGTAGCCATCATAGTCAACAAGAGAGTCCAAAATGCAGTGCTTGGACGCAGTCTCAAAAATGACAGAATGATCTCTTCTCTGTTCATTTTCAAGGCAAATACCATTTAATATCACAGTAATCCAAGTCTGTGCCTTAACCAGTAATGCTGAAGAAGCAGAAGTTGAACAGTTGTATGAAGATCTACAAGACCTTCTAGAACTAACACCCAAAAAAGATGTCCTTTTCATTATAGGGGACTGAATGCAAAAGTAGGAAGTCAAGAGATACCTGAAGTAACAGGCAGATTTAGCCTTGGAGTACAAAATGAAGCTGGTCAAAGGCTAACAGAGTTTTGCCAAGAGAACGCACTCTTGAGAGTTTCTTGGACTGCAAGGATATCCAACCAGTCCATCCTAAAGGAAATCAGTCCTGAATATTCATTGGAAGGACTGATGCTGAAGCTGAAACTCCAATACTTTGGCTACCTGATGCAAAGAACTGACTCATTGGAAAAGACCCTGATGCTGGGAAAGATTGAAGGCGGGAGGAGAACGGGACAACAGAGGATGAGATGGTTGGATGGCATCACTGTCTCAATGGACATGAGTTTGAGTAAACTCTGGGAGTTGGTGATGGACAGGGAGGCCTGGTGTGCTGCAGTCCATGGGGTTGCAAAGAGTCGGACACGCCTGAGTGACTGAACTGAACTGAATGTTGGTTGTAGATTTTTCCCTTTCAGTACTTTAAATATATCCTGCCACTCCCTTCTGGCCTGCAGAGTTTCTGCTGAAAGATCAGCTGTTCAGCATACGGGGTTTCCCTTGTATGTTACTTGTTGCTTCTCACTTGCTGCTTTTAATATTCTTTCTTTGTGTTTAGTCTTTGTTAGTTTGATTAGTATGTGTCTTGTTGTGTTTCTCCTTGGGTTTATCCTGTATGGGACCCTTTGTGCCTCTTGGACTTGATTGACTATTTCCTTTTCCATGTTGGGGAAGTTTTCAACTATAATCTCTTCAAAAATTTTCTAGTACCCTTTCTTTTTCTCTTCTTCTTCTGGGACCCCTATAATTTGAATGTTGGTGTGTTTGATATTGTCCCAGAGATCTCTGAGATTATCCTCAGTTCTTTTCATTCTTTTTATTTTATTCTGCTCTTCAGAGGTTATTTCCACCATTTTATTTTCCAGCTCACTGATTCGTTCTTCTGCTTCAGATAGTCTGCTATTGATTCCTTCTAGAGTATTTTTAATTTCAGTAATTGTGTTGTCTCTGTATGTTTATTCTTTACTTCTTCTAGGTCTTTGTTAATTGATTCATGCATTTTCTCCATTTTGTCTTCAAGATTTTTGATCATCTTTACTATCATTATTCTGAATTCTTTTTCAGGTAATTTGCCTATTTCCTCTTCATTTATTTGGACTTCAGTGTTTCTAGTTTGTTCCTTCATTTGTGTAGTATTTCTCTGCATTTTCATTATTTTTTTTTTTTTTTTGACTTATTGTGTTTGAGGTCTCCTTTTCCTGGGTTTCAAGGTTGAATTCTTTCTTCCTTTTGGTTTCTGCCCTCCTAAGGTTGATCCTGTGGTTTGTGTAAGCTCAGTATAGGGTGAGATTTGTGCTGAGTTTTTGTTTATTTTTCCTCTGATGGGCAAGGCTGAGTGAGGTGGTAATCCTGTCTGCTGATGACTGAGTTTGTACTTTTGTTTTGTTTGTGGTTTAGATGAGGTGTCCTGCATAGGGTGTTACTGGTGGTTGGGTGATGCTGGGTAGTCTAGGGTCTTGGAGTCAGTGCTCCCACTCCAAAGGCTCAGAGCTTGATCTCATTTGGTTCTTGAGCTGGAATATTAGGCACCACAGCAAGTCTGTTAATCTGTGCTGAGTTCTGCTAAACTGGAGCACTACTTGGAGATGACCAAATTGCATCACTGAGTCCAGCAGATTTTCCTGCTGCAGCCTCTCCTGCTGCAGCCTCAGCCTCCTCTCTCAGTCTCTCTGCAAATTTTTTCAATATGAAACTGCAACTGAACCATTCTTCAAGATATATAATCCAATCTCTGTTATAAACATAAATAAAAATTAACCAGGAGAAAAAAATATAATCATCTCAATGTAGCTTTGTAATCTATTACCTATATTTGGCAAGACATTTACCTTTCCAAATGTGTTTAGTTTAATTCAATTAGATATTAACTGTATAAGCAAATACCCTTTGACAGAAGGGCTCTGCAACTTATCCTAGGAGAAAGAGGAAAATAGCCTGATTAACATGTTTTGCTACAAATAATATATTCAAGAAAAAATTTATTTTTGCAGTTTCTTTTATGCCAAGATTCCAAAGTTGTCTGAAGTTAAATATTCTTTAGTTTCTATGTTTTTGATTCTTTTATAAAAATCCTAATTTATTCTTTTATTCAATACATGTGTGTGCTCAGTCACAGTCATGTCTGACTCTCTGCAACCCCATGGACTGCAGCCCACCAGGCTTCTCTGTCCATAGGGATTCTCCAGGTAAGAATACTGGAGTGGGTTGTCATGCATGCCCACTTCCAGGGGATCTTCCCAACCCAAGGATCGAACCCAGGTCTCTCGCATTGCAGGCGGATTCTTTACCATCTGAGCCACCAGGGAAGCCCAAGAATACAGTAGTGGGTTGCCATTTCCTACTTTAGGGGATCTTCCCAACCCGAGGATCTAACCAGTGTCTCTTGCATCGCTTGCATTGGCAGGTGCATTCTTTACCACTGTGCCACCTGGGAATCCCTCATGCAACATAGACTTTAAAAAAGAGATGGAGGCTCAAGGATAATGAGGAGTGGTCTCTGCCCTCAAGGCAATTATAATCTCCTTAACCCAGCAGCTAGTGCAGGAGATGTAAGAGACAGGGATTTGATCCCTGGGAGGGGAAGATCCCCTGGAGCAGGAAATGGCAACCCACTCCAGTATTCTTGCCTGGAAAATCCCGTGGACAGAGGAGCCTGGCAGGCTACAGTCCATGGGGTTGCAAAGAATTAGACGACTGAGTGACTGAACACACGGAGAGGAGAAAGCCAGATAAACAGTAAATATCCAACAACAAAGTGAGTGCAGTGATATCAGCGCAGCCTGGTTGTGGGAGTGCATATGTGCACAAATGTCTCTTCAAATATACAAACATGGTATTGTCCCTCCTCCCTGCCCCCTCCCTGCTTCCCTCCCTCTTTCTCTGCTATACCCTCAATGATCCTGCTGGGTGAATCCATCTGAAATGTATGGTGATATCCCTCATCCTCAGTTGCTTCATGTGGTACTGTGAAAACAAAACCAATTTTAGCATCAAAGGATATTTTCAAGTATTTTTCTTCACTAGGCAAGCTGTAAGAATCTTCAGCTGTTTTGTTGCCATGGTGAGTGGAGTTGAAGCAGTATTTCTAGTCAGAGGAAAATCTAGAAAACGAATGCTAATATGAAATAAACTAACAGCCATCATTCTTTAAAGCAAGGAAGTTTAAATGTGAGAGTCATCACCTCCTGTCAGACATTCAGAGAAGTATGTACTTGTGCCTGAAGTTTAGGGAATAAAGGTTGCCCATTTTCTCTTATTTGCAAATTCAGTTTTGAATATAGCTAAACTTTTAAATTGTATTGACATTTTATTTTGAGAATGAATTTAAAATTTGATTGCAGTTAGAAAATAATTTTTTATGGCGGTGGAGTAACTAGGTTTCAGTCAGTCCTCCAGAAATTATTACCTCCTGATTGACCCAGAGAAATTTATATGTTTGTAGGAACTCATTTTCTTCATCTACAAAAAGGAAAAATGAAAATAAAAAAGAAGAAAACTAATTCTTTTTGTTCTTACAGAATTATTTTAGTAGTAGTAAATAATGTACTGTGTCCTGAAAGCTTGTAAACTTAGACCCCAGACAAACATTTAATTTTAGTATTGTCACATGATAATGTTGTCGTTGTCGTTTGGTTGCTAAGTTGTGTCAGACTCTTTTGCGACCCCGTGGGCTGTAGCCCACCAGGCTTCTCTGTCCATGGGATTCTCCAGGCAAGAATATTGGAGTGGGTTGCCCTGCCCTCCTCCAGGGGAATCTTCCTGACCCTGGGATTGAACCAAGTCTCCTGCATTGGCAGATGACTTCTTTACCGTCTAAGCCATCAGGGAAGCCCCATGTTTATCATAGAACCCTGAAATGTCATTTCTAGATATTTTTTCAAAGGAATCCCTTCTGTAAATCCAATTTCATTTATGTAGGTTTATTTGATTTCCTTTTGGTCTCTGATGTGTGTACTAACTTGCTTCAGTCATGTCCAACTCTTTGCAACCCTATGGACCGTAGCCCACCAGGCTTCTCTGTCCATGGGATTCTCCAGGCAAGAGTACTGGCATGGGTTACCATCCCTTCTCTAGGGGATCTTCCCAAACCCAGGGATCAAACCTGTACCTCCTATGGCTCCTGCATTGCAGGTGGATTCTTTACCACTGAGCCACCAGGGAAGCCTATGTCTCTGATACTATATTTGATTTCTTTATCTTAATGGTTTGTGAATTGAATATTATCTATCTTATTTAAATTCACTATTTTTCTTCTAAGTTAAATGTGCTATTAATATTATTCAATAAATAATTTGATATTTTTAAACTTTAGCTCTACAATGTCTGTTTAGTTTTAGTTTAGAGCCTTTGTTTCTTTGCTGAAATCCCCGTCATTTCACACATTCTAACCATCTTATCCTATAAATCAATAATACCTGTCTCCATTAGTCTTTTTATTTAGTTATTTAATTGTTAGTAATTTTATCTTATCCTTTAATTCTTGCTTCCTGATTTCAACGTGTAGGACATCTTTGTTCTGGCCCTGTTGAGCGGTGGCTTTTTGTGATTACGGATGACATTTCCATGTATATTGGAATGTCTCTATTCCTTGTACTATGCTAGGCATTTTATATACAGATTCAAAAGAGACTTAAATAGATCATTTTCTTTGGTTTTGCTGCAGTGGAAACACATTCTTTTGTTGAAGCCTAAATGAAGTGGCTAACACCATGAGTGGAACTGAAACTGAGGCTGAACAACTACAAATTTAATTAGTTTTACTTTATCTCTGATTTTAAATGAGATAGCAGGAAATGTCTTTGCCTTTCCCCCCAGCCATCAGCTTCTTGGATTGCCTGAGGGACTGTGTTTTTTGGTCTTTCCTCTATTTCTTGGGACTGAGTCTGTTTGCAGTGTTAGTTATTATTCAGGTTCGCTGAATTCAGCTCCAGCTGTGCTCTGTTTTCCAGCTGTGCTCTGTCTCAGTTAACTTAGCAACAGCCCGGTGGAGGGCAACTGTCAAGATACTCTGGTTGGTGATTTCCTCCAGTTATCAACCAGATTTTCCTAGCAACAGTGTTAATAAAAATTGGGCTACTTTCTCCTTTTCCTACAGAGGTCTCTCCAGGTTCAATGGTCATATCCTTCCACTTACATTACCTGTTTGTCCACTTACATGTCTCTCTTTGCTCACTGATAAAGGACTTATCCATTGCAGAATTTATTTACTTTAGGTTTGTTTGCATACATTGTTCTTCGATGGCATTAAAAACAAGCGTGCTTTTATTTTATCCAATGTTTTCTTGTTTCAGTGGGAGCAGGGGACTGTTACATGAACTCATCAGTTACCGTTTTTATTTTGCAGTTTGCTTTTTCCTTTAACAGTATTCATTTCCCCTATCTTCCTAAAGTGGATAGCTCTCTAAATTAGTTCATGTGACTCTGTTTCATTATTTCCAAAGACTGAATGATACATTGTATTATGACAATACCAAAGGTATCTTAATTATCTCTCCTGCTGATGGCCATTACTACTTCAAATAATCAAAGGGTGAACAACATTGCATTCATGAGATATATATTATCTCATACCCTCATGTGACTGTTCCCCGTTGGTTTATTCCTAGGATTGGAGTTGTTGACTCAAAAGGGACATCAATTGTAACTGGTCACAAATATCAGCGAGTTATATTTACAGTAAGTATTATCAGTAACCACACAAGAGAAGACCCTACACATGGACATCACCAGATGGTCAACACCAAAATCAGATTGCTTATATTCTTTGCAGCTAAAGATGGAGAAGCTCTATACAGTCAGCAAAAACAAGACCAGGAGCTGACTGTGGCTCAGACCATGAACTCCTTATTGCCAAATTCAGACTTAAATTGAAGAAAGTAGGGAAAACCACTAGACCATTCAGGTATGACCTAAATCAAATCCCTTATGATTATACAGTGGAAGTGAGAAATAGATTTAAGGGACTAGATCTGATAGACAGAATGCCTGATGAACTATGGACTGAGGTTCGTGACATTGTACAGGAGACAGGGATCAAGACCATTCCCATAGAAAAGAAATGCAAAAAAGCAAAATGGCTGTCTGGGGAGGCCTTACAAATAGCTGTGAAAAGAAGAGAAGCGAAAAGCAAAGGAGAAAAGGAAAGAAATAAGCATCTGAATGCAGAGTTCCAAAGAATAGCAAGAAGAGATAAGAAAGCCTTCCTCAGCCACCAATGCAAAGAAATAGAGGAAAACAACAGAATGGGAAAGACTAGAGATCTCTTCAAGAAAATTCAAGACACCAAGGGAACATTTCATGGAAAGATGGGCTCAATAAAGGGCAGAAATGATATGGACCTAACAGAAGCAGAAGATATTAAGAAGAGGTGGCAAGAATACACAGAAGAACTGTACAAAAAAGATCTTCATGACCCAGATAATCACGATGGTGTGATCACTGACCTAGAGCCAGACATCCTGGAATGTGAAGTCAAGTGGGCCTTAGAAAGCATCACTACGAACAAAGCTAGTGGGGGTGATGGCATTCCAGTTGAGCTATTTCAAATCCTGAAAGATGATGCTGTGAAAGTGCTGCACTCAATATGCCAGCAAATTTGGAAAACTCAGCAGTGGCCACAGGACTGGAAAAGGTCAGTTTTCATTCCAATCCCAAAGAAAGGCAATGCCAAAGAATGCTCAAACTACCACACAATTGCACTCATCTCACACGCTAGTAAAATAATGGTTAAAATTCTCCAAGCCAGGCTTCAGCAATATGTGAACCGTTAATTTCCAGATGTTCAAGCTGGTTTTAGAAAAGGCAGAGGAACCAGAGATCAAATTGCCAACATCTGATGGATCTGGAAAAAGCAAGAGAGTTACAGAAAAACATCTATTTCTGCTTTATTGACTATGCCAAAGCCTTTGACTGTGTGGATCACAATAAACTATGGAAAATTCTGAAAGAGATGGGAATAGCAGACCACCTGACCTGCCTCTTGAGAATTTGTATGCAGGTCAGGAAGCAACAGTTAGAACTGGACATGGAACAACAGACTGGTTCCAAATAGGAAAAGGAGTACATCAAGGCTGTATATTGTCACCCTGCTTATTTAAATTCTATGCAGAGTACATCATGAGAAATGCTGGGGTGGAGGAAGCACAAGCTGGAATCAAGATTGCCGGGAGAAATATCAATAACCTCAGATATGCAGATGACACCACCCTTATGGCAGAAAGTGAAGAGGAACTAAAAAGCCTCTGGATGAAAGTAAAAGTGGAGAGTGAAAAAGTTGGCTTAAAACTCAACATTCAGAAAATGAAGATCATGGCATCTGGTCCCATCAGTTCATGGGAAATAGATGGGGAAACAGTGGAAACAGTGTCAGACTTTATTTTTTTGGGCTCCAAAAATCACTGCAGATGGTGAGTGCAGCCATGAAATTAAAAGACGCTTACTCCTTGGAAGAAAACTTATGACCAACCTAGATAGCATATTCAAAAGCAGAGACATTACTTTTCCAACAAAGGTCCGTCTAGTCAAGGCTATGGTTTTTCCAGTGGTCATGTATGGATGTGAGAGTTGGACTGTGAAGAAGGCTGAGTGTAGAAGAATTGATGCTTTTGAACTGTGGTGTTGGAGAAAACTCTTGAGAGTCCCTTGGACTGCAAGGAGATCCAACCCGTCCATCCTAAAGGAGATCAGTCCTGGGTGTTCATTGGAAGGACTGATGCTAAAGCTGAAACTCCAGTACTTTGGGCATCTCATGCAATGAGTTGACTCATTGGAAAAGACTCTGATGCTGGGAGGGATTGGGAGCAGGAGGAGAAGGGGATGATAGAGGATGAGATGGCTGGATGGCATCACCAACTCGATGGACATGAGTTTGAGTGAATTCCAGGAGTTGGTGATGGACAGGGAGGCCTGGCGTGCTGCACTTCATGGGGTCGCAAAGAGTCAGACACGACTGAGAGACTGAACTGAACTGATTATCAGTAAAGTGATTCTCTGGTGGCTCAGATGGTAAAGAATCTGCCTGCAATGCAGGAGACCTGGGTTCAGTTCATGGGTCAGAAAGATCCCCTGGAGAAGGGAATGGCTACCCACTCCAGTCTTCTTGCCTGGAATATTTCATGGACAGAGGAGTCTGGCAACATACAGTCCATGGGGTCTTAAAGAGTTGGATACAACTGAGAGACTTCAACTTGATTATCAGTAAATGCTTCTAAATTTTATAAACTCTACCCAGTCATCTGAACTACCCCCCTCTCCTTGTTACCATGGTGTATCTCATTCTTTTAAATTTCTTCCAATTTCATGGGGTCAAATATCTTCCCACACTCCTTTTTTTTTTTTTTTTAGTTTTAATAGTCTCATTTACTGGTGAATTTCATCTTTACTAGTAACTCATAGTTAAACTTCATCTTTGAGAGCTGTTTATGTTTACCCATATACTTTACTATTGCATCCTTTTTGTAGTCTCTGTTGACTTTGAAGAACTACTTGAATATTTTGGATATATAAACATACTTATCATTAGTTATTTCCGTATCTGTATTTGTTACCATGTTGGAAACTTCTTGACATTAAATATAAAAACATATTATCCTTTTAAATCTCCAGGAAAATTACAGTTGCTCGCCTAAAGTAAACATTGAAATATTGACGAAATGAATAAAATTGACAGAGTGATATATTTCATAATTATTTCTCTAATGAATAATATGTACCAATGTATCCTATTATATGAACAATCAACTTGTTAAAATAGATTCCAGTCTATTGTTCCTTCTATTTCAGTAGTTGTGTTCATCTGTGTGGCTTTAAATGAACTTCATCGTTATAACTCTACCCAGTCATCTGAACTGCCCTGAATGTCGGTAAAAACATGATTTATCATTTACTAATGATTCATCTCTTTCCAGTGCATCACTTGCTCTTTCTGACTCATTAATTGGTCTTATTCATAATGTAGACATGACCTAAGAGCCCTTTATTATTTTTTTAATTAATCTATTTTAATTGGAGGATAGTTACTTTACAGTCTTGTGGTGGTTGCCATACATCAACATGAGTCAGCCACAGGTGCACGTGTCCCCCCATCCTGAACCCCCTCCCACTTCCCTCCCCACCCCATCCCTCAGGGTTGTCCCAGAGCACTGGCTTTGGGTGCCCTGCTTCATGCATCCAACTTGCACTACTCACCTATTTTACATATGGTAATAGACATGTTTCAGTGCTATTCTCTCCAATCATCCCACCCTCACCTTCTCTCACAGAGTCCAAAAGTCTGTTCTTTACATCTGTGTCTCTTTTGCTGCCTTTCATATAGGGTCATTGTTACTGTCTTTCTTAATTCCATATATATGTATTAATATACTGTATTGGTGTTTCTCTTCCTGACTTTCTTCACTCTGAATAATAGGCTCAAGTTTCATCCACCTCATTAGCACTCACTCAAAGGCATGCTTTTTTTTCATAGCTGAGTAATATTCCATTGTGTATATGTACCACAAATTCTTTGTCCATTCATCTGCTAACGAACATCCAAGAGCCCTTTAAAATTGAGTTTGATCAAGGCACTTACCCAGAGTCCTGATGGTAGAATATGTTGCAGTCATTAAATTTGATTAAGAAAGAAGAGCCTCTTAAACAAGTATTATGAGTGTAGACATGACCCTAATTCATTTTTATTTTCGTTATTGAAAGCTAAACATGAGCCATTTTGATTGGAAAACTCTACTAAGAATGGCAAAGCAAAGCAGGTGAAGCAGATGTTTTACTGAAAGAGCATCAGATGCTGACTGCTCTCATTTCCTACTAGAACAGCTTTTCCTAGCAATGTGTCAGGGCACGCCTGTGTCTTGATCAATTATTGAATGTATGAAGAAGATAAACATCTCAGTATATAATTTTCAGGTGTACAAAAAAGACGTAACTTTTTATATTATTCAATTTAATGTTTAATTCAAAACTTATTCTGTTTAGACACAGTACCCTTAAAATATCCCCTCCCATGTTGGGGCATAGCCATATAGTTATAAATATTGCAAAGATTTGGGGCCAGGTGGGGTGTGGAGAGCAATTAGAATATATTTCTTATATGTCTTATTCTTTGGTCTACACATGTTGCTGTGAATTCCTGCCCTAAAGGCTTCTGCCTATGCTGCCATACTCCTGTCCTCAGAGGGAGAGAAAATAAAATCAAAACATTCTCACTATCACATATATGGACAAGAAAATCACTACTGAGTATTGTAAATTATTTGCATATCAGTTCAGTTCAGTTTAGTCGCTCAGTCATGTCTGACTCTTTGTGACCCCATGAATCGCAGCACGCCAGGCCTCCCTGTCCATCACCAACTCGCGGAGTTCACTCAGACTTATGTCCATCGAGTTGGAGATGCCATCCAGCCGTCTCATCCTCTGTCGTCCCCTTCTCTTCCTGCTCCCAATCCCTCCCAGCATCAGAGTCTTTTCCAATGAGTCAACTCTTCGCATGAGGTAGCCAAAGTATTGGAGTTTCAGCTTTAGCATCAGTCCTTCCAATGAACACCCAGGGCTGATCTCCTTCAGAATGGACTGGTTGGATCTCCTTGCAGTCCAAGGGACTCTCAAGAGTCTTCTCCAACACCACAGTTCAAAAGCATCAATTCTTCAGTGCTCAGCTTTCTTCACAGTCCAACTCTCGCATCCATACATGACCACTGGAAAAACCATAGCCTTGACTAGACGGACCTTTGTTGACAAAGTAATGTCTCTGCTTTTGAATATGCTATCTAGGTTGGTCATAACTTTCCTTCCAAGGAGTAAGCATCTTTTAAATATTATTGGAGGAGGGCATGGTAACCCACTCCAGTATTCTTTCATGAAGAATCCCATGGACAGAGGAGCCTGGCAGGCTACAGTCCATGGGCTTGCAAAGAGTTGGACACGACTGAAGTGACTTAGCACAGCATACATGCATGTGTGTATAGACAGATGCAAATTTTTCCATCAAATACCGATATTCTCACTAATTTGTATTTGAAATTGTCTTTTTGAAGAGAAAGAAGCAGTTTACACAGCATACAGAAATATGTGCATAACTAAATAATTAAAATATGTAGTCAGATACTTTGGATGGATACTACTATTCTTCAGGATTTGTGGCAAAAAAAATGTAGGTTGATTTCCCAACAAAATTAACGAGTTTGAATATAGAAATTCTGGGTATATCATGGAAATGTGTCATGCATGAGAATATCTTCATTTGTGCCTGCAGCAGAAAATAATGTGTGGAAAGTATTTTATAGAGCAAATGTAATGAGCCGTGGCAGCTGACAGAAGTTTGAAATAAAGCAAAAGAAGTATATATTTAACTAGACTCATTCAGAAAAAGTTTTCAGGAGTGAATGGACAGGAGTAGAACAGAGATATGTCCGTTGACTTTCTATTAAACAGATACACTTGATCACCTACTCTGTGCATTCATGAAAAATATGCATTAAATGGGAGCTAGAAATCCAGGAATGGGAAGCAAGGACTTTGTGAACATCAGGCAGCAATAACTAGAGGGATGTGCAGGGCAGTGTCATGTGTACAGCACACAAAGAAGAGCTCCGCTCAGCTCTCCAGGGCTGTCTTACATGCCTCTTGATTACGCTGTTTGCAAAACGAAGGTTTGATTTCTGTCGAGGAAGCCAGTTGTTATCTGCCAGAAATATCTAGGAGACTCGGTAGTGGTTATCCAAAATATGAAAAATATCTGTTAACACAGGATCACAAGAAATGTAAGACTTGAAAGCATATCAGTAAATTGATCAAAGTTGATTCTGGTGCATATGTACACATCATAATTTTCGTAGCTAGTCTCTTTTTTTGATAGATGATCAGATCATGCTCTTTACTATTTTCTGAAAATTGCAAGTAACATCCATATGCATATTTTTTTTCTTCTAGGAATATTTCCTTCAGACTCTTTCATGGAAAAAGACCATTTTCAAATAACATGTTGTACTAATTTTACATTGTGACATATATTGCCAGACTAGTCTTCAGAAAGTTTCTTTAAATTTATACAACCACCCATAACTTGAAAGAAACCATTTTTACTCACTGTTAAGAACACCGTGGCAAGATAGGGTAATATTCAAAGATGCTATGAAGGCAGTTGCAGCTCAAGAAGAGAGGTTGGTATGTGAATGGGACAATTACTGTTTATTTTGGGGATCGTTGGAGAAGACTCTTGAGAGTCCCTTGGACTGCAAGGAGATCCAACCAGTCCATTCTGAAGGAGATCAGCCCTGGGATTTCTTTGGAAGGAATGATGCTAAAGCTGAAACTGCAGTACTTTGGCCACCTCATGTGAAGAGTTAACTCATTGGAAAAGACTCTGATGCTGGGAGGGATTGGGGGCAGGAGGAGAAGGGGACGACAGAGGATGAGATGGCTGGATGGCATCACTGACTCGATGGACGTGAGTCTGAGTGAACTCCGGGAGTTGGTGATGGACAGGGAGGCCTGGCGTGCTGCGATTCATGGGGTCGCAAAGAGTCAGACACGACTGAGCGACTGATCTGATCTGATCTGTGGAATGTGGTCCCTCTATTAAGAAATTGGAGTTGGAAGAACTAGAAGATTAAATAGAAAAATTAAAATATAGTCTCACTTTGAGAATTGTGATTGAAAGTGAATCAGGATGAATAAAATATTAAAAACGGTAGAAAAGGCAAATTTAAATTTAGAAAGCATAAATCTGTAATAGAACACAATCCTGCTTCTTTTGCTGTAAACTGAAAATGCTAAAAGAAAAAGTGAATTGCATGTAGGGTAGGGTTGTAGAGTTGCTGTGTCCTGAGCTCACTGCGAGAGCTGGATCCGGGTATTTAAGCATCTAGGATACCGGAGAAAGTACCAGTGAAATAAGACTGGAACATCTAAGATACTCAACAGTACAGTCAGTAATGTAGTGGTTGGACCAGGGAAATTAGGGGAAGATGAAGAATTAAGCTCTGCCTTTTTTTTTTTTTTTAACTAAAATGAGCATTCCTAAATAAGTGAATCCTACATAATGTCCACTAATCAAAACATCTTGTGTATTCACTGCTCAACAAGTGTAAATAAACATTATCTTCTTTAAGGAAATTCTAGAAGGATGAGCAACCATGTGAGGCAGACACCTGAAAGAGAGCAAGGCAAACACTCACTCCCTTCTCAGCGCTTTTCACCCGGAAGGCAGGGCGGTGAAAGCCTCAGGCATGAAGATGCAGCAGGGGCAGAGAGCCAGTGAGATGGTGGGAGGCCCGCCACTGCCCCACTGGTCCCCTCCCTGTAAACGTTTACTTGTTCAGGAACACAGAGTATCCGAAGTATGGCTGTGAAAGCACACACTGATTGAGACCTGAGTAGGCTGAGCAGAAATGCCACTGGGGAAATTCCCTGGTGGTCCTGGGATTGGGACTTGGTGCTTTCACTGCTGGGGCCTGGGTTGGATCCCTGGTCAGGGATCTAATATCCTGCAAGCTGCAGAGCATGGTGAAAAATAATTAATTAATTTTTAAAAAAAGAAAGTAAGAAGTGAAGCCGGGGCACATGAATAGAAGCAGAGCAGACAGAAAAACAAGGTTAAATTTTCTTAAAAAAATGAAAAAAGATTTAGGGGTTCAGAGAAGCTCTGGAGACAGCTTGGGTTCTTCAAAGCTATGGAAGAGGTGCTCAGAGCTAAATTTGTCCAGTCTTAAAGTACGTGGCCGTCTTTAGTGACATGTACTTTTTCGCATGGGATTTTTGTACTGAGATGAAGTACCTAGTATGTTTTAGATTAAACTGTCCTTCAGACTTGAATTGAGAATGGATTCTCACTGTGCCTGTTAAATCCTTGAATGTGAAGCAGTCAGTTTGAGACAGATCAGGCAAGACTTGGGATTTATACACCACCTCGGAGGCGGTGATGTTATGGAAGCTTCTCTGAGAGATCTTAATTGGAATTCTGTGAGCTGTACATTTTAAGACGTGGTGATTCAGGTGGAGGGCCTGGCCCTGGAGGCCTGGGTGAGTCTGCTAGACTGAGAAAGGCTAAGGAGCCACGTGGTGATAGGAAAAATGTGAAAACTGGAGAGTAACTGGCTTTGGAAATGTAAATTTTTATCAAGAAATGGGATTTAGATATTTAGCCGTGAAAAAATGTCAGTGGAAGATTCATGCCGCGTGATGAAAGTCCTTTTCTTGATTTAGGAGGCCTTCAAGGCTGGTTAGCTGCCGTGGGGTCAGCTCTCAGGCGCAGTTCTGAACTCCTGATGTTGCCAGAATCTAGAGACATTTGTCGGATAGACGGTGCCAGAAACAGGAGTGGAGAATTTTGAGTTGGCGTTACAGTATGTCACTGAAATTTGAGAGGAATGACAGGCCTCAGACAGGAGAAGTGACAGCTATAAATGGAAAGTTTGCGGGCCCTGGCATTAAGTATGATATCTGTCGCACGCTCTCAAACGCCTCCCTTTCTAAGCTGATGCACAGTGCACTTGAGTTAGTATGAAGTGATGTTCAGGTGTCCAGAATTTTGGTGTCGGTTTTCTTCCACAGCAGAAACTGCAGCGAATACTTCTGCCGTCATGCAGAGTTGAGAGAATCAGCCCTGGTTAGCTGAAAGCAAACTAAAGTATTTTAACTGCCCCCCAAACAAAAGAGACTTCCAGGAGACAGTAAGGAACACCCCTGCATCCTTGTGATTATTGAATCTAATTCAGGAGAAATGAGGGTGGGAGGCAGCACTGAATGGCAGAAGGCAAGATTCAACACTGTTCATCCATGGCACCAACCTGGGATCCCGAAGCCGGAGTTGATCCAGGTGACTCAGCCCCGGTGGAAATCCTGGAGTCAAGGGGATGCTCTCCACTGCTGTCTGCCCTGCTCAGACTCTGGCTAGAGACCAGTGATTTGTTTCTGATGTGTGGCATGCTAAGTCACTTCAGTCGTGTCCAACTCTTTGTGACCTCCTGGACTATAGCCTGCCAGGCTCCTCTGCCCATGGGATTCTTCAGGCAAGAATACTGGAGTGGGTTGCCATACCCTCCTCCAGGGGATCTTCCCAACCTAGGGATCGAACCTGCATCCCTTAAGTCTCCAGCATTGGCAGACAGATTCTTTACTGCTAGCACTGCCTGGGAAGTTCAGGTGTGCCGCTCGGGTCACAAAAAAGGCAGTGTTGAACTCATTTGAAATTACCATCTGACTCCTAACAGACTTCTAGTAACAGTGGAATAAACTCTAGAAGGAAGAAAGAACTCATGTAGTACTGTAATATTTACTATTGAAAAAGACCCATGTGTAAATAGACCTGCACAGTTCAAAACAGTGTTATTCAACGGTCAGCTGTATTTGGATTTTATTTAATTAATTGTGTAGCACATACAAGTGTGAGAGGCAGTCAGACGCATATACTGAAAGGTAAAATTGTGGGGAGTGACGTTCTGATGACTTACGGAGTGTCAGATCTGTTAGCTGCAAGGGACAGAAAAGTCCATCTGAACTGTTCTAAGCAGAGTCAACTTCCTGGCTCAAGCAACAGTCAGTTGTAAGAACTGGTTTTATTTTGTCCAATGCAGATTCAAAAATCGCTGTGATCTCCTGAGCACAGAGTCCCCTGTCTTGCACTGCTTCTCTCTGCTTTCCTCTCCTTGGCCTTCCTGGGACAGACTTGCTTCTTGCTGTGGCAGTCAGACCACCAACAGATCTGTGCTTAAGTACTCTTCTCTCTTTCCAGAAGTTGGAAAAATCCTATGACTGAAACTCGGTGGCTCTTTTGGCTCAGGCCTGTTTATTTTTTATTTCTCTGGTGGCTTAGACTGTAAAGTGTCTGCCTGCAGTTGGGGAGACCCGGGTTCGATCCCTGGGTTGGGAAGATCCCCTGGAGAAGGAAATGGCAACCACTCCAGTATTCTTGCCTGGAAAATCCCATGGACAGAGGAGCCTGGTTGGTTACAGTCCATGGGGCTGCAAAGAGTCGGATGGGACTTAGAGACTTCACTTTCACTTGTTTATTTGAATCACCCCCTAGAATCAGATGTGATGCTGACTGAGAAGGTTTGGTTCCAAGCCCACCTCTTGATGTGGTGAGAGTTTATACTGAACTGAGAACTGGGGTGAGTGGCCCCCTCGTCCTTTCCCTCTGGAGACAACCACTTTCTAGTTTTCTTTATAATTTTACCTTCTATACCCATCTCTGATTTTGAGTTTTACATAAACAGATTCAGACAGTAGACAGGATTTTAACTGGCTTCTTTGGCTCTGTATTATATTTGTAAGATTCATGTAAAGCATTGATCACAGTTGTGGTTTATTCTTTGTCATTTATGTATTATAAATGACAATATATATGAACAGACCAAACTTTATTTTTTCATTATGATGTGAGAGGATGTTTTATGCTTTCCTGTCTCAGGCAACTACCAAAAAAAAAATGTGGTGATCACATATCTGTGGCCATATGAAGAACATACATTTCTCTCAGACATATACTGAACTGGAACTGAATGTGGGTCATAGGACATACATAGTTTTGCATTTAGAAGATAAGGCCAGAACTGCTTTGTTATGCAAAGTATTTGTATTATATATTCCTGCCAGAAATGTATGAAAATTCCTATTGTATTACATCTCCTTTCCACTCAATATTGTCAGATTAACTAAAAAAGATTAAAAAAAAAAAAACAACCACTGTCAGTCTGTTGACATATAATTGTATCAAACTGTGATTGTTCCTGGTGTATCTCTTGTTAGTAAAGTTAAGCATACCTATTAACATGTTTATTAAGCATGTAAATTTCCTTTTTCCTGAAGTACCTCTTTACTGTTTTTCACATTTTTGTTGGGCTTTAAGTCTTTATTTTATCAGGTTTTATGTCTTTATTTTGTTGGGTTTTATGTATTGTCTGCCTCTTTACTAATTTAAGTAGTCTTTATAGATTATGATACTATTAGTAATTCCTCAATGCCTAAATAATGCAATTTATGGGTGGTGTTTCCTGTGTCTTGCTTAAACAATTACTTCCTATCTTTAAGTAAGGAAGTTATTTCCCTGTATGCTTAGTTTTATAATTTTCCCTCTTGATTTTAATCAATTTGGAGTTTATGTTTTGTAAAGTAAGAGTTAACCTTCACTCTTATTGTATGTTAGTGCAATTATCCCATAGCCATTTATTGATATCAATTATCAAAATGTTTATTGAGTTTTCCTCTGTCTTACATGCTGTGTCTCTCTTAAGTGAGGCATCCATATAAGAAGGATCTCTTTCTGCTTCTGCTCCTCCCATTCTCCCCACTGGTCTTTGTGATTATCTGTCATCTAATACTACACCATCTTACTCACCACAGCTTAAAGATTAAAGTGGCTGTATAACTTATTTTCCAACCTGGGACAATGTGAAAGTTAAAGATGTCAACAAAAAGTAAAATTATGTGAATTTTTAAGCTGTTTATTCATGTGTAACTCAATTTTGTCATATTGGTGAGCTTATGGAATGTTCTGTTCAAAATGATTTTTTAAATTAACATTATTTCTAAAAAATGAAATAGTGCTTATACAATATATTCATCATCTTTGTTCTAGCTGTTCTTTTAAAATGTCATAAACGGGGCAGTTGGTACCCAACAAAGTTTTTTTTTTGGTTCTGGAGTCCTTTTTTTTAGTTCTGGAGTCTGGGAAGCCCATGACTGGGTGCTGGCTGATGTAGAGTCTGGGGAGGGTGAGCTTCCGGTTGGTAGATGATGCTTCTCACTGTGTCCTCCTGTGAGAGCGCTCTCTGGGGTCTCCTTTGTATGATCATTAATCCCATCATGTGGGCTCCTCCTTCAAGATTTAAGCACTTCCCAAAGGCTCCCAGCTCCTAATAGCATCCCACTAAGGATTAGATTTCAACATATCAATTTTGAGAGGATGCAAGCCTTAAATCTGTAGCAACATTACATATGTTAAAGTAAATCTTTAAAACCTTTTATTTATTATCAGCACTAAAATGTAACACAGAGTAATAGTCTTGGTCATATTCACAAAATCTTTTCTTATCTACATTTGTTTATAATAGCCTGTCACTGGTATTTTAAAGAAATAAGTTACTTTTCTTCAGTATAATAGTATCAGGGCTTCGCTGGTGCTCAGACAGAAAGAATCTGCCTGCAATGCAGGAGACCTGGGTTCGATCCGTGGTTTGGGAAGATCCCCTGGAGAAGGGAAAGGCTGCCTACTGCAGTCTTCTGGCCTAGAGAATTCCATAGACTGCAAAGAGTCAGACATGAGTGACTTTCACTTGTGTCATTAGTTACGTTTACTGAAATATTCAAATTTTTACTTCATGGTTAATAATTTTATATTTTTTGAAACCTTTATTCACTTTTCTCTGTATACCCAGGTATTTTTGAGAAACTATTCCTTTCAGGTATATATTTTTAATACTTAAAAATATTAAGTGTGTAATTATTTTACCAAAGTATTTTCCAGATATTGTCTTTTAAGCCTCTATTCAGATCATCAATCTTCAAGAAAATTTTTTACAAGAAAAAAAATCTCTTTAAATCAGTTGATTCTATTTGTGATTCTTTTGAATATTTTACCAAATTTATATGCTGAAAAATCATAGGCCTTCTTGTTTCATTCTGTCCCAGTCAGAGCATAAATTTATCCAATTAAAATAGGAACTTCATCAAAAATTCTTCTCACAATCCAAGATATTCCCAATCACACTTGTAGAAGTTAAAAATTAAATTCTGTACACCATCTGAGCTCTCATCCTTTGGTTTGTTCACTCCCTCTTGCTTTTGTCAGGGTAACTTTCCAGGTCTTCTACTTTGCGAGATACATTTTCAGTAATTGCAGCTTACCCATTTCTTCAAAAGCTGAAGTTTCTATTCACTGAATATGTTGATGAAGATTCCCAACCAATTTTGTGCAAATTCAGACCAATTTTTCAAGAACTCAATTACAAAATGATTCAATGATACATCTAGGTTTGAGTTACCATAGCTCCATCCCTTCTGAACTTTACTGTTTTTGATTGGTTGTTTCCAAGCTTTAAAATTCCTCTAGATCAATATGAAGTCTCAGATACATTCTCATCTGCCTTGTGGCTGCATGTTTCTTGTGTGTTTTCACTGTTTGTCGAATTGTTACTGGGATTATTTTTATCTTTCTCCTTGTGATTCTCCTCCTAACCTTTTTTATGCGTTAGAATATATTCCCTTTCTGTCCTCCCACTGCATGAGATAATGGGATGGGGAGGTAAGGGGGCTTTCTGTGTTTCCTTGCTGGCTTGTGGACGCCACCCCCCCCCCCCCCCCCCCCCCCGCCCCTCAACTTTGTTGTTTTCCCGAGGGATTCAACGTGTGGTCCCACCTCACTCAGGTAGCCATTCCATGATCTCTCTGAAGACTTCTTGGGATGATTTTTTTTTTTTCCTTCTGCCCCATGCCACAGGCTCTCGCCTTAGACAGTCTCATTTTTTCTAGTACTTCTTAGACCTCTCCTGGGTGTCTCCCCTTCTGTCACCTGAACCTTCTCTCACTCCTAATGTTCCTTCTGTGTCAATTTGGATCCCTAAGGAGGAGCCTCCCACCTTCTGGAGAACAGTGTCCTCAGGTATTTCTGTGGTTGTTAGGGGCTCAGTCTTCCGTGTTAGGGGCTCAGTCTTCCGTGTTAGGGGCCCAGTCTGCCATGGCAGTGTTTGAAGTCCCGTTGTGTCCTGGCTCTTGTGCTTGCCAGAAACTTGGCCGCTGTGATGGTTTCCAGCTATACCTGTGGCTCAGCCTTCCCAGGTTTCTAAACGCAAGTCTCAGTCCTCTCTTTGGGGAGAAGAAGAGGGAGATATTACATTGGATTCCACAGGGCTTATAGGTTGTGGATTGGTGCCTTTCAATAACAGTTTACAGGGAGGGGACCAGTGGGGCAGTGGCGGGCCTCCCACCATCTCCCTGGCTCTCTGCCCCTGCTGCATCTTCATGCCTGAGGCTTTCACCGCCCTGCCTTCTGGGTGAAAAACCCTGAGAAGTGAGAGTGTTTGTTTGCCTTGCTCTCTTTCTGGTATCTGCCTCACATGGTTGGTCATCCTTCTAGAATTTTCTTGAAGAAGATAATGTTCA
Source organism: Bos indicus (assembly GCF_029378745.1). NCBI lineage: Eukaryota > Metazoa > Chordata > Mammalia > Artiodactyla > Bovidae > Bos > Bos indicus. The sequence goes on along the minus strand of NC_091771.1, from coordinate 86,316,668 downwards.
TTTATACTTGTTGAGTGGGAGAAGGCAATGGCACCCCACTCCAGTACTCTTGCCTGGAAAATCCCATGGATGGAGGAGCCTGGTGGGCTGCAGTTCATGGGGTCGCTAAGAGTTGGACGCGACTGAGCGACTTTCCTTTCACTTTTCACTTTCATACATTGGAGAACGAAATGGCAACCCACTCCAGTGTTCTTGCCTGGGGAATCCCAGGGACGGGGGAGCCTGGTGGGCTGCCGTCTATGGGGTTGCACAGAGTCAGACACGACTGAAGCGACTTACCAGCAGCATACTTGTTGAATACTGAATATGCAAGATGTTTTGATTAGTGAACATTATGTAGGATTCACTTAGGATTGTTCATTCTAGTAAAAAAAAAAAAAGTTTAATTCTTCATCTTCCCCTAATTTCCCTAGTCCAGTTGTTACATTATTGACTATACTGTTGAGTGTCTTAGATGTTCTAATCTTATTTCACTGGTACTTTCTCCAGGATCCTATTTTTAAAATATAGATGTTTAGAGATTACTAAAGAATATGAGAATTTTAAATTTTAATTAATATTGTTAAATTACTTTGCAAAACAATTGTTATTGATTGACATTCTCATTTACTAAGAAGTAATTTACTAAGTAATTTACTAAGAAGACTTCACTTCCTTTTTTACCTCTCATATTGAGTTAAATTAAGCAGAGGTGAAAGAAAGTGGAAGTGTTAGTTGCTCAGTTGTGTCTGACTCTTTGCCACTCTGTGGACTAGGCTATAGCCCGCTAGGCTCCTTTGTCCATAGAATTTTCCAGGTGAGAATACTGTAGTGAGTCGCCAGTCCTTCCCTGGGGGATCGTTCTGACACAGGGACCGAACCCAGGTCTCCTGCATTGTAGGCAGATTCTTTACCATGTGAGCCAGCAGGGATCAGAGGTATACAATGCCAAATAATTTTGTATTTCGATGCAGCTTGAAAGTGTTACCTGAATTAGAATAGTAATGTTTTATCAGACATACAGTATCATTCCTTCTAAACTTTTCTTAAACTCCTATCTTGATTGACTGTTATGTTTTTCACCGCTAGTAACTAATTCTGGTGGTGGTGGTTTAGTCGCTAAGCATGTACGACTCTTGTGACTCCATGGATAGTAGCCCTCCAGGCTCCTCTGTCCATGGGACTCTCCAGGCAAGAATAGTGGAGTGGGTTGCCATTTCCTTCTCCAGGGGATCTTCCTAACCTAGGGATCTAAACCAGGTCTCCTGCATTGCAGGCAGATTCTTTATCAAGTGAGCTATGAGGGAAGTTAATTCTAGTTCAAGGTAAAGCATAGGCAAAGGAAAAAAAAACAATTCCAGCAGAATAGAAATATACATAAAATAGGTAAAACAGATAGTTAAACACACCTTGTGAGTATTGAGACTTAGGACATACACTGGGAAGGCAAGCAGCGAAGCCCAGGTGGGAAAAATGCAATGTGTTATGGTTTACAGGAAGGAGAGAGTCCCAGACTGAGGCGGACACTGGCCTGTCTGATAGCAGGAACATCTGCTTTTAGCCTGTGAGTGAAAAGACTTAGCTATCCAATAGGTGGGACCTTGTATGGTTAGGAAAGCCAGATCTCCAATCTTAAGCTGCTTAGCCTAAGCTAAACACAGGCACGGAGGGTCGACATTTAGATGTGTGCTGGAGCCCGGGAGAAGACTGATTCCCTCGGCCTACCCTCTGCACTTCCTGTTACTCCTTTCTGCCAGACAAGGAGCTAGAGCCTACTGCCAGGTTCAGCTCAGTTCAGTCCAGTCGCTCAGTCGTGTCCAATTCTTTGTGGGGCAGGATATATATTCAGGATATAAATGAATATTTATATACTTACTATTGAGTCAGGATAGTTGAGTCTGACTCTTTACTGTCAGGATAGTAAGTGTATAAATGAACTCATATTTGAGTGTCTAATCCATTGTCCCAGAACCCTTCACTGTGTGGTGTCTTCCCTAATCCTTCACCAGATGCTCATTCTTTATAGGTCTTATCTCTGTGGTTTCTATTTCCCCCCTTTCTTTGCCTACTTTTAGGCCACTTACACATTGATTTAGTTATTAGGTAATTAAAACACATTTTAGCACATGGTAAGGTTCTCACCCTCTTTACTTTTATTTATTTATTCATTTTAAAATTCACCTGCATTGAGACATTCCCAAACTAGATGGCCACTTCCTTTGGATGTAGCCCTCCTAGGCATGTTCTCCCTCCTCACTATTTACAGTTAAGTTTTGCCTGACCTCTGTCACTATCATCCCTGTGGATTTTAACGTCTGAGAATCAGTGAGAGAAATATTTCACTGTCTGCTCTTTGGTGGGTATATCTGATTTCAGCTTATGATCAAATCTGTAGTTAGTGTCACAAATCCATTCTCTGTATGGTATTGTGGGAATAGCATCTAGCGTCTGGGAATAACTCTCCAGGCATGGCACTGTGAGATCTGTGCAACTGGCCTCGCCCAAGCTCTGGCTGGGGCTTCTCTGAGCACTGGAGAGAGATTCAGGGCACAGGCTGGATCCTGCATCGTTTGTTCATGGAATGAGTAAGTCACCATTTACATTCCCCTCCTAGAGTGCTTTCCATAACTGCCTGCTGGGTCTTGTGATAGGCCAGTCATGGGGGAGAGTCTGGGAGAGACCGTGTCTCGAGGGCAGATGAAGCTGGAGACAGACGTTCCTGTGCAAGATCACATTCAGGAAGGATCCATCCTAATATCTCCTAAGATTCCATATGTCCTTTATAACTTGCTGTCAGTTTCTATGGAAAAATACCTACTTTAATTGAAATTGTGTTTAACAATCCATATTTGTGCCTGAATATAAGAGAAAGTCACATAGAATACACCTAAGGCCCATATCTTTTGATGAATCAGAAACTTACCCCAAAAAGGCTTCTGTAAGCTTGTGAAAGTGAAAGTGGCTCAGTTGTGTCTGACTCTTTGTGACCTCATGAACTAGAAAGTCCATGAACCAGGCCAGAATACTGGAGTGGGTAGCCTTTCCCTCGGAGAAGGCAATGGCAACCTACTCCAGTACTCTAGCCTGGAAAATCCCAAGGACGGAGGAGCCTGGTAGGCTGCAGTCCACGGGGTCGCTAAGAGTTGGACACGACTGAGCGACTTCACTTTCCCTTTTCACGTTCATGCATTGGAGAAGGAAATGGCAACCCACTCCAGTGTTCTTGCCTGGAGAATCCCAGGGACGAGGGAGCCTGGTGGGCTGCTGTCTATGGGGTCGCACAGAGTTGGACACTACTGGAGCGACTTAGCAGCAGCAGCAGCAGCCTTTCCCTTCTCCAGGGGATCTTTCCAACCCAGGGATCAAACCCGGTCTCCCGCATTGCAGGCTGATTCTTTACCAACTGAGCCACAAAGGAAGCCCAAGAATACTGGAGTGGGTAGCCTATTCCTTCTCCAATGGATCTTCTTGACCCAGGAATCAAACCGGGGTCTCCTGCATTGCGGGCAGATTCTTTACCAGCTGAGCTATCAGGGAAACCCTTCCTGTAAGCTTGTACTTATCAATTTTAAGGATGAAAATGAAATTAGCATTCATAGCATTTTATGTGTAGATTTAGAAACACACCTATTTGAATCAGTACTTAAAGTAATACTTTAATTTTGAAACACCTTTTTATACTCTCACATGCTGAGAAACAATATTAACTCTCCACTTGCATATTTAGCATCTGAACTTGTGTCACCACTAGAGACACTAACTGCCCCCACCGAGTTTATTCTGTGCTTGATGAGCAGCTCTTAGATCGGTTTATGAGGATGCCGCTAGGAAACTTTGTGCCAAACCAGAGAGTCCATTAATGTAATGTTCTTTTCTCCTTAAAAAGAATCCCTGAAAATGTGTTCTTAACCACTGCCACAGGAACATTTATTAAATGTTATTTAATAAATCCTTATTTTAAAGGACATCTGATACTTGTATTGTGGCATCATTACCCCAGAAAAAATTACTAAATTTACCTCCTTAAAAAAAATTTCCTTTGTTATGTTGATAGCTCCATTGGGTACCCGCTGGAATGTATGTTAAACTAACATTGATGTATATTGTTTGAGGAGAATGCATCTTCCCCAAAAGAAGTTTGAAATAAAAATAGAGATAGGCTCGGACAGTATGAAATATTTAGTAAGGATTCAAATATAAAATGGCTTCCTCTTTTATGAGGAATAATTTCTTTCAGGAAAAATAATCTTACCTTATTTTTAGGCATATGTACAGTAATTGGAGAATTTCCATTTTTATAATAACCATCTTCCTATTTAGACATAGGCAGATTTTTTCTGCTGTTCAAATCTTTTCCCTGTTTCTCAGTAACTTCTGTTCGTTTCTCCATATGGACCTTGCTCTGTGTATCTTGAAGGAAGTGTTTTCCCTTTGTGACTTTTTTTACTTAAAAACTTGGGTGTGTGCATTTACACACATACTCAGAACAGTATTTGGCAAATAATAAGTAATTTCTATGATGATGATGTAGATTTTTTAATGTTATGTGTTGGTGTACTATCTTTGCATTCTATGGAAAGGGTTCATGAACTAAGCCTACATGTGCTAATTCTTAATCACAAATGCTGTTATTTAACAGTACATCCTCTAGCAGACAAATCTTGATATTGGTTTAGAATTTAAAGTGTGTACTTTAATTTGACTGACACTGGCCTCTTGTTCAGCAGGGCCATCACCGTGGATACCAGGATTCACTGGTCGTACAACTTCACCCAGAGAGCTGTGTTAAAAGTGCAGTTTATGTGGACCTCATCTGGGTCCTGTTGAAATGGGTGTCTGGGAAGTGATGCCAGTTTAACTAAGCCCCTACTTGATTTTTGCCCACCAGTGTCTGGAAACCACTGAGCTAGAGCGTGCTGGAAGCATACAGGTGGAGAGCAAGTTCCGATTCTGCCCAACCAGCCCACTCAAGTCAAGGTCCCTGGAGGTTCAGAGTGACTCTGGCACATTTCCATTGTTGGTAATTAACCAGAGCCCTCAGAGTAGGTACCTTATGGTGCTGGAATCTGCCCTTTCCTTTAAAGAGAGGTTATATTAGAAAATTATAGTGGGCCTAAATCTAAAGGTTTAATCTTATTTTCTTTATAAATAAACCTAGCATACTCTTCATTAGCTCTTAATCCATAATTTGTTTTTAAAAATATAGACATATTAGTCAAGAATTTGCACACTATCTGTGAATTCTGAAAGCACAAGACTGCCTTCTAGATTAATAGATGAAGGGGACATGATGTGTTTCCATGTACGTGTGGCGCATAAACAGTGTATAATAACAACTAAGAGGATGTGCCTGTTTTTGTGCATCCAGAAGACATTCAAAGTGAAAAAAGAAAATAGCTCAGGAGTGATTTGATTCACAGAGTGGACATATTCAAGTAATCGCATTCATTGGAAAATAAAATATTTATTCTCGGTTTGACTTTTCTGTGGTAAAATTATTTGGCAGATAATTAACTCTAAGAAATAAATTTTTGAAAAGAGAACAAAACATCATTTTAATTACTTTTATATATAAAATCAAAGTAAAAGAAATCTCTCCCTTCCAGTTCATAATTCATTCATTTCATTAGGAATAAAGGTGCAGATTTGCATCAAAAAATATAATCAAATAAGAACCCTGAATTCTTTGAAAGATATAAGCATAAATGACATCCTGAACAGTAAACACGGAGCTGTGACACATATGTAGATTATTTCTGCAATGTTCTTTCGTAAAAGCACATTTAATCACCAGATCCCTCAGTATAATGTATTTGCAGCTGGGTGCTATTCAGCTGCCTTCTAAAATGTGCCTGTTCTATTAGGCTTCTCTGTGCCATTAGTCACACTCTTAGGTAAAACCTGTGTAGGAGTTTCTAGACTCCACAGCCTACTTTTTCTGATAAATGAAACCTACATACCAGCCAAGCTAGCTGCTCTTCTTCCACTGTGCTCCATATGAACCAATCAGCTAACAAGAATCCACGTATTTACTAATCTGGCTAACACCTTCCCTGCACAGATTTCTGATTTTGATTTTGGTGAACAGTGATGTTAATGAAAACTAACTTCTAAATCACTATTTACATTTCCTCAGTGAATCCCAGGGACCTTCAGAAGAGACAGTTTCTTGGCTTACGATACAGTATCACTCACGAGGGAGCCTCAGCCCTGTTCCCTGGTCTCTTCCTTGCAGCTGCGCCGTGTGCCTCCCACACTCCAGCCCAGCCCACTCACGCATAGATCCTCCAGTGTCCTGGGGTCCTTTGAGTGCCAGAGTCCTTAAACATTGGCGGTCTTCTTGAAGAATACTTCCTAATGCCACTGAATACCCCGATTCCTTCTATCCTGGGCCGTCTGAAAATCAGATTGGAGTTCATCTCTCCTCCTCCGAAGCCTCCCACATCGCTAATCCTTTATCATTCCTCACCAGGTTGTGGTTGCTGGCCCAGTCCTTTTCTCTCCTTTACTAAGCTTCAAGAGGCTAGATATGGTCTTTTATCTCAGTCTCTTCGTGGTTCATTCTTGGACCAACACATAGCAAGCAGAAGTGGTGCTGGCTGTGACCGTTTACTTTCAGATGGCATGTACCCTTAAAGTTGGCTTATTTGAAAACATCCTAAATGGGAACTAGAAGAAGGGAAGGTTCAGATTACCTAAAAGTAAAGAATTAACTGTAATCTATTGTAGAAAGTAGTATTTTTCCAGTTATTTAGAAAATTAGTAAAATGCTGTTGCAGTATTTCAGATTTTACTAAGCATCACTGAAATATTTTGTGAGACATAGTTTGACTAGATAGAAATGATAATAAGATGAAAATAACAGAGTCTGACTTTGCTTCTTCCCCTTGTTTGAGAGTAGTGAACCTTTAATTTTATATATTGTTCATTTCTTTTATTTTCCCATTTCTCGTTCTCTTTCTGATTTAATCACCTGGTCAGAGAAAGAGAGAGATCCTAATATTTTGAGACATCATTAGAATTTGTGTGTCTGATTACAGTTCACAATGCAATACTGTGGGAAGATTGCATTATTATCTAGTAAATGTGAATTTGTATGCTATCAGACCTCCTACTTCAGTCCTTAAACAAATCTGGTTTACTAAATATCACAAAATAGGGGATTTATAATGTAAAATAAATGTTAGATACTGCAGATCGTGGAAATAGCAACTATATATGGGTACTGGGATTACAACCTTTAAAATTCGTTGTTATTTTTAACTTTCTATATTGTGCATGTGGTATTTAACATGCATTTGATAACAATAATTACATTTATGTGAATTCACACATATGTTTGATTTAGTTTATGATATATTGTGACTGTGACTTCCCTGGTGGCTCCGATTGTAAAGAGTCTGCCTGCAGATCGAACCTGGGTTCAGTCCCTGAGTCGGGAAGATGCCCTGGAGAAGGGAATGGCAGCCCACTCTGGTATTCTTGCCTAGAGAATTCCACAGACAGAGGAGCCTGGTGGGCTAGTCTAAGGGGTCACAGAGAGTTGAACATGACTGAGCAACTAATACTTTCACTTTTTCACATTGTGATTGAGGGTCCATGTATAAAGTACAGACAGTTGCCTGATTAGTAAACAATCTGTAATAAATAATATTTTATCTGAATTATGGAGAAAATTCTGACATTAATCAGATTTAGGTAATTATCATTTATCCCCATGATTTTTATAGAGAAGAGTGTGGGAGGTTCAGATCAGATTAGATCAGTCACTCAGTCGTGTCCCACTCTTTGCGACCCCATGAATCGCAGCACACCAGGCCTCCCTGTCCATCACCAACTCCCGGAGTTCACCCAGACTCACGTCTATCGAGTCAGTGATGCCATCCAGCCTCTCATCCTCTGTCGTCCCCTTCTCCTCCTGCCCCCAATCCCTCCCAGCATCAGAGTCTTTTCCAGTGAGTCAACTCTTCGCATGAGGTGGCCAAAGTACTGGAGTTTCAGCTTTAGCATCATTCCTTCCAAAGAAATCCCAGGGCTGATCTCCTTCAGAATGGACTGGTTGGATCTCCTTGCAGTCCAAGGGACTCTCAAGAGTCTTCTCCAACACCACAGTTCAAAAGCATCAATTCTTTGGCGCTCAGCCTTCTTCACAGTCCAACTCTCACATCCATACATGACCACAGGAAAAACCATAGCCTTGACTAGACGAACCTTTGTTGGCAAAGTAATGTCTCTGCTTTTGAATGTGCTATCTAGGTTGGTCATAACTTTCCTTCCAAGGAGTAAGCGTCTTTTAATTTCATGGCTGCAGTCACCATCTGTAGTGATTTTGGAGCCCAGAAAAATAAAGTCTGACACTGTTTCCACTGTTTCCCCATCTATTTCCCATGAAGTGGTGGGACTGGATGCCATGATCTTCGTTTTCTGAATGTTGAGCTTTAAACCAACTTTTTCACTCTCCACTTTCACTTTCATCAAGAGGCTTTTGAGTTCCTCTTCACTTTCTGCCATAAGGGTGGTGTCATCTGCATATCTGAGGTTATTGATATTTCTCCCGGCAATCTTGATTCCAGCTTGTGTTTCTTCCAGTCCAGCATTTCTCATGATGTTCTCTGCATATAAGTTAAATAAACAGGGTGACAATATACAGCCTTGACGAATTTCTTTTCCTATTTGGAACCAGTCTGTTGTTCCATGTCCAGTTCTAACTGTTGCTTCCTGACCTGCATACAGATTTCTCAAGAGGCAGATCAGGTGGTCTGGTATTCCCATCTCTTTCAGAATTTTCCAGTTTATTGTGATCCACACAGTCAAAGGCTTTGGCATAGTCAGTAAGCAGAAATAGATGTTTTTCTGGAACTCTCTTGCTTTTTCTATGATCCAGAGATGTTGGCAATCTGATCTCTGGTTCCTCTGTCTTTTCTAAAACCAGCTTGAACATCAGGAAGTTCACGGTTCACATATTGCTGAAAGGGAATTTAAATATTTTTGATATTATTTATTGTTATTATTTCAATATTTCAATTCTATAACAAGAGGTGGTGATTCTGGGTGAAGATTTTAAGTTCCCCATATATAGCGAAAGAGTTACAGCTTCATCTGTGATGCCAGAGCTTCTGCCATGCAGATATGAATTAAGTACCTGCTAATTTAAAGAGCCTCTTGATAAAAATGAAAGAGGAGAGTGAAAAAACTGGCTTAGAACTCAACATTCAAAAAACGAAGATCATGAGATCCAATCCCATCACTTCATGGCCAATAGATGGGGAAACAATGGAAACAATGACAGACTTTATTTTTGGGGGCTCCAGAATCACTGCAGATGGTGACTGCACCCATGAAATTAAAAGACCAACCTAGGAAGAAAAGCTCCTTGGAAGAAAAGCTATGATCAACCTAGAGAGCATATTAAAAAGCAGAGGCATTACTTTGCCAACAAAGTTCCATCTAGTCAAAGCAATGGTTTTTCCAGTGGTCATGTATGGATGTGAGAGTTGGACCATAAAGAAAGCTGAGTGTCAAAGAATTGATGCTTATGAACTGTGGTGTTGGAGAAGACTCTCGAGAATCTCTCGGACTGCAAGGAGAACCAACCAGTCAATCCTGAAGGAAATCAGTCCTGAATATTCATTGGAAGGACTGATGCTGAAGCTGAAACTCCAATACTTTGGCCACCTGATGTGAAGAACTGACTCATTGGAAAAGACCCTGATGCTGGGAAAGATTGAAGGCAGGAGGAGAAGGGGATGACAGAAGATGAGATGGTTGGATGGCATCACTGACTCGATGGACATGAGTTTGAGCATGCTCTGAGAGTTGGTGATGGACAGGGAAGCCTGGTGTGCTGCAGTCCATGGGGTTGCAAAGACTTGGATATGACTGAGTGACTGAACTGAACTGAACTGCTAACTGGAGATGTTTCTAGAGCAGTGGTTCTCAACTCAGGTGATTTTGCTCCTGGGGACATTTGGCAATGCTTGGAGACATTTTTTAGTTGTCACAACTGGGGGAGATGCGTGTGCTGCTGGTGTTTTGTGAGTAGAAGCTAGAGAGGCTGCTGAAGCTCCTGCAAAGTATGCAGAGCCCCCACCCCATAAAGAATTATCTGACTCCACCTCTCAGTAGATGTGATGAGGAGAAGCACTGTCTAAAGTAATTGTGAATAGTTTGATTGCAATAGCTCGGTTGGCAATAAGGAGTTCATGGTCTGAGCCACAGTCAGCTCCTGGTCTTGTTTTTGCTGGCTGTATAGAGCGTCTCCATCTTTGGCTGCAAAGAATATAATCAATCTGATTTCAGTGTTGACCATCTGGTGATGTCCATGTATAGAGTCTTCTGTGAACTCCGGGAGTTGGTGATGGACAGGGAGGCCTGGCGTGCTGCAGTGCATGGGGTCGCAAAGAGTCGGACACGACTGAGTGACTGATCTGATCTGATCTGAACAGCTCTGTTGCCTCTTAGCTTTAAAGTCCATCCTCTAGTTAATGAGTCTGTCTGTCAATAGCAGGAGCATACAACAGAAACCACAACTCCAGGCTAGTGGACATAAATTTGAAGCTGAAAATGAACATGGAGTGAAGGAGCTGGGGAAGAGAGTCAGTATGAATTGTAGTATGCTGGACTTGGGACAGGAGAGACAGAATATATATTTCAAGACAGAAAAAAAGAACAAATGTGATAATTCATTTCAGCAGAACATCTGCCACTTTTTTCTTGGAGGCATAACTTAAGATCTTCCTTATATTCAGCTGAGGTGTTATTAATCACTGTGAACAAGAGCAGGTCTGATTCAAGCTGAAAGTCCAACCTGCCCGGGTTGAAAGCAAATGGGTTTGGAGGAAGCAGGGTTGGGTGGTGGCCAGATGGTGCACAGGTGGGGAGTGGTGACTGTTTAGGTACTTCAGCTTGGGAACCCTAACAGTCACTTTGCCCTCCTCTACCCCTTTGGGGTGGCAGAAGGGCTCTGGTGGAATTCCCTCTGGTTAAAAAGCCAGTCACCTGAGCTCAGATCATCTTTGTGTTCTGAAACTCAGCCTAGTCTGCCTGTGAACTTCTGTGTGAGCCTCCCTACGTGGACTTCCTTATCCAAGGATTTTCTGAGCTTTCAGTCTTGCACAGTAGAGATCAAAAAAATACAAATGGAGCACAGCTTCAGGTTAGAAAGAAACAAGGTGAAGAAGAATGAAGGGGGTAGGTAAGAGAAAGAAATAGGAAATTAAATCCTATAACCTGGGCATTAAACAACTACATCTAGACAGAGAGAAAGATAGATAGCTAAGCAAAAAAACAAAACAAAACAAAACCCAACTTTGTGTTTATAGAAAGAAAGGCCTCGGATTATCACACTCTATTTTGTCACAAAGGGTCAACAAGTTCAAAACAAAGGGAGAGAGAATCATTTCAGGATTTAGAGTACACTGTGTTCACTTTCATATTCTGCAGAATGTTTATCAAGAAATAGAAATGGAGACTTTTGATATTATCTTTCATACGTATTTATTTATACAATAGAAAATGCCACGCCCATATACTCACTTACTTCTACAAGCAGACTTTATCTTATATTTAAATATGATTTGGTTTAAGTGTATTGAAGTTTTACACTTAAGAAAAAAGTAATCATGATGAGAGGGTAGGAGAAAAACAAAATGCTTTCTAAAATTTAAAGAGATTTTTCCAAAGGATATCTTTATCCACATCACTGGATAAAAAGAAAAATATTTTAAAAGAAAAATATTTTATTCAATGTCAAAATAATTTAAACTATGAAAAGAGAAGAATCGAAAAGACTATTTCCTCAGCTTCTGCTTTCTATACAAAGCTCAGATAAAGTGGGTTTTTTTTATGTTAAATTTTCAACAGAACCTGGAAATTTGCTTAAAGATGCTATAAGATAAGGATAAACCTGCCATAGAAAGTATATATTTTAGTTTCTAGACCTTTTATGGAGTTAAAATTCAGCACGCTAAAAGCCAAAGTACCAGAATGGTATACTTACACAGGTTGTCTTCTCAAACATTATATGACACTTTTAGATCAACCAGCTGTCAAACTGCACCAAGCCTTGATGGCCACTGCACGGAGTTTTTAGAAACTTACAATTTAACATGGGTAAAATTTAGTATTAATATATACCCTACTATGCCACAGAAAGGACCAGTTGGTCGAATCTTGCCAATTATCTTTTGCAACTTGCTTTTTAAAAAATACCCACTTCTCCCCGGTGTCAACACTCACAGCACCTCTAAAAAGAATATGAATACGGACGATCCGTCCTTTTGGGTTCTCAGCATACTTAGAGCGATGGCACACTAACACTGCTCATGTCAATGTGCACCCTACTGAATAGTTAGAGTCATTCGAAAGCAGAGAAGGAGCTTGCCACAGTGAGTGCTCAGTGGAACACACCGCCGTCCTCTGCTGCGCTCCGGGCGCGCGCCCAGGGAAGGCGCCGGCACCGGCTCCGTCTCCTGCCCTCGCAGCTTCGGTGGGCGTGAGGGGCGGAGTGAGCACGGTCTTCACATAAAAGGAGACTGATGTTTGCCCATAGCACTGACCCGCATGAGGCGGGGTCGAGAGGACCCCTGATTTTCCTAGCGTGACAGGCTTTTCCTTCTCGGAACTCCAAGAGCCAACGCTAAGGGGCACCAGAGGCTCGGATTGCTACAGCTGCCACCCGTCAGGGCAGCCTGACGGCACGGTGCTGCGGAAGTCCTGGGCGACGGCAGAGCCCAGCTCGGTGGGGGCTGGGCGCAGGTCTTCGGAGTGGGGTTCACGAGAGCTTGGGATGCTCCAGATCGGAGGAGGAATCCTCCGAGGTCAGGAGGATTGGAACTCGAAACGGTGGGCTAGTCAGTGAAGGCTGGAAGGCGAGGTCCTAGTATTTTTCTCTGATACTCTATGTGGCCACTTCTAATCTTTGACTTTATGAAAAATGTCGCTGTCCTACATACAGCTAAGGATGTATGCCACACGCCTCACCCCTGCCATGTACTAAAATCATCTGACAAGATAATACACTGGAAGCTGTTGATGTTTAGTTGTCCAGGGATCCCGAGACATGCAAAGAGATCAGGTGTCCCTCCTCTGCCCCCCGCCAGCCAATTCGGGTTTCCTCCCGTGCCCGCAGCCTTTCGTCGGAAGCCCACGCTCATTGTCTAGTTAAGGCGGCAACATCCAGACCCTCGCCCGCTAGAAGCCTCTGCCCACCCGCCGCAACTCGGACTTTTTCTCGGAGTCCGAGAGGGAGCAGGAGGTGCCGAAGAAATTCAGCAGGCATCCTCAAACCTTGCTGTCCGCAGTCTGACTTTTATCAGTAATAACAGAAAAAAACCAAAGGTGGCGGGGCTAGGGGTGGGCTGGCGGACGGCAAGGCAGGGCAGGCGTCAGCGCGCAGCCGCTCAGGCCGGCCTGCGGGCCCAGCCGGGCTCCCCCCGCCCACCCCGGACCCCCGGCGCCCTCGCCTCCCCCTCTGCCGGGCCGAGCCCGGTGCCAATGCGCCAGGAGGGAGCGAGCGCGGCGCGGGAGGAGGAGATGACGCACGAGCCGGCGCTCCCCCCCAAAAAGTGCTTCTCCAGGACGAAGATGGCGGCAACTTAGCCGGGGACTGAAGATGACTGTGGCTCTCGGGAGGCCCAGCGCAGGCGATTCGGCCCCGAGGTCCGGGGGAGGCGGCGTCAGCAGTCGGAGCCCGGCGCCCGCGGGCGGACCTGCGGCAGCGGCGGCGGCCGGAGCGCGGGCTGGGGGGTGGGGGGGCGGGAGCGCCCTGCCGGCGGCCGCCCAGGCTCCGGACTCGAGCAGAGCGAGCGAGAAGTAGCCGCCGGAGGAGCCCAGGAAGGAGCAGCGGGCGGGGGGTGGGGAGGAGGCGCCGGCAAGGCGCTCCGGCCGCAGTCCGTGGGCAGCGGAGACGCGGCGTGCCCCTGGCCGGGGAGAGCGGGCCGTCCTCCGCGGGGCCATGGGGACCCGCGCCCTGCCCGTGCCCGGCTGACAGGCGCCGCCACCCCGCCACCTCCGCCGTCGCCTCCTGCACCCGGCCCGCCGCCGGCCACAGCCGCGCCGCCGCCTCCGGGCGACCCTCTCCCCCCTGCCTCCCTGTCTCTGCATTGTTGTTTCCCACTCGACAGAGGATGGGGTCGGCGGATGCTTAGGTCGGAAGCGAGTCCTGCCTCCCTCCGAAGCCTGGTAATATTGATGTAGGCAAAGAGCGAGGAGCGAGGGAGAGAGAGGAAAGGGAGGAGGGGAGAAGGCAATCGAACCCCTAAGTCAATGCATATTGTGGTGACACCGGCACCGGAGCCCTCGCGGTGGAGTCGGCCAGGGCTGTGCGCTCCCAAAATATGACCAGGGGTGCTTGGATGTGTCGGCAGTATGACGACGGATTAAAAATCTGGTTGGCAGCACCCCGGGAGAACGAGAAACCGTTCATCGATTCGGAGAGGGCTCAGAAATGGCGACTGTCTCTGGCCTCTCTCTTGTTTTTCACAGTCCTGCTCTCTGATCACTTGTGGTTCTGCGCCGAGGCCAAGCTGACCCGCGCCCGGGACAAGGAGCAGCAGCAGCAGCAGCAGCAGCAGCAGCGGCAGCAGCGGCAGCGGCAGGAGCAGCGGCAGCGGCAGCGGCAGCACGAGCCGTCCTGGCCCGCGCTCCTGGCGAGCATGGGGGAGCCCTCGCCCGCCGCCCAGGCTCACAGACTCCTCTCCGCCTCCCCGTCCCCCACCCTGCCCCCCTCCCTGGGAGGCGGCGGCGGCGGCAAGGGCGGCCGAGGCACCGACAGCCGGGGCAAGACTCCTCTTCCAGGAAACTCTGCCAGACCCGCGTGGCGCCTGGAGACTTGTTACCCGCAGGGCGCCTCCTCGGGCCAGTGCTTCACGGTGGACAGCGCGGACGCCGTGTGCGCCAGGAACTGGAGTCGGGGGGCAGCGGCCCGGGGGGAGCAGGGGCAGCAGACCCGGGGCCCGCCGCAGCCAACTCCGCTCTGGAACTTGTCGGATTTTTACCTTTCGTTTTGTAATTCCTACACACTTTGGGAGTTGTTCTCCGGGTTGTCCAGTCCCAACACTTTGAACTGTAGTCTGGATGTGGTGCTCAAGGAGGGCGGGGAGATGACCACCTGCAGACAGTGCGTCGAGGCTTACCAAGACTACGACCACCACGCTCAGGAGAAGTACGAAGAGTTTGAAAGCGTGCTGCATAAATACTTACAATCGGAGGAGTACTCGGTGAAATCGTGTCCTGAGGACTGTAAGGTAGGAACCCGTGGATTTTTTCCCCCTTCCTCGCGCTGTTATCTCTGTGTGTGTTGGGTGGAGGTGTCTTCTAGAGTTTTAAAGTCGCTTTTTGACTCTGGTTTTGTTACTTCGACCATTGTTTTTGTGGTTCTAAGCGCCTGACCTGCTGCTTGACTTGGGTCTCTCTTGTGAATTGCTGATGGATCAGTGCCTTCTGAGAATCCTTGGAAGATCAAGAGGACTCTGGTCTTCTGAGATAAAGTCAGTGCTTTAACTATCTCTTAAAGCTACGGAGTTGGTTCAGATTCTGCCACTTTTTTTTTTTTTTTTTTTTAATGTAATTTGAGTGAAGCTTGTGAGGAAGACTGTGATGGGACTGCATACTGGTGACCACAGCTGAAATCAGAACAGGCTAAGACAGGCATGTGTGGTCTGGCTTATGGACCTGACACATGAAGTCTCTGATAGTGACAAATTAAGCTGGTTGGCCAAAGAGACAAGAGAAAGTGTTTGTGATTGTTTATGTGGGAAGAACTAAAAGCGTTTTATGTGTTTTCCAGGAGTAATTCTTGTTGTTTTGAAAGTTTGGGGGGCCTTCCTAAGCGTATTTACTCACACGAGTTTCTTGTTTTCTCTTAGAAATGTGTATAGTTACTGATCAGAAGCTCAGTATGAGTAGAAAATTTTGATTACGTATCTGGTGATAACTGATCAGTGTTAGATTATTTATTAGTCACCTTATGTAATTAGCTTGAATTTTCAGGATGCTCTCAGGAAGTATTAATTGGCAAATGCTTAATGCCATGACTAAAAAATACTGAACTCATTAATAGCATATATTATCTTCAGCCCCTTCCTGTTGAATATAATAATGGCTGTAAACCTTGCTGATTCACAAAGGAATAGTGTATGCAAGTTTCTTAAGAAATGGCAAATGTGACCATGGGCACATGTCCTAGTAGAAGTGTTGCTGTCCATGGTGCTGAAATGAGATTTGCTCAAGAGCTCCGTTGAAGATGAAGATACTGCAGTGACCTTTTAGTAGGGAAAGAAATGATGGCAGAATCTCAATAAACCTTGATGTTTTGTCCCAAAGGTAATCTCTTAATGCAGTAAAATAGTATTGCTTTTCAAAAGAAATAATCCGCCATATTGTCTCTCTACCTTTCTCTTCATCACACCCCGAACCTCCCCTAAGGAACACAACTGAGCCTCCTTTGCCTCCCTTGCTGGAAAAGTGTGGTCAAGGGCAGTATGGATCAAAGGGTTCTTGTGATGCTTTCACAAGAGAACTGGCCTAAGGGATACCTACTCAAACTGAACACAGTTCAAGGGCTGTATTCTAGCTTGTATTGATTAGTTGTGCTTTTGACAACTAAGCTAAACTAAAACTAAGCTTGCTTTGCCAACATTCTTTAAGACCAGAAATGTATCTTCTTTGCAGATAATGATATTGCATTTGCAGCATTAATTTGGAATGCTGCTTCATTAGATAAATGGATCTTAAAAGATTTTTATATATTCTTCTTAACCATATGCCTGGTAACTAATCTTAATGGTAGAAGTTACTAATGAATGACTAGTATATTTATTGCATACTTATTTATTTTGACAAGATAATGTTTCCTCAGAATTGCAAGGAAATGAATCTGTCTACTAATTTTACTACCAGTAAAAAACTTGCAAAGGTTTCAGTATATTTATGTTTAAAGTGATCCCTTGTAATAATTTGAATTTTCTTGCTTCCTTGAATGTAAACTCTCATAGAAATTTCTAGTTACTTCAGTTTGCATAGGCTCAGTATTCACAAGGTAGTCTACATTTCAGACTACAGAATATTCTTAAATAAGCCTGTCAAATTTATTTTATTTGAATATTCACATAATAAATATCTATACATGTATGTATATATCAATAAATATAGAGTTTTCTCTTGACCTGAAATAATTATCAACTTTATACTTATATCATCATAGCTATAAGGTATAGTGTAGGTTAAATGAACATGTAATATTAGGAACTACTTCTGGATTATGTTTTCATATAAAGTAGTCATTGTGAGCTATATGCAAAAAAGCACATTAAAAAAATCTTAACTCCTTTTAGAAACATTTCTTCATACTGAAAAGTAAACACAGACATTTGAGTTTTTCATCTCCACAAAACAGGATTTATTACTTGTGATGCCTTGAGCTATTTTTTGGTTGGTTGGTTGTCAGTTAGAAACACTTGACATTTATTCCAGGATAACTGTTTTCACACAGTTTCAAATTTTGGGTGCCAGGGTGAGGTGTGTTCAGTGTGTGTTCTTGGTTGATAATTTACAAATCTATTAATTAGATCCTTAGCTTAACATACAGCTTCTTTATGATTTTGCAAAACTGCGATCATATCCACATACAAAGTATATTACTTAACTTAAAATGCTATTGGTGGTCTTTGAAGAATGCATCTGAGTTTCTTTCTGAACACTTTTACTTATTTCAAACATGCTTATAATTTGAAATGATGTCTATCTATCTTCAAGGGCAATGTTAAAGATATATAGTCCATGCAAAATTTTCTACATTTTAAGGTTAATGACAAAGCCTTAAGCTACATTAAAAGTAAATGCATTATATTTCCAGAGTTGGTAATATATTCATGAAAAAAATCTAATTTAATGGTTTGTTAATATATTTATACATTTATATATAGGATATATGCTATAATATTAATTATACAAATAATTAGAATTCATATTTTAGAAGAAATATATTAACTTTATAATACCCATGTATAATTACATGATTAATATAGTGACTCCCAAACTTTAAAAGTTAGGACATATTATTGCCTTCTAGTTTTATAATTGCTCCCATTAAACAAAAAATGCCACATTCCATGTAGGTATGCAATTAAAATGGATTAAATTTAATTTTTATTGAACTTGATTTAAGGGACTTTTGGCCCATTATAGCGAAAAAAAAAACTCTTAATATTGACTTAATCAAATCATATTGCTTTGGACCCGTAGTCATTGGAGATCAAATATAGCTTGGATTTACTTTAGTAAAGGTTTATTTGCAATATATAATAGAAATCATTTACACCCAAGAATATTTTTTAATATTCTTAGAGATAGCTGGTTTAATTTTTAAAATAAATATACACTTTTATCTGGGAATTAATTTATGGTAAAGAACAAGAACTTCTGCATATATCATTTAAACTATAGCATTCAAGTAGCAAAAATTATGACAGTAATTCTTCTCTGAACTTTGCATTTTATTCTAAATAATGTTTTTAACATACAGCAGGAATCTGACAAATCTGTGAAAGTCTTCAAGATGGCTGGCAATATTAAAAAATACACTCTTCCAATCATAAACAATTACAATGTACATTATTAAAATGCCTTAATTTTTGTTTAGTTGTTTTTCTTATGAAGATTTTTTTTAATATGCCATTCTTTAGCTTCCAGGCATTCTTGAAATTACATATTATAAAACAAATATTTAGGGAATATAAATGTCCATGTTACAGGTAAACTTTTATTACTAATAGTTTTATTCCTCAAGACAGATGGTCAGGCAAAGTGAGTTTGAGATTAGATTCTAATATAAATCACTGTACTACTGTATTTTAATTCTCTTAGAATAGATTATAATCCTTATACTGCAAGAATGTATGCATTCTTATACTTTTATTTCATAATTTTATGCTAAATTATATTGCATATTTTATATAACAGACAATGATCAGAAGAATACTCTGCTAATGTTCCTCGTATGTAACAATTGTGATACTCAGAGCTTTGTGTATCCTTTGCAGAAACCACTCAAAAACATTAAGCAGTTTGAGAATGTAAAATTTGGTTACATAATATGTAGTTTACACAAAAAGTCATTTTAAAATTCTTATTTATTTTAGTGTCATATCCTGTAGATATTTTAAAATGATTTTTAAGGAAATAAAATAACAATTTTTTCCACTTAAATATTATATATAAAATATTTTGCTGTAATCAGTTTAGTGCTACTGTATATATTATAACAGTATCTGGAATGTGGAATATGCAAATAGACCTCTTTTGCATTCTACCACTGTAGTATTTTCAAATCATATTTTTATAACTGAATCACTTCTCTGCAATATCACACAGTCTAACCATCAGATGGTCACTTTAACCACTAATAAGGCCATTTATAAGGTCAAAGCCACTGTCATAACTTTTTATGACCAGATTTTAATTTTTAATATTTTTGCCCCATATAAAAATGGGGTGCTTTATAAACCAAGGAATGATTTTTTTAAAAAATTCTGACTTGTAACTGGGTCAGATTAGTAGCTATATAGGGCATAACCACAAAATTTTAATAATTGCTGTTATACATTGGTTTTAATCACTTTAATTAGATGAGATTGGTGTCTGCATATGCAAGGTGAATTAAAGTATAAAGAAAAAAAATCGAATAATGTTCTCAGTCTCATGCTGTCCCACAAATAAATCAGAATGCATCAAGATATATTTTGATAGTAGATTGAATGTACAAAAACAAATCTATAGATAGCTGTTTGAAACACAATACTATTTTGGTTTGCATTATTGACCTATTGCCTCAATTTCAATTCCTCATTTCCGTTTCAATCTTAATCTTCTATGTTGACCTCATGTTGACTAGGCACCAAACATGTCATTGTTCGCTTTATGTTGACTTACACTCAAAAGATATTTCTTCAGTATCAGTTAACATTTACTCTAGATCAGTGGTCCTTGGCATTACAGCAGAATATCCTGGGAATCTTTGAAAATACGCCCAGCCCGAAGAGATTCTGATTTCATTGGCCTGACTTGCGTCATGAGCTTGGGCTCTTCCAGTTTCCCTGGCGCTGTGCAGCCTAGGGTGAGAACCGCTGTTCTAGTTGAGTGACAAGCGAAGTGGAAAGACCTTTTAGGTCCTGCGCCTCTGTAATACATAATAGCCTCACTGGTTCAACAGATGAGAAAGGAACTTACACTGTTTCTAAGTGGTAAAGGCTACCGGACTAGAGGGAGCGAATACCCTGTGGCGGGGCGGAGGAAGTCGGATGAATGCGAACCAGTTGTGTGCGAGCATTAGGGAAGGTGCCGAGGAAGAACACGGAGAGAAGGCTGCAGAAAAGGCCGGAGCTTCGAACATTCAAGGATGGGCCTACTGGCTGTGGATTTTCTGTCTTTTAGCCAGAACTGAGGCATTATTCTGTTGTTCACTAATGGGCTGAGCGCATGAGTGCAGAAATCAGATTGTTTCTCTGTGAGACGATCAACTATTTGATTAGAGGAGCCTCAGCCTCCTTACTTTGTCTCTAATTTTAGCTTGTATAAATGGCTAAAATTTAGACTTTTTCAAAAGTATGCATTGGTTTTAAGAGAAAACATCTCAGCTTGTCATAGTATTTCATGTGGTTTGGTTTATTCTTTCTTCACCTATTTACTTTATTCAACCTAGAGAATTACTAATTCTTTTTAATTATTCTTTCTCCATTATGGTGACGAGCCATATCTCCTCTCTTACTTATTTCTGTCATACTGGAATAACTAGTTGACATTCATAGAGTGTTGTGAAGGTACAAATTGCTAAGTAGACACAGAATGCTATCACACTTAATTTAGGAATTCATTTTAGAGGGATCTTATCATTGTTCTGTTTTGAAGGGACTGTAATATCATCACATTTTATTTTTTTAAAGTTTAGATTAGAAATGCTGTGAAACACTAAATTTAAGTTTTACCTTAAATTAATAAGCAATAAAACCTTACAATCCAAATAATGAAATTTTAGTAATAAAATGTTTTAAATTCCTTCGATGCTTTAAAACTGAGAACAGGAATTCACATCTGCCTTTCTTTGGTAATAGTTCATGGTTTATGCTATGCGTTGTGTAGAATGCATGAAAATATTTCCTTCTTGGGTGTTTAAAGTGTTAAAAGGTTAGTAGCTGACCTTTCCTCTCTGTTTCTACACAGAGTCATTTATTAAAAGAAAAAGTTGTAGATGCTATTATGGATGGTAAAAAAAAAAATCTTGCAAAAAAATGCAAGTTTGCTAGTGTTTAAATTCAGTTACTGATCTTAGCAGCCGTAGTAGTATATCTACATGTATGTGGAATGGGTGGATGCAATAATTACTTCTTTAGAAATACATGGGAATTGTATATGTGAGATGCTCTGCCCCTCTTGAGAAGGAAATTGGGCTCTACTCAAAACCGTGAGTCCTCAGCCCTCGATTTCCTCTTCTTCCTGTCAGTGTGCCCTCTTGGTTTCATCTGGCTGAATCCTCTCCTGGCATCTGGAGGCTTCACTTGCAGGGCCTGTGTCCCATGGGACACCCAGAGTTCAGAAGTCTTACTTCTCTGCATCTCCACTGCCATCAGGAATAATCAGTCTCTTTCCTCCTGAACTGTCACTGACTTAGTTTATTTGGGGAAAAAAAAAATTGAACGAAGATTTAAACATATGATCATGACAAAGTATTTGTTTTCTCAGAAAATGATCGAAGTCACTCAGAAGTTTAAGTGCCAGGACGAGCTTCAGTAGTAGCTAACAGGTTTTCGAGTTGATTAGAAGTCAGGAACTAGTCTAATTCATTTAATCATGCCATCTTTATAAGTTCTACCACATATTTTACAGATGCGTAAAGTGAGGACATAAAGTTAACTCTCCCGAGCTCAAACAGCTGGTAGTGTTAAAGATCAAGCTCACTTCCTCACCTTATTGTGTTTTCTTTTCTCCCTTCATTATGATCATCACAGTCATACTGAATCAGTTCAGTTCAGTCTCTCAGTTGTGTCCGACTCTTTGCGACACCATGAGCTGCAGCACACCAGGCCTCCCTGTCCAACACCAACTCCCAGAGCCCACCCAAACTCATGTCCATTGAGTCAGTGATGCCATCCAACCATCTCATCCTCTGTCATCCCCTTCTCCTCCTGCCCTCAATCTTTCCCTGCATCAGGGTCTTTTCAAATGAGTCAGCTCTTCGCATCAGGTGGCCAGAGTATTGGAGTTTCAGCTTCAACATCAGACCTTCCAATGAACACCACAGTTCATCTTGAATAGTGAAGAGATAAGTATATAAATCCACAAATACTTTTTAATTTTTCATTTATCATTAAAAGTGTTTTATAGATGATATAGAAAGCTATGATGGCAGAAATTTGGGAGTCCTAGACAGCTGGAATGAATGGCCAAGAATTCCAGGTTCATAAAGTCTTGTTGGGGGGGCCAGTTATGACTATGAATAAATGGTATGACTACCAGCAGAACACTTAGATTTCCATTTCGAGTGGCACAGAGGGCGGATATAGATACAGTTTTGAAGGGAGGGAAGCAGACTTTGGAAATCTGTGCTAGTCCTTACACTGAGTTCGTAAGTTCAGTGAGATACAGTCACTTGTTGTCTAACATTTTTCAACAGCCATCCAATTTTTACCACAGTGTTTTAAAAGATGTTGAGTTTATGAGTTGAGAATTGTGTACATATTGCCTGAAATCTGCAATAGTTGGAAATCTTAATATTTATCTAAACTTTATTAGCCCTTTATATGCCCTCTTTCTGAATACAATCACACTGAGGGGTCAGGGCTTCAGTGTATAAATTTGGGGGGACATACTTCCACTCACACATTGAGTAAGCTATATGGCAAGAGCTGGAGGAAATGCCTCTGGAGAGAGATTAGTGCTCAGTTGTGAAGAACCGTGTATCCCATGCTAAGGGCTTGAATCTCATCCTCTGTGTGATGTAATATCAGAGAGGAATTTTAATCAAGTGATTTACTTGAGATGGTTTGTTTTCCTCAAAACTTAGCCCTGGCAGCAATCACTTCACCCTTGGAAGAGGGTGAAGTGATGTCAGAAACTAAATTTCAAATTATATTTCATTTCAGTTAGTCTAAATTTAAATAACCCCAGGTGGCTAGTGGCTACCAGGATGGAGAGAATATTCTAAATGACTATGGTGGCTATGGAAGGGGAGAAGAAAGCAAGATTCAGGAGACTTTTCTGGGTTCTAATTTACCAGTTGCCATGTAGAGGAAGGATTTGATTCAGACTTTAGGAAAGGTGATACTCTGGATGTGGATGCATGGAATGAAATAGCAAATACAGGAGGAAGAACGCATTGGGATTGAGATTGGTGAAACGACAGGAGTCCGTTCTTGGAGATGATGCCATCAGGAGATGTCAGTAGGTAGTGTATCGTATAAGTAGGGCCTTTGGTGCGGCATTTCCTCTCTACATGTGATGTAGTTTGATCTAGGAAGCTGTGGGCAGAGAGTAGATGATTTAACAGAAACAGATTACGTGGAGAGAATGTCAAGGATGAATTCTGAGGAAGAGCAACGTTAAAGGGTCTGGGCAGAAAAGGGACCAGAACTAGAGACCAAAAAGAAGCAGGGAACGAGAGTGAAAACGGGAGGATGAGAACAGAGAGAGAATGGGGGAGGGTGGGCGGGGAGGGGCAGAGGGGGACAGAAAGGAGAGCACCCTTAGCATGTGAAGATCTGAACAATATAGGGAGGAGTTTTAAGAAGGATGTAGAGTCAGTCAAGGGTGTCTTATGTTTCAGAAAGAACATGTAGGATGAAGCCTAGAAATAGGTCACTGCATTTGACAATCAAGTCTTGTTGAACCTTTCAAGACTAGCTTCAATAGAATGATGAAAGAGATGTCAAATTGTGATGCATTAAGGAATGAGCTGGAGTTGAGGAGATAAAGACTAGTTTGAACGATTCTTCATTAAGTTCGGTGGTGAAAAGAAAAAGGAAATGAAAAGGCGGGAAGATGTGAGTTTAAAGGAATAAATATTTTATGATGAAATAAGCATTAGAATATTTGTAGCTTTTGATCTGGGACCCAGATGGGAGTATGATATTGAAAGTATCACTTTCAGAAAAAATTAGCAAAGGCCCCAGATCCCAAAGGAAAGAGGACAGGCTCTAATTTATTGCTTATTCTTGGGAAGGAGGGAGGTTTTATCTTTGTTCATTGTGCTGTGCAGCTAAGATCCTTTGTTTTATTGTTTATATTTTAAAGAGGAACAATGCTTTAATTTCAGAATTTCAGATAATAAGTACAATTGTTAACTTGAAAATGCTTAAATAAAGTAGAATATTCATTTTCAAATAATAGAAAATAATTATTAGCTGTAAATATGAGATCATAAATAATTATATGTGTCACTGTGAATTATTTTCTTTAGAAATGTGCTGTCCTGGGGTTCAGTGACATATTTATAGAGTCTGTGGAATTAAATATGGCTATCTCATTATCTGTTTTCTTCAAAAATATTTAGTATGTTTGATAGAAAGTTCTAAAAATAGAAATTAATTTTAAACCTAATAGAGAAGTATAGTAAGATAGTTACAAGAAGTATTGAGGATAGACTGGGTTCAACTCCCAGTTTCATCTCTTATTAATTATATGACATCATGCAAATAACTTAAAATAGGGATTCTAGCACCTCTTTCATAAGACAGTTATGGGAAGAAATCAAGAGACTCCCATGCATGTTGAAGTATCTAACCTGGGGCTTGATGATGCCCAATAAGTAGAAGCAGTTCATTAAAACCCATGGGGAGAAAGCTGTGGGGAAATCAGTAAAATTGCTTCACTTGAGGTCTCATGTAAATTTTCTGGTAAGCAACAGTCAATTACAAGAGTTTTATAAACAGACTTTGTATTTTGCATGATAAACCTGGTTTTACTATGTCTACATCCCTTCTGCTTCTTTGGGAAGGTGACTAAAGGTGAGTCTTTAGAATGAAACGGAAAACAAAAATTCAGCTGAAAACAAAAATTCAGGGTGAAAATGTTGCATTCCTAAAGCTTGACTTTTCCCCTTGTTATTTCAGATTAAATTTAACATGTGCTGGGTTTTAGACTCAGTGGATCCTCTTAGATTACTGCAAAGGGACTTGAGCCCTTTCGTGTACAAACGTTTGGGGGAGGACACATGGAGAAACCATTGTAATAACCGTCCATCTCCTGGAAACCTTGGGGTGAAAACAGTCTTGGGGGAAATTCTCTGTTATGTTGTTCGTCAGGCACTGCAGAGTCTCCTGTGCCTCCAAGCTCCATTTTGAAAGTTGGAGCCCTTTGCTGAACCCTCTACTACTTGTCTTCGTGTTCTGCTTCGGTTGCCCCTGTTATTTTCCTCTCTGCCCCTCCGTTTACACACTCTGCCATGCTTAGTGTTCTTATTAATTGGCGGGGGGGAGAGGAAGTAGAGTTAAAGGTTGCCTCAGTATTTGAACTACAGCTGGTGGACGAGGCCAACGTGGCGGGCACCGAGATACGCCAGACTGAACAGGGTAGGCTGGAAGACTGAGCTGTGCTCTGGGAACGGTACACAGTTACCCTCAGAAAGAAAAGGCGCAGCAAGGTTCTTTAACTTGATAAAAATTGCCATGTGGAAGCCAGGGTCTTGCTTCAACAAATGGGTTAATTAAGGCTTAGAGAACGTAGGAAGTGAGCCAGAATTGTCACAGACAGGTGTGGCATAGACAGAACTCAAACCAGTAGTATCTGGCTCTTAATCTCATGGCCTCTGACTTTATTATAATGTGTTCACTCTGCCGCAAATCATTGCTCATCTAGTTTTTTTTTTTTTTTTTTTTTTAATTTTCTAGGGGGAGAATGTGGGTGGCTGACAGCAGGAGTGGATAGAACATAAAGTTCTTTGGCACATAAGAGAAATTATAACTTCTTTCATCCAGTGTTTCTGTTACAGCAGCTGGGTATAGGAGAAGAGCAGAGGCCTAAAAGTCAGAAACACCTAGATTTACATGGCTGTTCCATCAGTTCCTGCAAGATGTGGATACATACATATCCAAGTTGAGGAGAGAAGGAACAGGTATATAATAAAAAATGTAGCTGGCGAGGGAGTTTCCTGGTGGCCTCGTAGTTAGGATTCCGGACGTTCACTGTAATGACCTGGACTCTATCCCTGGTTGGGGAACTGAGATCCTGCAAGCCGTGTGGGCAGTGCGTGTGTGTGTGTGTGTATATATATATATATATAGTGGATGGGTGGAGCTCTCATTTGTTCATCCAGGCTACTCTGAGAAGACAGGATGGCGTCACCCTGCAAAGCTCACCCGACTGTTAGACACTGAGCTGATGGAAACCATTGACAAGTTTGTCCCCTTCTGATCCAGTCATCAGTTTCTGACCAGAGCTGTCCTGGTGCAGGTCAACTCCCTGATAGAGACTTTTGACTTATTTTCCGTAGAGGCATTTAAAAAGGCACTGGTGATGTATTTAATCTTGGGAGTCACAGTGACCCTAGATAAGCAGTGAGAGTCTGTCTGAAGAGAAGCAAGTATTTTTAAAAAGGTGAATCTGAATCTTAAACAATTAAAAACAAACAAACAAACAAAAACAGAATTTCTCCTTCTTCTTAGTGAAAATGAGACAGGTCCCTATGGGCTGCTAAGCAAGGAGTTATGGGCACCTGCGCTTTCTGAGGCTGTGGCGTCATGTCAAAATCCAGGTGTCATCACGTGGGGAAAAAGACCGCAGGCAAGTGCAGATGACCCAGCTGTCAGTGGAGCTGCGAGGCTTACATCTGATTAGCTTTGTAGAGGGCTGGCGAATTAGGACTAGATTCAGATATGTTCAATCTGCCCCATGGATTTTCTAAATATGTATTGAAAATTTAGAAGTCACTTATGAAAAAAATGAGCCCTTTCCTTATCATTGAAGTTTAGACTTTTTAAACTAAAGGTTCATTTTCATTTACTATGTCTGAAAATTCCACTGAGATGGAATTCAAGTCTGAGTAAACAAAATCCTTGTCAGCATAGTTTGGCTTCTTTGATGAATATAGATTATTTTCAGCTGGCATAGTTAACAGCTGCTCAGTCATGGACTTGATTTCTCTGTGCAATTAATTGGCTATTTAAAATTATTAAAATAAATGATTCAATCTTTAGGTCCTTGTATTTTTTTGATCGTATGACTTTATGGATAGAACAGGCCAACCGAGTATATGCTGCTTCACCTACAAGAAGTCAAAGCAGTTATTTATCTAAATAATTTTTGATAAGAGCGAGCATATTAAAAGAGTGACCAAACTCTTTTTGTTTGTTTAGTCTTTGAGAAATAATTTATTTGCAAATAACTTAAAGATCTGGAGAAAGTTAACAAGACCCTTGAATGTTTGTAAGCCTCAGATCTGTAACCTTATGTTTCATACATTAAGCGCTTGAGCTTTTCGTAACAAAATCTAAAATGGTTCTCTGAGGGCAGCAGGGTTGATTTTTTATAATCTTCAGTTATTTCATGAAGGTAGAGCCTTTAAAATGCTGATAAAGAGTCAGTTTTAACATGGACAGAGAGGCTGGGCTTCGCCCCGGTTGTGCTGTCCAGACAGCAGCATGGCAAATGCGCCCAACTCGAAGTTCACTGACCGTTGGTGGTGGTTTAGTAGCTAAGTCGTGTCTGACTCTTGTGACCCCATGGACTGCAGCCCGCCAGGCTTCTCTGTCCATGGGATTCTCCAGGCAAGAAGACGAGTGGGTTGCCATTTCCTTCTCTAGGAGATCTTCCCAACCCAGGGATCAAACCTCGGTCTCCCTCACTGCAGGCAAATTCTTTACCAGCTGAGCTACAAGTTAGGTTCTGTATTAGAGTTTCTCCAGCATTGCACTCTAATTGGATGGATGTTCAAGTTTTTCCACAATACCCACTTTAAATAGTTAAATGCAAAAGCTGCTGCTGCTGCTAAGTCGCTTCAGTCGTGTTCGATTCTGTGCCACCCCATAGACAGCAGCCCACCAGGCTCCCCCGTCCCTGGGATTCTCCAGGCAAGAACACTGGAGTGGGTTGCCATTTCCTTCTCCAATGCATGAAAGTGAAAAGTGAAAGGGAAATGCAAAAACTCAGCAGTACAAATTTGCATTTCTTTATCACTTGTTTATATTAATAAAAATGAAAACATTATAGCTAAAGGCACTCAACGACTTACTTTTTTTTTTTCAAGTCAAGACTAGATTTTGTTGTAAATGAACTATGGAAGAGTTAACTCATGATAGATATTGTCTGGGCTTCTCTGATAGCTCAGCAGGTAAAGAATCCACCTGCAATGCAGGAGACACGTAGATATTGTTTAGGAAAAAACATTTTCCCTTCATCTAAATATATTAGTTTATCTTAGTGGCCTGACATTTGACATGCACATGACCAGGTGAAGGTGCTGCAGAGAGACCAGAGGCAACACATGATGGTCAGTCAGGTCCCCACTTCCTGTGTGACTGATGATCAGAATTTATTTTTGTTTGTACAATGTGGTCTCCATTCTGGGCTGTTTTGTGTGGCCCTGAGCCTATTCTTATTCTCCCGTTTTTTTTTTTTTTTTCCTTCTTTTTCTACTGTGACAATATATGATGCATTTAATGTAGTAAATTATTAAAGAGAATTTCTCAGGAGGCTGTTCAGCTCAGTTCCTCTGATTTCTCCAGTTAATGGTGAAGGGCCATGCTCAGGGCTGCCAGTGCTTGCTTTGGATTTCAGCAGGTGGATCAGAGGGGCCAAAAGAGTGTCAGGCCTGAAGAAAACACACCCATTTTCTCAGAGTGATCACAGTGGTTATTTTAATCTTCTTTGCCATCCAGATCTATTAAAGGATGCTCCATAAAGAACATTTTAATAACTTAATTTGTAATCATCGCCTCTGGGAATGCACTTTGTCATAGTTTTTGGTGCTCTATAGTAAAAAAACATAGTATAAAGACGAATGAATATTTCCTTTTAAAAACAGATCTTTAGTGGTAACTGTTCTTAGATAACTTGAGCACTATTATTATATGGCAATAGTAATTTAGGCACTGAGATAAAAGATATCCCACAGCGCACCCAGTTAAAAAAAGAATAAATAATCAGATGCTTCATCATGTGTGACTCATATATGGACATGAAAAAAATGTAAGAACTTTATATATAAACAGGGTACTTACTAACATAAAGAAGCAAGGAATATGAGGGAAAATCCAGGAGAATATTTGATTTTCTTTTTCTAGGTACTTGTTAATGAGAACAAGGTTAAAAGGCATGTAAATCTCTTAAGCTAAAACTGTTGTGTTCATAATCTGCTACTAAAAAACACAACTTGGTAACAAATATTTCTTTTCAAGTGGTCTCACTTTCAACCTGTAAATGGAAATTAGATTTCGCTTAGAGCTTTGAAATCAGGACAGTGCTGCAATTTCAACATGAAATTGTTTCTTCTAACTTGCTTATAAATTAACTTTTTCTCTCTTAAAAATACAATCGGCCCTAAGTCAAATAATTACAAAATACTAATTTTATAAAATATGGTGTTTGATATCTTTGTTGCTAAACAAGAGGGCTTTTTATATGGCAAATATAAACACAGTATTTTATTTGTACATGCTTCTTTATGGGTAATTATGGGTTTCAAAAGTAATAAACAGTAGTGTAATTATTCCATAGCTTGCAGTGGGGATGTGTTTCCTTAATCTGGCCACTTAAAGAAAGAAATAACTATTCATCCCTGAACCTTTTCAGAAAAGCAATTAAAAAAATTCTGATATAGAAAAAATATATCATTGTTTAGTTCTGCTGATTAGTTTATGAATTTTGAGAGACTGGAAAAATAAACTTTACAATGGTTATATCATCTGAGAAATCACCTAGATAGGTCAGATAGTTCCAAAAGTTTAAGTAACCGACAGAGAAATGTCTTAAAATATCACTTTCCACTTAAGGAGAGCATTGTGACATCTGTGACTTGCTTTGATGTAGTTTGGATGGAAATATAAAAGTATAATAATTATGGTAACATTTGCCAAATCTATGTTATGATTATATGGGTGTTTAGTTATTAGTCTTTCAAATTCTCTATATGTTTAATTTTTTTCATAATTCAATACTGTTTTAAAAAAGAATCAATGGTGTGTGGGGAGGAAAATGTTTGCTAATTATGCCAGTATTACAGTCTGTGTAAGTTATATTTATTATAATTTGGTAAACTGGCACTGTGGCTTAAAAAAACCACTTTCCAAGCATTTCGGTGTCATTTCACAGTGTGGAATGAGCTAGAGTGTTAGCAATATGACAAGGAAGAAGCTGACTCCCTAATGGGTATTCAGGGACTTTTTGTATTATTCATATAGAAATAAATATAACTATAGTGACTGCTTTGGCCCTCTGATGAAGAAAGTGTTAATCAGTCAGCAACCCAAGTATAGGGAAAAAATGATGAAGAGCTATTTCTCTATCTTTGTAAATATTAATTTTGCTTTTTAAATTTTGATTTGATTCATGGGCAGGCAGCAAAGCTATGCCCAAAGTTGGAGGACAGTTTTCCTCCCTGTTACGATCGTGTGTGTGCGTGCTTCACAATTAGCACCCAGGGTTGCTGCTAGACCCAATTTGTTTAATTCTCTGAAGTAGGTCAGACAACTCTCCCCATTTTGCAGAAAAGTAAGCAAAGAGCATAAGACTTTTACTTAAAACTCTTGACAATTATATTTGTTTTCTATTACATTGCTATAGTATAGAACCAGTCCTTGATTTTCAAAGATTATTGAAAAGAAAGAAAGTTGAAAATAACCAAAAACATTAGCTTGAAGACAGTTTCTAGCAGCATGTGGATGGTTTACATGATAAATCCATGCAATTGACTTCATACATATGTACCTGCCCATTTGTTTCTCCTGTTAGATTTTGAGACGACCCTTTAAGCTAGGAATTATGACTTATTCTTATTTTTTGTGTAATCATTTTTTAAACAAGAAAATAAAGAAAACCTGAGCTCGTGATGGTTATAAAACATTGAGGCAGATTCTTTGATGCTTCTCTACCTGAGAGGGTGCCCTCCCTCTGAATCCAGGTATGCTTATTATGACTGCTTCATTCAAAAGACCAGCACAGAAATAGTGCTCCGTGACTTCCAAGGTAGGTGATTCAAGGTTATGCAGTTTCTTCCTTGTTCGCCAGGACACGTATTCTTGAAGCTTTGGGCTGCCAGTGAACCCAAGACCGCCATCCAGTAAGGAAGCCCAAGCCACATAGAAAGACCACGGGTAGGCTTTCTCATGAATGGTCTCGATTGAGCCCAGCCTTTGAGTTGTCCCGGGCCAGGTGCCACACATGTGAGTGAAGCCTCCAGGTGAGCCCTCCACCCAGCATTTAAGTCACCACGAGCCCTTCAAATCCTCTAAAGCACCAGACACTTCAGAGGACGGAAAAGGTGCCCTGTGTGTGATGTCTGATTTCCTGAGGCAGAGAATCCTAGCTGTACTGAGGTAGTTGCCGTTTTATACTACATTCTGGTGGTTTGTTACTCAACAACAGATCGTGGGGCTGTGTTCGATAATAGTTTGTTGAATGACTGATTCTCCATTAAGTGAGAGGTTTCACTGAGTAAAGCTAATGAACACTGAAATAAAAGAAACCTATGTGGTCCCATATGCATTATTGAATTTTTTTCCCCCTCTCTGGTTAGCAGTGCTGGTAAGTTGAAGTTGTTCTTGTGACATATTCTCCTGGCAGTTCATTTGATTCATTTAGTAACCAGTATTCATGCACTGACTCTTGTGGCCAGGTCATCATCTGAGGAATTTTGATGTATGTGGTGTTAAGATACGCTGCCTGTGAGCAGGTTGCGTGCAGCACAGCTGAAAAGATGCAGTTGGAGGCTGCACAGGGACAGTGCCACGGAGGGACGGGCACAGTCGTCTCCAAGAGCTGCTCCTGCCTTCACTAGGTCACCCGTGTGTCTCACTGTGCGTCCATCTGTGGAGAGTCAAGTGGAAGCTTGTACAACCATTCACATAATTAAAGTGTCAAAATGTGTCTGCCGAAATTTTTGCGTTATCTGGAATATTCAGTTGAAATCCTCATGTTTCGATTTTTTTTTAAGACTAACAAGTTATAGTGAACTATATATTTATAGTGAACTGTCCATGGGGTCACAAAGAGTCGGACACGACTGAGCAACTGAACTGATAGCTAGCCCACTTGAAATTGAAGAACTTATTCTGCATTTATGACCTAAATCATTTTCAAGTGGTTGATTATTATGATATTCTCTCTTAGCCACAAGTTTTTACTCTTTCTTAGGAGGAAGTAGTAACATTTTCACTCACATATTAAAATCATCACTTCTTATATCATGCACCTACTAGCCATGTCTTTGGAATTTTCTAAACATCATTTGTACAAGTTTTCACATTCAATTTATCTGGAATATTTGGGGAAGAGTTAAAAGCCAGAAATCAAGAGAGAGAACTAGGCCTGGTGTAATCAGGAGCAAGTGGCTGGTCAGGAGCATGGGTCTGAATGCTGGGTAGAGAAGGAAGAGGCAAACAGTCGTCATGAAGGAGAGCACCAGTCAGCGTTTTAGTGCTTTCGTTGTTCAGTTGCTAAGTCATGTCCAACTCTTTGTGACCCCATGGGCTGCAGCACACCAGGCTTCCCTGTCTTTCAGTATCTCCTTAAGTTTGCTCAAACTCATGTGCATTGATGCCATCCAACCATCTCAACCTCTGTCGCCCCCTACTCCTCTTGCCCTCAGTCTTTGCCAGCATCAGGGTCTTTTCCAATGAGTTGGCTCTTTGTATCAGGTGGCCAAAGTATTGGAGTTTCAGCTTCAGCATCAGTCCTTCCAATGAATATTCAGGGTTGATTTTCTTTAGGTTGGGCTATTTTGATCTCCTTGCAGTCCAAGGGACTCCCAAGAATCTTCTCCATCACTGCAATTCAAAAACATCAATTTTGTGGTGCTCAGCCTTCTTTATGGTCCAACTCTCACATGCGTCATTTACCAAGCATTTTATTCAATGGGGTGCTTACCAGTTTTCATGGATAGTTTCAAAACTGAAATAATATTGTATTTGACTTCTTTTTGAAGTTTAAAGTCAAGCAGCTTAAGTCTATTTATTTTTGGTTTGCAAACAAACAAAAACCAAGCCCCAAAGTTGAGAATTTCCACTGTGTTAGTCATTGCTCTGTAACAAATGCCACAAACTTAGACTAAAAACAATGCATGGCATTGTCTCTCAGTGCATGCAGGTCAAAGTCTGACGTGGTTTGGATGTGTCCTCAGCAAGTCTGCAGTGGGTGTGTGAGCCAGAGCTGGGGTCTCCACTGAGGCTTTACTAGGGAAAGGTCAGACTCCAAACCCGCGTTGTGGTTGGTGGGATTCGTGCCTTGCAGACTGTGGACCTGGGGTACTCAGTGCTCATCGGCGGGACGCTGCCTTTGGTTCCTTGCCAGGTGGCCCTCCCTCAGCTCGTCCACAGCCTGGCGTCTTGCTTCTTGAAAGACAGCAAGAGGACATTTTCTCAGCAAGACAGACGTTACAGTCTTATGCAACGTCATCATGAAAATGACAGCTGTCATCTTCGTCCTCTTCTGTTCTTTGGAAGCAAGTCCCGACACTGACAGAGAAGGCAATGGCACCCCACTCCAGTACTCTTGCCTGGAAAATCCCAAGGACGGAGGAGCCTGGTAGGCTCCAGTCCATGGGGTCACTAAGAGTCAAGCATGACTGAGCGACTTCACTTTCACTTTTCACTTTCATGCACTGGAGAAGGAAATGGCAACCCACTCCAGTGTTCTTGCCTGGAGAATCCCAGGGACAGAGGAACCTAGTGGGCTGCCATCTATGGGGTCACACAGAGTCGGACACAACTGAAGTGACTTAGCAGTAGCAGCCCGACACTGAAGGGAGATGACTGGGCTACCCCAGGACGTGAAGAGCAGGACAATGGATGGTGGCACACTAGAGACTGTTTGACCATCAATTACTGTTAAGGTCCCTCAGAGATATTAGTCTCTAGATAAGCAGAGACAATGTCATTTATTTTTAAATTCCCTCAGGCAAGATACATCTTCATTTTTGTTTTGTTACTATGTCAGTATTTGATACATGTGTGACTATTAATGTAGGAGATCATCAGCATTATTAGGTACAGATACATTTTATTGCAGGGACATATGTAATGAAGGGACTTCCCTGGTGGCTCAGATGGCAAAGAATCTGCCTGCAATGCAGGAGACCTTGGTTTGATCCCTGGGACGGGAAGATTCCCTGGAGAAGGGAATGGCAACCCACTCCAGGATTCTTGCCTGGAGAATCCCACGGACAGAGGGGCCTGGGAGGCTGCAATCCATGGGGTCGCAAAGAGTTGGACACAATTGAGCTACTAATACATACACACACATATGTAAGGAGAATCTTATTAGGCTTGATTCTGCATGGACAAAGTGAACTTTTAATTAAATAAATTGAAAGTGATCATTGTCAGTCTGTCTTGCTTCTTCCAAAATTGTTTCTGTGTGAAATTAAATTTTAAACTTTGCCTTGTAATATTTTTTAGAATTTAAGAGATTTGCTGTACTCATGGAATAATATCCCATAAATGCTTCAGAAGAATGCAATTTGTTTCCTAAAATGCATTTTTAGGGTAAATTAATGAATTTTAGAACCTGTAGTTTCTAAATGGTGACCTATAATTCCATAATAAGATTGATTTTTTTAGACCAATAGAGTAATCTCATATGCCTATTTAGTCATCCATATAAATCTCATTTGTCTGGAATGCTGCCCATAATGCTAAATTCAGATTAAAGATTTCAGCAATGGGATTTGAAATAAACATGAAGGCACTTTAGAGCAACCGCCTTTGTGAATAGAGGCCTTAAAACTATCTATCTTCAACTATTCTGGCCCAACTAGAATACTTAGTTCTTTTTACCTTTTCTGGAATGGCAGACATGTTTCTAGGAGCAACTTGTGCCGTCAGTCCCCGACGCTCACTAGGGCTCAAATTCTGCCTGCCTAACCGCTGTGCAGTGGTGTGTGCACGTGTGTGTTTAGTCGCTAAGTCGTGTCTGACTCTTTGCGACCCCATAGACTGTAGCCCACCAGACACCGTTGTCCTTGGGATTTCCCAGGTGAGAATACTGGAGTGGGTTACCATTTCCTCTTCCAGGGGATCATCCTGACCCAGGGATTGAACCCATATCTCCTCCATTGCAGGCAAATTCTTTACCACTGAGCTACCAGGGAAGCCCCGCATCATATTTACTTGAGTAAAATGGTTTTCCAATGTCTTGCTTACTGTATTTTTTTTTTTTCGGGAGAGTGAAAATATCCTTGGTGTAGGACTGGGAGTATAAAATCAGACTTGGGAGGTAAGTAGGCAGTATCAATCAGGATAGATCAGGTTATGCTGAGTTAATAAACATCCCCAAATGTCAGTGACTTACAGCAAAGACACCTCCTAGATTTCTTTCTTGCTAACAGTACATGCCGTTGTGGATTGGCAGTGCTTCTGTTATGCATTTTCAATGCAGACTTCAGTCTGCCAGAACAGTCGCTGCTTAGAACATTGTCAGTCTTGTGGCAGAAAGAAACGAGGCAGAATACCATAAAAGTCCAGCTCAAAAGTGAGACAGACTGCTTACAGTTCCATCTCACTGGCTGAAGCGTCACACGACCATTCCTGTGTTCAGTAGAGCAGAGAGGAAGCTAGAATGGCATGCAGCAGTACAGTCTACCAGAGCTAGTAAGGATAAGATGCAGAGAATCTGGGCTCAGAGAAGATCTGTTTTTATATTTCAAGTCTTTGCTGATGGCTGGTACTTTTAAATGTATGTTTTTAAAAATTATATATTAAATCCAACTCTGCCATTACCTTCCAAGTGTAAAATGAGGCTTTTTTTTTTTTTAAGGAAAATATAAGAGTAACATGGAAACTTACATTACCATATGTAAAATAGATAGCCAAGGGAATTTGCTGTATGGCTCAGGAAACTCAAACAAAGGCTCTGTATCAACCTAGAGGGGTGGGATGGGGCGGGAGATGGGAGGGAGGTTCAAAAGGGAGGGGATTTATGTATACCTGTGGCTGAGTCTTGTTGAGGTTTGATGGGAAGCAACAAAATTCTGTAAAGCAGTTATCCTTCAGTAAAAAAAATTAATTAAAAAAATAATTATCTAGTCAAAAAAAAGAGTATTCCAAAGATTACCTTATTAGTGGCATTCTTTTGGATGGTATGATATATGGAGATAAAATGATATAACTGATAGATGAGACTTTTCCTTATGTAATTTTAAAATGTAAGTAATTTGAAAGCAAATTATAACTTTCTGGGGAGTGGGAGAAGAGTGGGCTGATGTGTATAGTGATGTTTTGGAGTCCTCTCCCAAAAGCACAGAGGTTAAAGGCATCCCAAAATTTAGAGGAGTGTTCTGAAATATGTTTCCCCATTTATATTACTATGGTTTTATGAATTTAAATTATCTGAATAGATTTGCTTAGTGCTGAAAATGGAAAGCAAAGTTTGGAGATATGCTCTAATTTCTGAATTGATACTCATTGAGGACCAGGTGTGGAGGAGTGAGTAGACTGGTGTTGGGCAACAGGATCAGGTTAGGTTTATCGTTCTTCGTGGCTCAGCTTCCACCCATTCTTGTCATCAGCTATCTCAGTTCTACCGCACAGACCAGACCTTTTGGTTGTTAAAAGTTGAAGTGGGCACTATTTGAAAAATGAGTCTAAGCATATGCAGTGGCACCCCACTCCAGTACTCTTGCCTGGAGAATCCCATGGATGGAGGAGCCTGGTAGGCTGCAGTCCATGGGGTCGCTAGGAGTCGGACACAACTGAGTGACTTCACTTTCACTTTTCACTTTCATGCATTGGAGAAGGAAATGGCAACCCACTCCAGTGTTCTTGCCTGGAGAATCCCAGGGATGGGGGAGCCTGGTGAGCTGCTGTCTCTGGGGTCGCACAGAGTTGGACACGACTGAAGCGACTTAGCAGCAGCAGCAGCAGCATCTTGGTATATAAAGAAGACAATGGAATTAACTATCCTTCATCTGGACTTGGGTCATGCCAAAGTGATGAGAATTACTAGTATAAAATTAAGAATTTAAAGGGCTTTCCTGGTGGCTTAGACAATAAAGAATCTACCTGCAATGTAGGGGACCTGGGTTCCATCCCTGGGTTGGGAAGATCCCCTGGAGAAGGAAATGGCAACCCACTCCAGGATTCTTGCCTGGGAAATCCCATGGACAGAGGAGCCTGGAGGGCTACAGTCCACGGGGTTGCAAAGAATGGGACACAACTGAGGGACAATTACTTTCACTTTCAAGAATTTAAAAGATTATCTCTGGATTTTTCTTTTTCCATAAATTGAATCATTTTCCTAGGCATTCTGAACTGACTCTTAAGCTATGTATGTTTTTCGTCTGTCTTATGCATAATTATTGACTTAGAAATAATGTGTTATGTAAAATTAGCTCCAGGTCTTTATTATTTATCCTTGCAGCACAGTTGGTACATAATTGTTCACCAAATATTTGTTGACTGGATTTAATCCATTTGGTGAAAACCTAGTTTTAATTCCATAATCATAGGAAAGTGGGGAAGGCAAATCTTCTGTAACTCCCAGAAGCACTTATCTTTGTGTTACACTCTTACCATCAGGCAGAATTTAGCTGTGGTCTTTTCTGTGTGATTCTGAGATGAAATCAAGCTGGATCACAGTGTCAAAATCTTGTTTGAATTAGGAAAAAAGAACTTAAGCAAACTCATGTCTTCATTTCAAAGTATATTCATTCTATTGTCAAACTATCAGTGGGTTTGGATTTCTTCAAATCAAAGCATGATTCATGTAATTACTGTATTATGATTAGCTTTATTAAAGGACTGAAGGTATTTTAATGGTTTGTGATGAATGAAAAGAAGATGAAGTATGAAGAACTAGTCTGCAATGAGAACTGGATGTTGAATTCAGTTATAGTTATTGTTGAATATTCTTTTAATAAGATTGAATCCAGAGGCAAGATTTTTTGTTCCTTAAAAAACCCCATTGAAGTATATTTTAAGAATGACCTACATAGTAATGAATTTTCAAATTCTTATTAACATCCTGCAAAAAAAAAAAAAAAGAGAGAGAGAGAGAAAAAACTCTGGCATAATTACTTGGCTTTTAAAATTTAAATTTATGCTCGAATTCATTTTAAGTTTTCTTCTGGTCATTTCATAAGAGTGTCTTGTATAGTTATTGATTTTCTAGATTTTCTTTAATTATGCATTTTATTAGTGACTACTTACAACTTTCTACTCAACAGACTATTTATTTCTAGTCATAAATAGTAGAGGAAGAAATGTTCACTTATATTCTAATTAATTATTTTAAAAACTCTTTGAAAGGAATTCCTTTAGAAATTTGATAAGGGAATGAATATTAATGTTCCTTATTTGCTAATTTACATCAAAGTTAATTATGCAGAAGGTGAAGACCAAGCATGTTTTGATGCTTTAGTACGTGAGTAGAAAATTTTAAAAATACACCTTTTTTTTTTTTTTTAAACACTGTCTCTTAGGAAGCATTTGATGTTAGATGCAAAGTCTGTTTTATAAAACAGGATTTTTGATCATCAGTTAATATGTGGTTTCTCTCCAATGTCTTAAAGTGCTTTTAAGTTTGTTCTAATTTGCTTTTTGTTTGATTGCGTTCACAGATGCTTCTGTTTCTCGTGGCTCTTCTTAGTGGGCTTTTAGTCAGTTTGGCCTCTGTCCCAGGGAAGGCAGCACAGAGGTCTTCCGTGTGCCCCTTAGAAGTTGTAGTGTGTACCTGATGGAAAACAGGGCCGAAACAGGGAATTACAGTGGGTTCCGTTTACCTTTGGGGAATCTTGTTAAAATACCAAGTCTGGACTAGTATTCTGGACCTGAAAACTTCCGTGTTTCCAGCGAGTTTCCAGGACATGGCTAGGATTCAGAGGCGTGGAATGGACCATGTTTTGCGTTGCGGTTGTGCGGTCTTTGTAACCGTCGTACCAGTGAGGCTGGCTCACACCCCACTGGCCTTTGTTTTAGCAGACCCTTGGCATTCATAATTTGACATTCAGAGTTTAAAGTCCATTACTGGTACGTTTAATTTATAATATTAGTAAGGTACAATTTTGAATTGTAGATTAAAATAATGAGTCATTTATCAATTAAACATATGTGTATCGATCCTACTGTAGGTAGGCATATTCTCTTAGGTACTGGGTGACAAAGACAAATAAGACTTAGACACACAAATGGATAATTGCAATATAACATGGCTACTGCTACTCCAGGGGATGTCCAGGTACCATGTGTGGCTTTGGAGAGCCTACTCAGACGACCCAGTATCGCAACCGAAACCTGAAGCCAGCAAGGCCTACGTGTGTAAACGGCAGAGACGTGTCCGGGACTCTCTGACGCCCAGAGTGTGTCTGTACATCAACAGCATAGCCCTGACTGGAGCGTGTTAGAAATGGAGGCTTGGGTCCTGCTTTGCAGCTGCAGCATCCCTGCATTAGAATCTGCATTTTAATCATGTCTCCGGGTATACATGTGCGCATTAGCAAGATCCCCAGGTAACTCAGTCAAGGAAACACTGACTGTCGGTGAGAGAGGTGAGAGACACGAGGAGCTTGCAGCAGACTACAGGAAGTGTATCTCACTGCAGGAGACAGCTGAGCAGACATCAAAGAGCTGGTGCCTTGAAGGCCAGGGAGTGAAGGAGGTTATTCCTGAGTTTCTAAGTCAGTTAATCACAAAGTATACATTCTTTCCATTATCACTAATAAACCAATAAAACTGTCTGAAAATGTTAGGTACAAAAGTCCATTGTTTGCTGGGAGCTTTACTACCCTCTGAGATGTGGTTTATAATCATGGGAGTTGGTCCTGTCTGGCTTCAAGTGCTTTACTGAAGTCTGCCTACTACATCATTCAGGAACAGTCTTCGCCTAAAATACCTTACATTATTTTGCTAGCCATAAAGAACATTGCTTATGCCAGTCTACTTTAAGAAAGATGTTTTCCTTAAAGACCCTCACTCATATGCAACATGCAATACTTCATGTCAGGATCCATTTCCAGGGATGCAGATTAAGCTGTGGCTCTCCCTAACAGACTGGTTCCAGATAGGAAAAGGAGTACCTCAAGGCTGTATATTGTCACCCTGCTTATTTAACTTATATGCAGAGTACATCATGAGAAAGGCTGGGCTGGAGGAAGCACAAGCTGGAATCAAGATTGCCAGGAGAAATATCAATAAGCTCAGATATGCAGATGACACCACCCTTATGGCAGAAAGTGAAGAGGAACTCAAAAGCCTCTTGATGAAAGTGAAAGAGGAGAGTGAAAAAGTTGGCCTAAAGCTCAACATTCAGAAAACCAAGATCATGGCATCTGGTCCCGTCACTTCATGGGAAATAGATGGGGAAACAGTGGAAACAGTGTCAGACTTTATTTTGGGGGGCTCCAAAATCACTGCAGATGGTGACTGCAGCCATGAAATTAAAAGATGCTTACTCCTTGGAAGGAAAGTTATGACCAACCTAGACAGCATATTGAAAAGCAAAGACATTACTTTGTCAACAAAGGTCCGTCTAGTCAAGGCTATGGTTTTTCCAGTGGTCATGTATGAATGTGAGAGTTGGACTGTGAAGAAGGCTGAGCACCAAAGAATTGATGCTTTTGAACTGTGATGTTGGAGAAGACTCTTGAGAGTCCCTTGGACTGCAAGGAGATCCAACCAGTCCATCCTAAAGGAGATCAGTCCTGGGTGTTCATTGGAAGGAGTGATGTTGAAGCTGAAACTCCAATACTTTGGCCACCTGATGTGAAGAGCTGACTCATTGGAAAAGACCCTGATGCTGGGAAGAATTGAAGGCAGGAAGAGAAGGGGATGACAGAGGATGAGGTGGTTGGATGGCATCACTGACTCGATGGACATGAGTTTGGGTGAACTCTGGGAGTTGGTGATGGACATGGAGGCCTGGCATGCTGCAGTTCACGGGGTCGAAAGGAGTCGGACACAACTGAGCAACTAAACTGAACTGAACTCCCTAACAGAGGGGCTTCCCTTGTGACCCAGATGGTAAAGACTCTGCCTGCCAATGCAGGAGACGTGGGTTTGATCCCTGACTTGGGAAGATCCCCCTCGAAGGAAATGACAACCCACTCCAGCATTCTTGCCTGGGAAATCCCATGGGCAGAGGAACCTGGTGGGCTACAGTCCACGGGTCTCTAAGAGTCAGACAT
Organism: Bos indicus; assembly: GCF_029378745.1. Classification (NCBI taxonomy): domain Eukaryota; kingdom Metazoa; phylum Chordata; class Mammalia; order Artiodactyla; family Bovidae; genus Bos; species Bos indicus. The sequence goes on along the minus strand of NC_091771.1, from coordinate 86,275,375 downwards.
GACTGAGTGACTAAAGAGCAACAACTCCCTAACAGATGCTCCCCCTTTAACTTCAGATGTCAAACAAAATGGACTGGGGTCTCAGGAATATAGATCAGGGTTCAGTTCAGTTTAGTTCAGTCGCTCAGATGTGTCCGACTCTTTGCGACCCCATGAATCGCAGCACGCCAAGCCTCCCTGTCCATCACCAACTCCCAGAGTTCACTCAGACTCATGTCCATCGAGTCAGTAATGCCATCCAGCCATCTCATCCTCTGTCGTCCTCTTCTCCTCCTGCCCCCAATCCCTCCCAGCATCAGAGTCTTTTCCAATGAGTCAACTCTTCGCATGAGGTGGCCAAAGTACTGGAGTCTCAGCTTTAGCATCAGTGCTTCCAATGAACACCCAGGACTGATTTCCTTTAGGATGGACTGATTGGATCTCCTTGCAGTCCAAGGGACTCTCAAGAGTCTTCTCCAACACCACAGTTCAAAAGCATCAATTCTTCGGTGCTCAGCTTTCTTCACAGTCCAACTCTCACATCCATACATGACCACTGGAAAAACCATAGCCTTGACTAGACGAACCTTTGTTGACAAAGTAATGTCTTTGCTTTTTAATTTGCTGTCTAGGTTGGTCATAAGTTTCCTTCCAAGGAGTAAGCATCTTTTAATTTCATGGCTGCAGTCACCATCTGCAGTGATTTTGGAGCCCCCCAAAATAAAGTCTGACACTGTTTCCACTGTTTCCCCATCTATTTCCCATGAAGTGATGGGACCAAATGCCATGATCTTGGTTTTCTGAATGTTGAGCTTTAAGCCAACTTTTTCACTCTCCTCTTTCACTTTCATCAAGAGGCCTTTGAGTTCCTCTTCACTTTCTGCCATAAGGGTGGTGTCATCTGCATATCTGAGGTTATTGATATTTCTCTTGGCAATCTTGATTCCAGCTTGTGCTTCCTTCAGCCCAACATTTCTCATGATATACTTCGCATATAAGTTAAATAAGCACGGTGATAATATACAGCCTTGATGGACTCCTTTTCCTAAAAGCACAAACAGACACAGCCTTCCTGAATTCGGCCACTTCCCAGGATAGAGAATTTAGGCTCATTGAACATAATGTGTATAATTTCCAATGTAGAGATCTGACTGTGTGCATGAGTGCTAAGTCAGTTCAGTTGTGTTCCACTCTTTGCTACCCCATGGACTGTAACCTGCCAGGCTCTTCTGTCTGTGGGATTCTCCAGGCAAGAATACTGGAGTGGATTGCCACGCCCTCCTCTAGGGGATCTTCTTGACCCAGGGGTCGAACCCCCACTGAAGAACCTTTCATTGGCAGGCAGGTTCTTCACTACTAGAGTCCCCTGGGAAGGCCAGAAATATGACTATTGATGAATGTCTAATATGATACAGTGCATGATGTCTGATGGGGATGTTTCACTTGGGACGACAGAGGATGAGATGGCTGGATGGCATCACTGACTCGATGGACGTGAGTTTGAGTGAACTCCGGGAGTTGGTGATGGACAGGGAGGCCTGGCGTGCTGTGATTCATGGGGTCGCAAAGAGTCGGACACGACTGAGCAACTGAACTGAACTGAACTTAATACAATTCTGAAATATTATGGGAGAAAAAGAGTGAAATTCTCAAATGAGTTATAGAATAGCAGTTGTAAAATTAGAAAATTACGTACATATGGGCAATTATTCAGGCATTAAAAAGGACACCAAGTAGAAATTGAAAAAGATATCAAAGCTTTTCATTTTTAATTTCTGGAATTTAAATAATTTCACAAAAACTTTTATGACCTTAAAATATTATTATATTTGTATCTTAAATGTGTAATCCCTCAAAAGTTATATAGAGACCAAGACTTGTTATTTACAGCAAGGTTACCGTGTCCTTTATTTTGCAGAGGAAGTTACAAATGCTTAACTGTATCTTAGCGGAGATTATTCGAGAGCTGCACTGTTTAAAATAACCTTCCACAAAGTCAGTTATGCTTCAAAAAAAAAAAAACCTTCCATGATAATAGAAATATTTGACATCTTCACTGTCAGGACAGTAGCCAGTAGCCTCAGGTGGCTGTTGGTACCTGAACTGTGACTGTACAACTGAGGGACTGAATCTTTAATTTTATTTAAACTTAACTAGTTTAAAATTTAATTTAAATGTCCACATGTGGCTAGTGGCTGCCACAGTGAACATCTAAATTCTAGAAAATAGTGGCTATCTCTGGCTAAATATAGTGGCTGAATATCTGAATGGTTTTTTTTTTTTTTTTGTATCTCCATGGCAGCTTCAGGAATAACTTGTATGTACTCTCTACTCAGTTAATGATTAATAAGGTGAGGGGTGATTGAAATTTATTGTGCTGGCCCTTACTCAAAAGGTCATTTTGTCCTTATGAGTGTCAGAATATATAAACTTCAATAAGAAACTCTCAGTGATTGTCAGTTCTTCGATGAAGTCTAATGAGTTTGTGCCAATATTTATAAGATCAGCATTATAAGGTCTGCTATTATATAACTGTGCTGTATGCCCTCAATGGGATGATGTGACTCTTGGTAAGGTAAGGTGAGCTTTGCAGGGCTCCTGTCATATGACGGCAACTCCTTTACTGGAGAGATCAGTGGTTCTCGGGGATAATTCTCGCCCGTGTTGCTTGAGCTCCCTAGTCAGAGTGTCTACATTCAGAGGTTGTCTCTGCAGTTTACCAGTGGTTTGGCTTAACTTAACTTTTGCTTAACTTTTTTAATTCCCAGTTGCTTCATCAGGGGATAATAATGGCCCCTCCCAGTTGGTGCTATCCACAGAGAACCTGCCTGCCAATGCAGGAGACAAAAGAGACTCAGGTTCAGTTCCTGCATGTGTTGGGGAGATCACATGGAGAAGGAAATGACCGCTCACTGCAGTATTCTTGCCTGGAGAATCCCATGGACAGAGGAGCCTGGTGGGCTCCAGTCCATGGAATCACAAAGAGTTGGATACAACTGAAGTGACTTAGCAATAGCACCTAACGCCTGGGATTGTTACAAAGATTAAGTAAGCCCAGGTTACTCAAGCACTTGTAATAGAGTCTGGCACACTGTTAGTGCCATAGACGCATTTGCTAGATAAAGAAAATATGCTTGACGTGACCATGCAGCCAGCACTCAGTCACCGTGGATGTTCTGCTAAATGCGGTCAGGTAAATGTTACTTGTATTTCTACCACCCAGGGAAGTCTCATTGGCCTGGATGGCACACACGTGATCTGTGTAGCCTGACTGCATCCCTGGCGTGTCCAGGAATATCTGGGTGATGCTTTTATTGAAGAGAGCACACAGAAGCTGATTCGGGTCGGGCGAGGGGAGGGTGCTAGAGATATCTAAATAAAAAGGTGGGCGTAAATATCACACTGGCAGATGTCTTCTTCCCAGAGATCTGCTGAGATTGAATTAAAACACTGTCAAGTTTCCCCCAAGAGTGTGCTGGGGAATCACTAATTACACAGGAGGTTAAAAGATATTGAAAGATAAAGAATTTTGTGTTCAAGTGTGCTTGAGAATTGGTAGCTTAAAAAAAATTAATTTTATTTCTATATGGCCGGTCTGCTCAGAGTCTTCTGTAAGTCAGTGTGCTTTGTGAATCTCCAAGCCTGGTAAATATACAGATTCCTACCTTTACTTTTTATATATAATATATTTTTAATCCATGTATTTGATTTTGAAAGCAATTCTGATTTTTGCATCATAATGACTGGTAGCACTTAATGAATTTTAAAATGGCAAGGTACCAAACATCTGTAATAGACACATTATTCCCTGTCACCTGGCACAAATAATTGGATCTTTCCTGGTTTTGACTTTCTTATATGGAAACTAGACTTACCTTGTTTCAGTTCAGTTCAGTCGCTCAGTCGTGTCCCACTCTTTGCAACCCCATGAATCGCAGCACGCCAGGCCTCCCTGTCCATCACCAACTCCCGGAGTTCACTCAGACTCACATCCATCGAGTCAGTGATGCCATCCAGCCATCATCCTCTGTCGTCCCCTTTTCCTCCTGCCCCCAATCCCTCCCAGCATCAGAGTCTTTTCCAATGAGTCAACTCTTCACATGAGGTGGCCAAAGTACTGGAGTTTCAGCTTTAGCATCAGTCCTTCCAAAGAACACCCAGGACTGATTTCCTTTAGAATGGACTGGTTGGATCTCCTTGCAGTCCAAGGGACTCTCAAGAGTCTTCTCCAACACCACAGTTCAAAAGCATCAATTCTTCAGCACTCAACTTTCTTCACAGTCCAACTCTCACATCCATACATGACCACAGGAAAAATCATAGCCTTGACTAGACGGACCTTTGTTGGCAAAGTAATGTCTCTGCTTTTTAATATGCTGTCTAGGTTGGTCATAACCTTCCTTCCAAGGAGTAAGCATCTTTTAATTTCATGGCTGCAATCACCATCATACAGGTAAATGATGAGGTAGATTTTTTTAATGTTTTTTTTGCAATGCTGATATCTATGAGTATATGAATTTTGGATCACATTTGCTTTAATATGTATATTGGGTATTTCTATCACTTATCTTATTAAACTTAGAAGCCAAATTGGCTAAAATGTTTCAAAATGAGATAAAAAATTTATTGAATTGTCTCATGTATATGCAAAGGATATTTCACCAACTTATATTTAAGAAGGATTTCATAAATATAAGCAGAAAAATATATTTTTATTTTTAATAGGTAGCCATTCATTATTTTATGTACTTCTAAAATAATAGAAATTTAAATATAGATACACATTTCTGTATATGGTTTGTGAAAAGTATTCTTTTGCAAGAATATTCGAGGTTTCAGTGATACTTCAGGCATGCAAGAAATATTGTAAAAAGTAAAAAAGGCATATAATCAACTTTTCTTTCCCAGAACTTACTCAAACAATATGCTTCCCCCATGGCAGTGTAAAAACAGCCTTTGTGAAATGTGTTGTGTAAAAACAAAGCAAAACAAAGTTAAATAAAAATTGAAAGCATTTTTGTTTTTTTGTAGTTTGGGCTTTTAAAAAAGTTAAACAGATATTCCAGCTTTTCTTCTGCGTTTCTGTTTTATATGCCTGCTCTGAGTCATTCTCAGAGAAGAACATAGAATATCTATGGGCTGCAATACTTATATAGATGATTTCAGTGCTGCGATGTCAACCATTTTCTCCCCTCAGGCATTTTACTAGTAGTAGTATTTTCCTATTAAATGAAAATTCTCGTAAGTGGCACATCCTCATGGCATTCACTGCGCTAAACAGGGTGTTGCCTCTGCCCAGCTCGCTCCCTTGGGATGGTCCCCAGGGCATCTGGAGCTGGGCCTTCGTCCAGGGCAAGCTCCCTGGGCACTGGTTTTGGCAGTGACAGGTGGGGGCACAGACATTCCCAGACTGCCTTGACCACCACATTGGATTGTGAAACCTTATGTGCTATTAATATTTTATTTGAAATCTGCTTAAGTGTAACTGCATAATTTAACCCATATTATTGAGCAACTTCCATATGCAAAACATTGGGGGGGGTACCTATAATAGTCCCTCTGTTCATGCTTGCTGAATACGTGAATAAGTACGTGCCCGGATGACCCCTGTCTCCCAGGAGCATTCAATGGGAGAGACTGAAATGCTTAAAACTCTTTGTATTCCGGATCAGGAGCTGGGTAATCACTAGGAAAGGTCAAGTTCAACAAGGAAGGATTAGGGAGGATTTGACTTAGGAACTGGTTTTGATTGATAAACTATAAGGATGAGCAGAATCTTAACTTACAAATAGTGATTTTTTTTTTTTTTTCCTTTACAGTTTTCTCATAGAAACCCAATATCCTGAAGTCAGTTGCAGTTCTGTGGGGTCATGTGACCAAGGAGTAGCCAATAGAATGTCTGAGGGAGTTCAGTGTGGTCGTTCAGAGGGGTCATCTTAGAGGGAATGCTATGCTAAGTCACTTCCGTCGTGTCTGACTCTGTGCGACCCCATAGATGGCAGCCCACCAGGCTCCCCGGTCCCTGGGATTCTCCAGGCAAGAACACTGGAGTGGGCTGCCATTTCCTTCTCCAATGCATGAAAGTGAAAACTGAAAGTGAAGTTGCTCAGTCGTGTCCGACTCTGTGCGACCCCATGGACTGAAGCCCACCAGGCTCTTCTGTCCATGTGATTTTCCAAGCAAGAGTACTGGAGTGGGGTGCCATTGCCTTCTCCGTCTTAGAGGGAAAGGACACGATTTTTTTCCTTCCATCTCTCCACTTTGCTACCTAGAAGGCACGTTTGATCTCCAGCTCCATGAGGCACCCCGAACCTTCATAAGGAAGGTCCTAAGTTTAGTCAGGGAACCTGATGAATATTTTGAGTCACTGCACCCAAGTGAAGCAACTTGTTCCAAAAGTTTTCCTTTTTAAAGTGAGAAAAAAATCTACCTGCTTGAAACCACTGTTCTTTGGTATTTTACTGTTGCATATCTGAACAAATTTACATGGCAGTACACCGCTTTATCAACTGTGCTCATTTTAAAATTTATCCATACTTACATATTAGGATACTTATAGGATCAATTTGTAGAACTCATTTTATCTACACAAAGAACATAGGAAGTCCACAGTATATATATATTTTAGAGTATTTGTTTTTGTGTCTTTGTCTATTAAAGAGAGATACAAGGTACAGGGGAAGTACAGGTTTACATGCAAGCTGAACACAATACACTATGTCAGCACTTTCAATTAAGCACTGAACAGTCGCTTCAGTCGTGTCCGACTCTGTGCGACCCCACAGACGCCAGCCCACCAGGCTCCCCCGTCCCTGGGATTCTCCAGGCAAGAACACTGGAGTGGGCTGCCATTTCCTTCTCCAATGCATGAAAGTGAAAAGTGAAAGTGAAGTCGCTCAGTCGTGTCCAACTCTTCTCGACCCCATGGACTGCAGCCCACCAGGCTCCTCCATCCATGGGATTTTCCAGGCAAGAGTACTGGAGTGGGGTGCCATCGCCTTCTCCAATTCTTAAAATCTTACATAAGACATTAAAATAATGTCTAACCCTAACCTTTCACCATGTTTGTTTTCTTCCTTTATTCCTTGTCTTCAAAACTTACACCTTCTCTTACAATTTTGAACAGGTAGTGAGGGTCCCTTACCTACAATGTGAGTGGCACTTCAGAGGTATTTCTGTCTTAAACTTGGACACATTCTCACACTGTGGACCTGGGGCTAGAATGCAGCTGTGCTGCTTGCTAGCTGCGTGATCTTGGGCAACTTTCTTAAACTTTCTCTCTTTTAGTTTTCTAGTAAGGAAAATGAGTGACAAGACAATTTTCCTCAGACAGTGAACTGAGTTGATATTGGAAAGTGTCTGTGTGGTTGTGGTGCTGGTGGTTGTTCAGTCACAGAGCTCCGTCCCACTCTTTACAACCCCATGGACTGTAGCTGCCCGGCTTCTCTATCCATGGGGTTTTCCAGGCCAGAATCCTGGAGTGAGCTACCATTCCCTTCTCCAGGGAATCTTTCTGACCCAGGGATCAAAGCCATGTCTCCTGCATTGGCAGGCAGAGTTTTTACCACTGAGCCATCAGGGAAGCTCCTGTTTGTATGGTATTTGGCACCAATAAACACTATCAAATGATCAGTGATTATTCTAGTGGAGACCTTTTCACAGTAAGCTACAAAGTTTAGACTTTATCCATGTGTAAAACAGCAAACTATTTAAATTGGAAGCAGAAGCATATTAATGAGGAAACTGCAATTTTAGGTAAATTACAGAAATTGGAGTCTGGAAGATGGATTAAAAAAGGATACATCAGACATGCCAGATCAATTAAATGACAGCTGAGCTTACACGAGGAGACTAGAATAAGGGGAATATGACTGGTTTCGTCTTCATGGCATGAGAATTAGTCTAATCACTAGCTGCTGCTGGTAAGTCACTTCAGTCGTGTCTGACTCTGTGCAACCCCACAGACGGCAGATCACCAGGCTCCCCCGTCCCTGGGATTCTCCAGGCAAGAACACCGGAGTGGGTTGCCATTTCCTCCTCCAATGCATGAAACTGAAAAGTGAAAGTGAAGTTGTTCAGTCGTGTCCAACTCTTTGTGCTAGGCCAACTAAATATGCATCCTTTACCCACCATCCTTCTTACAAATTGGGCATTTTTCTCCCGGATCAGATCAGATCAGTTGCTCAGTCATGTCCGACTCTTTGCAACCCCATGAATCGCAGCACACCAGGCCTCCCTGTCCATCATCAACTCCCGGAGTTCACTGAGACTCACGTCCATCAAGTCGGTGATGCCATCCAGCCATCTCATCCTCTGTCCCCTTCTCCTCCTGCCCCCAATTCCTCCCAGCATCAGAGTCCTTTCCAATGAGTCAACTCTTCGCGTGAGGTGGCCAAAGTACTGGAGTTTCAGCTTTAGCATCATTCCTTCCAAAGAAATCCCAGGGCTGATCTCCTTCAGAATGGACTGGTTGGATCTCCTTGCAGTCCAAGGGACTCTCAAGAGTCTTCTCCAACACCACAGTTCAAAAGCATCAATTCTTCGGCGCTCAGCCTTCTTCACAGCCCAACTCTCACATCCATACATGACCACAGGAAAACCATAGCCTTGACTAGATGGACCTTTGTTGGCAAAGTAGTGTCTCTGCTTTTGAATATGACGAACCTTTGTTGGCAAAGTAATGTCTCTGCTTTTGAATATGCTATCTAGGTTGGTCATAACTTTCCTTCCAAGGAGTAAGCGTCTTTTAATTTCATGGCTGCAGTCACCATCTGTAGTGATTTTGGAGCCCAGAAAAATAAAGTCTGACACTGTTTCCACTGCTTCCCCATCTATTTCCCATGAAGTGGTGGGACCGGATGCCATGATCTTCGTTTTCTGAATGTTGAGCTTTAAGCCAACTTTTTCACTCTCCACTTTCACTTTCATCAAGAGGCTTTTGAGTTCCTCTTCACTTTCTGCCATAAGGGTGGTATCATCTGCATATCTGAGGTTATTGATATTTCTCTCGGCAATCTTGACTCCAGCTTGTGCTTCCTCCAGTCCAGCATTTCTCATGGTATACTCGACAATATACAGCCTTGACGTACTCCTTTTCCTATTTGGAACCAGTCTGTTGTTCCATGTCCAGTTCTAACTGTTGCTTGCTGACCTGCATACAAATTTCTCAGGAGGCAGATCAGGTGGTCTGGTATTCCCATCTCTTTCAGAATTTTCCACAGTTGATTGTGATCCACACAGTCCAAGGCTTTGGCATAGTCAATAAAGCAGAAATAGATGCTTCTCTGGAACTCTCTTGCTTTTTCCATGATCCAGCAGATGTTGGCAATTTTTCTCCCCAGAGGATGGCAATTATTGACTTACTTCGGGGTGGTGGAGGTCATCACAAATCCTCCATCTCTGAGAGTGTTAGACCCAGAATCGAATCCAGAATTGGGTTCTGAGCTTTGCAAAGATAAGGCGCCTGCAGGTTCGTGTGGGGGAAGCGCATGTGCTGTCTTTCTGCAAGGCAGTGCTGTTAATTCTTCACTTGCTAGAACATAACAATTACTCACCAGTAGAATGTGATAGAAGAGGATTTGTTTTCGTATAATGACTTTCATACTCAAAACATCCCCAAACTCCTTGCAGATGAGTGATTGAAGAGCGCCGCGTCACCCTCCCACCTGCTCAGGAATAACTGGAACCGCTAACAGCCTGTATCTTTCTAAGCCAAGTGAGATCGCAGGGGGAGAAGACTAGAGTGGAGGTGTGTTTGCATGAATTTAAATGATAGCTTGAATAAAACATCTCCAAAGCACTTTTTACACTCTTGCTGTCTCATTGTCTCTGCGAAGACCTCTTTAATCAGTGATATAGCCCGGATGCACATTCACCATGCATGCTTCCCACCAATGAGCTGTGTTGTGCAGTGTCTTTAAGAAATGTGTCCCCAAGCCCCCTTTGAATAGGAAAAGCAAAATCATTTTCAAGTGTAGGATGCTCTGTACAGTGTAAACCATTATACGGGAAAATGCTAGAGCTGAAAAGGAAAAATAAAAGCATTCAAGGTGATTTTATTTTATTGCTTAAGGAATAAGGTAGCTCAGATGGTGAAGAATCTACCTGCAATGCAGGAGACCTTGTTTTATCCCTGGGTCAGGAAGATCCCCATTCAGGCAACCCACTCCAGTGTTCTCGCCTGGAGAATCCCAGGGACAGAAGAGCCTGGTAGGCTATAGTCCATGGGGTCGCAGAGTTGGACACTGATAAGGAAGATACAGTCCATGGTGGTGCTTCTTCAATACACGTTGTGTGTTGAATCACCTGCAGATTCTTATCCCATAAATGGGTTAGGTTCTGAGAATGCCTTTATATCAAGCCCCAGGGGATGTTGGGCTTTTTGGTTGCACTCAGAGTAGCAAGCATTTAGCAAGCATTATGGCATAAAGGCAAAATTTGTTAGTAAATGTGAGAAAGGGTCAAAGACAAGCTCTTCAGAACCCTGCTCCTTCAGGAATGGTTCTTGTTTATTACTAGGCTTCCAGACTTTCAAAGTTGTCTAAACAGAAGTTACAACCCTTTCTACTGAGTGCCTAATCTAAATGCCAAACCAGAGCACATTTCTGAAGCATCATGGGTCTCACGTCAGTTTTTCGGCCTATCTTTGAAAGAAATCTGCATAATCTAATGATGGATGCTCCCTTAAAAGTCAGGTATGAGTGCTATCTGTCAGAGAGGCCTCTGTGAAATGATCTTCAAGGTTTTCAGGGTATCTTTCTTTGCAGAAAGAACTGGTTAAGTATCATTTCCGTGCTTCATTCTCTTCAAATCTCTGCTCCAGAACCCCGGGAGGTGCTGTGAAGTGCTATATCTAGAAAGTGAAAGCAGATGTCATGCCGCGTCCTGGGAGAGTCTGTGTAGCTGGTGGGGCATTCAGGGTCCCTATGCCCTCCCCAGACGGCTTCAGGTCGTTTGTGTCACTCAGGCTCTGATTTATCCGCATTCTCAATAGAGTGTCTGCCCTCTATTTTCAGGACCCATTCTCTGCAACATTCTCTGTACTTACAGAACTCATTCCAAATCCCTCTAGAAGGTGGATGCCCGAGGAAACTTGTGGAGGTGCATTGATGTTGGGAGGAAAAGGCCCTTTATTGCTGCAGAGTGTTATCATCATGGCCACATATCTCTTCGCTCAGTAAATCGGAACTTGAAGCTTTGAGAGTGTTGTCTGCTGATCTGTCTTATCCTCTCTGGCCCTGGTTCCCCCAGTGTTTCTACATGGTGGATGCTCTTTGAGGACCATGAGCTTAGAAAGGGTTGTGGATAACATCCCCTAGTGTTAGCACATTCACAGTGCGCTTTTCCATTTACAGAGCTTTTCATATAAATTGTCTCAACAACGAATGTAGGACAACTTGCCCGAGGTCACTTGGCTAGTGAGGATTTCAAAGGAAATTCTGAAGCCAGGTCAGAACTTTCACTGCTAGAAACATGCAGCTAATTACCCTTCAAATATAGAGCAGTATTTAACCCAGAATATTATGGAATCGTATTTTTGTTCTGTTTCAATGTTGTGATCTATTTCCACTATTTAAAGCTATCATTTAAAAAAAAATTAAAAACTTAACTGCAGAATCAAGTGTGGTAGTTCGGTTTTCAGAAAGACATTTCTCATTCTTGATGATGCCTTTTTAGATTTAATAAGAAAGTAACACTATTAAATGTTAACTACCTTGATTTCAAGATATATTATACTTTTCTAGTTTTTTTTTTTTTGGTATAGAACACAAATAATTTGGTAGTTTTTCAAGCAAAATGTTTTCTGAGATTTATATAAAATTGTTTCTGTGTTGTGCTTAATGTGGGGCTGGCTCCCTGTGCCGGCTCTGGGGTTCCAGTTGTTGGGACAATTAAACTGAGACTGTACAGCGCACAGCCTAGGGGACAGCAGGCATCCCTGAAGGCCAGCTCTTAATTACTGTTGTCATTGCACAGATTTTATGTCACCCAGCATTTATATACTTTAAAAATGTTAATAACGAGCTTAGTCCTCAACCACTGATCTGCCTGTGGATCTCGCACCGGCTCTTAACTTTACTCAAATGGATCCGCTCTGGAGTGTATGCTTCCCCTGCCTCAGAGCCAGTGTCATGAAAGACACACGTCCCTGGACCCTCCCTCTTGGGGCAGAATTGGCTGAGGGAAGATACGATTCCAAAGTCAGATCTGTTCCTCCGGTTTTGGGGAGGACGAGTGGGTGGATACAGTGGTCCTTTTTTAAAATTAATGTCAATCATGCTCAATTGTAAGAGCTTTCACAGTGCTGAAAGTTAGGAGGGGAAAAGAGAGGTTAATCTATGTCTCCATCATTCAGGAGAAGATATTGATGACATGTAAAGATTTGTAAGGGTTTTCCCCTTCTGGGTATCTGAAAGTAGAAAGACGTTTTCGGGAGCCGTTCTGCTGGTGAACTTGTGCTCTTGAGTGCCTCTGTGTCCTCCATGTCTAACCAGACACTGCATCTCAACGGCTGTCTTGTAAATAAGTACTGCGCTATATCAAAGGGAAAAACAAGTAATTAGATAGTAATTAACCCCGTATCAGCCATCAGGGATGACATATGATTTCCACGAAGAAAGAACAGAACGGAAGGAAGATTCTAGCATGTATGTGACTGCTGTGTGTTCCACAGTCGGGCTTCAGAGTATCGTTTACAGCACGTCTCCTGCAGGTGTCTTCCCTTTCTCTCTCGGTGCCATTTGCTGTCATATTAAACCTGGAATTAGTTTGGTGTTCTTGTCTCGTCTCCTTAGGAACCCTTCTGAATGATTCGTTACACAGGAAATTATCATCCCACAGTTAGGAAAGTAACGTTACAGATGAATAATGTTTTGACAGAATTTTCAAAATTAAATTGCATACTATACCTTAAGTAGAGTTGAAATAACTTAATGTATATGTTCCTTGGAGAGTTATGTTTATTATCATCCACATGGGGGATATGAGAATGAGAAATAATTCCATTTTTCTTATCAAAAATTGGAGAGCAGAGCTTTTCTCCAGGCAAGTGATCCAGCTGTCTGGGGTAACATTTAGACATGAGATTCAGAATCTTTTTAATTACACTGGTTAATTGTTCACCCAGTTAGTACACCATCAATTGCCACCCTTGTTGGCCAGTACCCTGATGACTACCATTGCACAGCTTGGCTGATAAGGGCGGGGTGATTCATTGCTTTTCCCTCTGCTCTCGTGGCATAATGGTAAGAGCTTTACTGTTATTAAAAAAAAAAAAAAAAACAGGTATCAAATTTAGTCTCATGTTCTCTGACTGAAATATGAAACAGAAATGGTCTAATTTAGCATTAGGTTTGATATTTCTCACAGTTGCCAGAGTTAACACATATGTTAGTGAATGGTATTGTTAAAAATAAAATACAGCTATCTTAAGTCTGCAAAAACTGAAATTTTAAATATTATTATGAGATGAGAGTAAAATGGTGTCATGGAATAATGCCTTTTCATGGGAAGCATTATGATGGCAGATAACAAGGGGGCCAGAAATCTTGGTTTTCATTTTTCTTATTTTATTGTGTTCAGTTCAGTTCAGTCGCTCAGTCGTGTCCGACTCTGCGACCCCATGAATTGCAGCACGCCAGGCCTCCCTGTCCATCACCAATGTTAAGAACATTTAGTAAGAGATTTACCCTCTTGAAGTTTTACATGTATAATACAGTGCAGTTAAATATAAGCAGTATGCTCTAGCGACCATCTCCAGAACTCACTCATCTGTGTAACTGAGACTTTATATCCCTTGACTAGCAGCTCTCCATTTCTACCCCCAGCCCCTGGTAACCACTGTTCTACTCTGTATCAGCTTGACTATTACATACCTTATTAAGTGGAAGTACCTGTCCTTCTATGTCGGACTTATTTCCCTTAGCATAGTGTCCTTCACGGAGAAGGCAATGGCACCCCACTCCAGTATTCTTGCCTGGAAAATCCCATGGATGGAGATGCCTGGTGGGCTGTAGTCCATGGGGTCAGTAAGAGTCGGACACGACTGAGTGACTTCACTTTCACTTTTTACTTTCATGCATTGGAGAAGGAAATGGCAACACACTCCAGTGTTCTTGCCTGGAGAATCCCAGGGACAGGGGAGCCTGGTGGGCTGCCGTCTATGGGGTTGCACAGAATCGGACACGACTGAAGCAACTTAGCAGCAGCAGTGTCCTTCAGGTTCATCCATATTGTTGCAAATGGTGGGATTTCCTTCTTCTTTTAAGGCTGAGCAATATTCCATCGTAAGTTGAGACTGTGGATTCTGAACCCTGGGCCAGTGCACATAATCTGACTGCTTAAGAAATGTCATTGTCTAAGTCTTGTTACACCTATAACCGAACTGGAGAAACAGGTACCACCCCTCCAAGCAGCTCTGAAATGTTAACCTCTCAGTTGTGTCCGACTCTTTGCCATCCCATGGACTGTAGCCCATCAAGCTCCTCTGTCTGTGGAATTCTCCAGGCAAGAATACTGGAGTGGGTTGTCATTCCCTTCTCCAGGGGATCTTCCTGATCCAGGGATTGAGCCCGGGTCTCCTGCATTGCGGGCAGATTCTTTACTGTTTGAGCCACCAGCGAAGTCTGAGCCATCGGTGGTGGTGGTGGTTTAGTTGCTAAGTCATGTCCGACTCCTGGGACCCCATGGACTGTAGCCTGTCGGGGTCCTGTGTCCATGGAGCCATCGGGAGGCAGATCTAAACCCACATCCCTATTCATGCAGATGAGTTGTTACTTATCAAATGAAAGGATGAGTTCAGATTTCTTTTACACGGTTTTGGACAGGTGACCAATTGTTAGGCCATCCTTCTTGTATCTGCTTCTCCAAGCAGAAAGAAACCTCTGGAAAGAGATACTGGGTTGGGATGCACCAGACATGGAAATCATGCTTGCTCTTAGGGGAGGTTTGTGTGTGTGTGTGTCTCTGTGTGTTTATGTGTGTTGTCATTAAATTTAATGTGAATCTCTACATATTCTGGGTTTCCTCACAGTGTTCTTCTCTTTGGGGAATCAGAAGTTCTCTATGCTCAACTCTTGAAAAGCACCTTCTGTGTTCTGAGGGGTTTGATTTTATCAGAGTGGATAAGAGGGGCTGTAGACAAAGACGGAGGGCACACTGAGGTGCGCGGGTGTGGTCGCTGCTGCTGCGGCTAAGTTGCTTCAGTCGTGTCCGACTCTGTGCGACCCCATAGACAGCAGTGGAGCCTCATCGGAGGCCGTGCGCTGCCTGTGTTCCTGCCATCACGGCCGATGCGAACCGCACACAAGGACATGAGTCTGGGCCTTGAAATAAAAACAAAATTTGGAGTGCAGACGACACTAACAGGAGCCTTGATTCTAATCACTGATACAAACCCTTTCAAAAAGAAGGATACGATTGTGTACTTTCGAAGTGCTCTCAGCTTTTTAAGAGTAAGCTGAAAATTGCCCAAATGAGAAATGATGGGAAATCCAATTCACAGATCCCTTTGGTTTGCGGGAACAATTGTAAGATCAGTATCAGTGACAGGAGTACGCATTGGTGTGGTCGCCCCAATGCCAGCAAGGAGATTCTGACCCAGGGACAAAACACACCCTCATCTGTTACACTTCTGTTCAAGTAGATATGTGAACCTTGATAGTCCCAGAACAGTTTATCTTTTCTGGGCTGAAAGACATCTTTTAACTGCCCTTTCCCAAGTTTACCCAAGTTCAGTTTTCTTAAACCCACAACTAAGATTTATTATAGTGTTTTTTTTTCTTCAAATGACTACTATACTGATAAAGAAAGAAACATGTAATTTATCTCATTTTTAAGTGTCTGTGGAAAATAAAAATGAGTATTTATAGATTTTTTAAAAGTAAACTTGTTGAAAAAAAAAAAAAAAAGACTATTGACTTGCAGAGTCAATAGCCTTTCATAGGCTGAATGCTCCTGTTTCTTTAAAATTCATATGTTGAGAGGCCTAACTGCCAAAGTGGTGGTGTTTGGAGGCGGGGCCTTTCGCAGGTGATCTGGTCATGCGGGCAGAGCCCTTGAGTGTGATGGTGTCCTCAAAAAAGAGGCTTCAGGGAGATCTCTCACCCCTTCTTCCCCTGGGGGGACACAGGCAGTGCTGCAGTGAGCACCAGGAAGCAGGCTCTGCCAGGCTCCAACTCTGCCAGCGCCTTGACCTTGGTCTTCCAGGCTCCAGAACAGTGGGAAATACATTCTTGTTGTTTGTAAGCCATCCAGTCTACGGTAGTGTGTTCCAGCAGCCTTAATGAACGAGGATACAGGGCAACACTTGTATAGACCCATAAATATAACATAAAAAATGTGGGTAGTATTTAATTAAGAAAGTATAGCCAACAGGAATTTGCCGAGGATACAGGGCAAAACTTATATAGACCCATAAATATAAAATAAAAAATGTGGATAGTATTGAATTAAGAAAGTATAGCCAATGGGAATTTGCTCTATGGCTCAGGAAACTCAAACAGGGGCTCTATCAACCTAGAGGGGTGGGATGGGGCGGGAGATGGGAGGGAGGTTCAAAGGGAGGGGATACATGTACACCTGTGGCTGATTCATGCTGAGGTTTGACAGAAAACAACACAATTCTATAAACCAATTATCCTCAGTTAAAAAATAAATAAAAAAGTAAGTGGCGTGTAGTTTTTATCTTTATTGGAGTATAGTTGATTGGGCTTCCCTCATAGCTCAGTCAGTAAAGAATCTGCTCGAAATGCGGGAGACCAGGGTTCAATTCCTAGGTTGGGAAGATCCCCTGGAGAAGGAAATAGCAACCCACTCCAGTATTCTTGCCTGGAGAATCCCATGAACAGAGGAGCCTGGCGGGCTACAGTCCATGGGGTCCCAAGAGTTGGACATGACTTAGTGACTAAAGAGAGAGAGAGGGAGAAGTGGAATGAATTAGTCTAGAGGTGCATAGCTTGCTGGCCTGGGGACATGGGTTTTGGCCATTGAGTTCTAGTATTTCCTTATGACCAGGGATCCCTGTGGGAAGACACCTGGTTTAGTTCCTAGGAATAGATCTGTTCTCCATGTTTCTACAGCAGATCCTCGGACAAACGGTATTCTTGGGTGCTCGGGGTGAATCCTTCTAATGGAAAGAAATAACTCGTTTAACAAGGAATCCTTATGTTCCTTGAGCTCAGGCAGACTCCCAGCTAGCTGAAAAGCACATAGGAGAACAGAAGAAAAAAATGCAAAGTCTAATGCAGTTAAGAAGACTCCAAGTGGCCCTTTATTAGGAGAATATTAATATTTTAATTCTTGAATAAGTACTCCACAAATATTTATTTCTATATCTATCAGATGAGTCAGATAATATTAGACTTGACTGATTAAAACAAGTATATTGCAATATTTGTAGTTTTAGGAGCATATCATAAATCCTAATGCAATGTCAGAAATTATGCCTGGCTGAGGTTTATTCCAGAACATGGTGGATGCTGAATCTTATAAATAAATAGATTTCCGTGGATTAGTATTACTGCCTGAGGCATTCGGATATAATTTGATGTTTTAAGTTGCTTTCTCTTATAATTTTATTTCCATTTGTGTAAGGTCTTGTTTTTCTCATTAATTTGTAAAGATTGAACACCTACTTATGTGTCAGGCAAGGCACAAAGCCCACCACATCTTTTTCAACAACTCTAAGATCTCTAAGGGCTTCGCTGGTGGATGATTAAGAGTCCGCCTGCAATACAGGAGACCCAGGTTTGATTCCTGGGTCAGGAAGGCCCCCTGGAACAGGGAATGGCAACCCACTCCAGTATTCTTGCCTGGAGAATTCCGTGGACAGAGGATTCTAGCCAGCTGCAAGTCCATTGGGTTGCAAAGAGTCAGACACACCTAAGTGACTTATACACTTGAGATCGCTGATGCCGGATATACCAGTGAGAAAACAGAGGCTGGGAGATGTGTATGTTTTCCCAAGGTCACAAAAATAAAAAGCTGAAGCAGTGTTTTGATGGAAGTGTTTCTGCGCCCAAAGACCACCCCCTGTCCAGGGGGAAACGTCCTCTTGTCTATGAGTTGACCATGGTCTTCTCCACTCGTGTCCTTTATGTTTTATCCAGGAAATTGCTCGGACATGAACAGTTACAATGCTGGAAAGACTTTCCCATCCTTGCTGAAAATTGTTTATGGGTTGCCTTTTTCTTTATGCATTTTTTTTTTTCTGTTTCACTCTTTCAGTCTGGAGCCTCTTGGCATCTTTCTGTTTGCATTGGACCATTTTAGATAGTGCTTCTTTCTGCTCTTTCTGGGGCAGGCTCTTCTGTTTTAAGCATGCAGATACCATTCCTGCTTTCTCTATTGTGCCTGGTCCTCACACTGTGTTTGACAGCTTTTCAACTGCTGGCATTCCCCGAGGCACACTCTCTCAGCTTGTGTTGTTGGTTGAGTGGCTTTGCACTATAGTTGGGGCTACACACACACACACACGCACGCGTGCATCCATGCAGGATGGGTCTTACACAGAAATGGAATCGTTTAAAAAGACCACTTTTCAATCACCTCAAATGAGTCTCTCTCTCTTCCTCTCCTTGCTTATTTTCTTAATCTAAAATACTCTACTCCATTCTCCAGCAAAGTAGTTACATTTAAAAGACTGCCAGTGACACGCTTTTTCTCTTCAGTGGCTTATAATAGTTGTGGTCAAAATACAGGTAGATTAGTGGACTTTGTTGGAATGGTAACAGTAACCTTTCATTTAAAAAGTTTATGAAATTTCTCTTCTTTTTATAGTTTTGCATGGTTGAGGAACTGTTTATATGAGTAGATCAGGGAAGTCATTTATTTTCTACAAGTATGTGAATTTACTTATTTTTAATTACCTCTGTAGCTTTGAATATTAAATAATATTTTTAGGAGTTAATACTGTGAATTGTACTTTTAACAAGGATAATAGGGATTGAGGCCTAATTATGGACTGAGGCAAGAATTCAGATAAAGGAAAGAAAATTCTAATGAAAGATTATAGTAATAGATAATTTGTTAAAAATTAAGGGGTATCAACATTTTTTGATGTTATAATACATTTGATATTGAAAAATGGCATTTCACCAATTACATAACATGATTCTTTTAGATTAGGCTAGAAACAGGAAATAAATTATATATATAGTATATATACCTATATACTATATATATATATATAGTGAGAGAAATAGGAAATTACAGTTATAAAACCTTGACTAATATTCTCATTTTGCAGTTGAGGTGGTGTCTAGAAGGTAGAGTTTAGGTTACTTGTCACAAACAAGGACAGAAATTCACCTAACTCTCCCCTAGGCAGGAATATGTCTCTTTTACCCTAGGACCTGAGCGTTGCATTTTGCTTTTGAGAATCCTGAGTGGACTTTTCTCAGCACTGCCTTTCCTTTCTAAGCGTCTAAAGCACTGTTAGAATCCAAACAAACAAGAAGATGAATACCAGCGGTGTAACCACTAAATTTGGTTTTGGATCATGTCCCAGTGTTCAGGAGAGGTGGAAGGTAATTTGTTGCTTTATCTCCCCTTTCATATTCCTGACACTGGCCACTGAAGTGGCAAACCGGAAGCCGTCAGGGCAGTGGTGCAGAGCGAGCGTGATTCATGACTGCGAGCCGTGGGGAGGCCGACGCGCACGCTGGGAGGCGTGTCCGTACGTGCTTCTCGGGGTCTCATCAGAAATGAGCTGCAGCCAGGCCCCTGGCCTCTCCTCCCAGAACTCTGTGATGGCCTATTTTATGTACGAAAATGGAGGAGTCCACGCATGTAGGAGACAAGCAATTTTTAGTTTGAATCGGTTATTTTAATCCTTTAATCTGGATTAGTTTAGTCCAAAATTTCCTGTTTAGAGTAGCAGATCTATGGCTTCCATTCTGCCCTTTATCTTCCTTGTGGGCTCAGATCTCAGGAATGTTTCCCCAGGCTTCATGTGAATGGAAAATGAAGGCATTGGAGCATTTTCAGTGCAGTGAAGCATCACCCAAGAGGCAAGTAGTAAAGAAAATTATGGGCGAAAAAGGCTTTAAGACATTTAATCTATTCACACTTTATTTTTATTTATTTCCTAATTTGTTCACTCAGTCATTAAATATTTACTGTATGTCTTTCACTGTTAGACTTGCAGTCAAAGCAGATAACTTTGAGATCATCCCTACTGTTAACAGTCAGACAATACAATGAAAAAACAGAATTATGTACTTATAATAATTATTTTCAGTTCAGTTCAGTTGCTCAGTCGTGTCTGACTGTTTGTGACCCCATGAATTAAAGCACGCCAGGCCTCCCTGTCCATCGCCAACTCCCGGAGTTCACCCAAACTCATGTCCATCCAGTCGGTGATACCATCCAGCCATCTCATCCTCTGTCGTCCCCTTCTCCTCCCGCCCCCAATCCCTCCCAGCATCAGAGTCTTTTCCAATGAGTCAACTCTTCGCATGAGGTGGCCAAAGTACTGGAGTTTCAGCTTTAGCATCCGTCCTTCCAAAGAACACCCAGGACTGATCTCCCTTAGGATGGACTGGTTGGATCTCCTTGCAGTCCAAGGGACTCTCAAGAGTCTTCTCCAACACCACAGTTCAAAAGCATCAATTCTTTGGTGCTCAGCTTTCTTCACAGTCCAACTCTCACATCCATACATGACCACTGGAAAAACCATAGCCTTGACTAGACGGACCTTTGTTGGCAAAGTAATGTCTCTGCTTTTAAATATGCTGTCTAGGTTGGTCATAACTTTCCTTCCAAGGAGTAAGCATCTTTTAATTTCGTGGCTGCAATCACCATCTGCAGTGATTTTGGAGCCCCCAAAAATAAAGTCTGACACTGTTTCCACTGTTTCCCCATCTATTTCCCATGAAGTGATGGGACCAGATGCCATGATCTTCGTTTTCTGAATGTTGAGCTTTAGGCCAACTTTTTCACTCTCCTCTTTCACTTTCATCAAGAGGCTTTTTAGTTCCTCTTCACTTTCTGCCATAAGGGTGGTGTCATCTATATATCTGAGGTTATTGATATTTCTCCCGGCAATCTTGATTCCAGTTTGTACTTCTTCCAGCCCAGCCTTTCTCATGATGTACTCTGCATATAAGTTAAATAATTATTTTAATATGTGCTAAATATAATAATAACTATAGCCATTTGTTTATTCAACAGACATTTTTGAAAGTCAGTCATGTACAATTAATGTGTTCCACAAGGTGAGGAGATGGACACTGCCCTTGTCTTTAAGGAGTATATATTCTGATGTGGGGTAACGATAAGAGCAATAGTCAGTAATAATATTGAGCATTTTCTGGATGCAAATGCATGCATGCTCAGTGGTGTCTAAGTCTTTGCAGTGCCATAGACTGTAGCCTACAGGGCTCCTCTGTCCATGGGATTCCCCAGGCAAGAATACTGGAGTGGGTTGCTATATTCTCCTCTGGGGGATCTTCCTGATCCAGCGATCAGACCAGTGTCTCTTTCGTCTCCTGCACTGGCAGGCAGATTCTTTCCCACTGCACCACCTGAGAATCCCTAGATGCAAGAAACACTTTTCATGTATTAACTCACTGATTCCTCACAACAGCCTTGTGCAATCAGCATTGCTATTATTCCTGTCTTATAGATGAGAGAATCGAGAGTGAGGAGGGTAAGTAACTTGCCCAGTATCACACATACATCTCAGTAGGCAGCATAACTAAGATCCAAACCCAGGTCTTCCAGCTCCAGAATCTGTAAACTTATCACACAGACTTACATAAAGTTGCATGAATGGAAGAGTGCAGAAGGTCTTTGGAAGGCCATGGGAGTTTTCTCTGGAGGACACGTGGGCATAAGTGGGTGGTGAGGGAGAAGGCGTTCCGGGCAGATACACAGAGGCCTCTGGAGAGGGTGGACAGGCTCTTGGATGTGGCAACAGAAGCCAGTGGAACCGGAACCCAGAGGGAGTTGAGGCAGGAGGCATGGGCTTCTTGACCTTGGTGGCGAGATTTGCTTTCAGCCTTCAGCGGTGGGAAACCAGTGGGCTTGCCTGATGGTTTGAGAATAAGCGGAGCAGTGCAGAGCCTCAGGGCAGTTGGGAGGGTGTCTGTCTTAGCTGGCTGGGAGACGACAGCCGTGCAGACAAGCGTGATGGCGGTGAAGTCCACAGTTTGCTACCTCTAGAGGAACTTTTAATTGCATCCAAGTCCCTGTTAGAGGAAGACCCTAAAGAGAAGAAGCTGTCGTACTGGGCCTGATAGGGAGGACTTTGCCAAATAGGGCAGGTGACTGGCCATTCTGAATAGGGGAGAGAGAGGGGAGAGACAGATGTTGAGAGAAGAAATTTGGGTAATTGGACTGTCACAGTGAACCAAACAAGTGCTTCTAACAGCAGCGTATCCCTTGGCCAGCTGCGTCCAGCGCCTTTACACAGGTTCTCCTCCTCAGCAAACGGCATGGTGCTGGCTTGATTGCTTCAGCCAGTGGCAAATGCTTTGTTAAACCCCAGTTTGAAGAGAGAGGAGCCCTCCTCAGAATGATGAACTAATATTCACACAGGGTAAGTTTTTGGCTTAACTATAGCCATATAAACTGACTGAAGGGTTAAATTTTTTAAGCTGGAATTTGTCTTTGTTCTTTCTCTGTTTAACAGTGTCCCCAGGTTTTAAGCTCTTTCCAGAATGTTATGGCCATCTATCCCTTTAACTGTAGTGCCCAAACCTGGAACATTTTCAGTCATTTTAATGGTAAAAATGGGCTTCCCTGGTGGCTCAGCTAGTAAAGAGTCTGCCTGCAATGAGGGAGACCTGGGTTCGATCCCTGGGTTGGGAAGACCCCCTGGAGAAGGGAATGGCTACCCACTCCAGTCTTCTGCCTGGAGAATTCCATGGACTGTATAGTCCATGGGGTCGCAGAGAGTCGGACACGACTGAGCGACATTCGCTTTCACTTAGTGGTAAAATAGAAGGGAAAAAAATAAGAAAGGCTATAAACAAAAGGAGCTCAGGACTCGAACAGTAGTCATGCTTTGTCAGCTGCAGCGATAAGACTGCATGGCTGTCTATGTTGGTGGCGTAAAACCATTGTCGCACCGAGTGGCTGTCATGAATGGTGAAGGCTGGATCCACCTTTGGGCGTGCTGTGGGAGCCCCTGTGGGCTTCGTCAGAGCACAGATGGCTGGGCTTACCCTACAGAGTCTGCGATTCAGTAATTCTTAACCCTGCACGTGAAGGGGTTCCCAGGTGACGCTGATGCTGCTGGTACAGAGGCCGTGCTTGAGAACTGCTGGTGGGAAGGAAGAGTGGTCCCAGCACACTCCTGCGTGACACTCGGCAGTTGACTGGGTCAGAGGCAGAGCAGAACTCGCCACGCAAATACATTTCCTTGAAACTGAACGGAAGGCGTTCGGGCTTTGTGTTGTTGCTGAGGAGGGTGAGCCGGAGGCCTGTCTCCTGGGTGCCCTGGCACCTTCGTGGCAAGTCTTTATATAGTAAAACGCCTGCCTTCTAGGGTGTGCACATGTCTCAGAGAGAAGCAGATGGGCTCTTTCTCAAAGAGAGACATGTTGGCAGTTCATTTTTGTGTGTATAGGAGAGAGTGTAAATAGTAAGCCAGCGGCTCCATTGTATACGTCTATCGTGATGCTAGAGCTATTTTAAAGGGTATATTGTGTCATGGCCAATTGGGTCATTATAGCCCTTTGAAAAACGTGCTCCACCGTGAACATGAATCATGAAATGATAAAGATACGTTTCTCAAAAGCTTAGGAAAGGTGAAGGAGAAGGACAGTATTTTCACAAATAAACGTCTAGTTTAACTTCTGTTCTTTTTTTGTTAACAAGGTTAATGATGCAAATTTATCTGGATTTCACCAATTAGCCCCATTAATGTCCTCTTTCTGCTCCAGTCCCAAGTCCAATCCAAGCCGCCAGCTGACTCAGTTGTCTCGTCTCTCCAGTCTCCTCTGGTCTGTGACGGTTTCTCACTTCTTCACTTTTTCTGACCGGGAGAGTTTGAACTACCTTACCCGGTAGAATATCACCAAGCTAGATATGTCTTTAGTTGTCTCAAGATAAGACTGGGGTTATGGGTTTTGGGGTGAGTACCACAGAGAAGAAATGCCCTCGTCATGTAACAGAGGCGTCCTGACATCAACGGGGCATCGCAGAGCTGCGCCTGTGTCTATGCAGCAGCAGGTATAGCTACTGAATCTAAGTGCTGTGATAACTGCACGGTGGGAAGCAGTTGAGCAACCTGGCATTTCAATGGCTGAAGGATATCAGTGTGAATCTTCACCAAATATTCTTATAAGTGTTGCTGTAATAAACTTAAATTTCATAAAATTCATTACAAGCACTTCAAATAAGTTACAAAGTCATATTTAAGCACATAAATATCTTTTTTGTCCCTAAAGAAACAATTATTTTCAGCACTGGAGACATACTTGACATGGAGGAACACAGGCCTTGATGCATACATGCATTTAGTGGCTGTGCTTTATGCTTGCATTCCTGTTTTTAATGAAACACCCAGGGGAGGGAGTGTGCAAAGTGAATAGCTATGCATTTTATCCACGTCCATGGGAGTTCAAGGAGCACAAGATCATGTTTACTAATACCTGGGGTAAATATCTGACGGGCGCGTTGAGCTGCCAGGTTTCAAACATTGATAATGAACTAACATCATGAAATAATATCATATTTTGCCAAATCAGTGTCTCCTGTGGTTATTAAGCCACAGACTAGAACTGGAAAATCTCTGTCAGCAGCAGTCACAGTGATAGAAACACCAATGCAGTGAGAAGAGGGAAACAGATATTTTCTATTAAAATCTGAAGCCCTTGGGCACGAAGAGAAAGATTTATACGGTAGATAAGGGGAAACAGATTAACTCTCCTAATATTCATTTGGAAATTGTCATTTAGGCTTTTAGACTCCCTAAATACGTTGAGCTTCTGCCTGGCAGGTTTTGAAAAAAATAAGTTTGTGTGTCAGCTCCTTGACAAGGTAGATAGGGAGCTGCAGGTAACGAGGCTGAGGGCAGTTTTCTCCACCTTGTGTGATACACCATGAAGAGTCTGGAATGATCCATTCAAAGCAAATGTCAGATGTCTATGCACATTCAGTTTTAAAAATATGAATATGATTCAGGCCACCGGAGTCAATTGTACTCATGAAAATATATGATTGCAATGAGTCCAGTTGACCATGAAATACCTTTGGAAGAACAGGAAATTCTCGCTTTCACAAAACACCACTCGGTGCAGCATTCATGAAACATGTGTTTATTGAGCTCTTCACCTTGGGCAGAACCCGGAGTGAAGCACGCCAGGTGATGCAGGAGGGCCTGCGATCCACATTTCAAGGATTTTGCTTCTGGATTCTCTCTGAATGCATCTATTGTTGGAGAGGAAACTGATAATAAGCTGGAGCCAGTTTAGAGCACTGCACAAACAAGTAACTGCAAATCAGAAACCCTACAGAATACACAGCGGCAAGGGCCACAGGAAGGTCTAAATGGTGGAACGTGTGTGAGAGAAGGAAGAGAGGCGGGAAGAAGGGGAAGAGAGAGAGAGAACTTCGAGATGGAGACTGTGGATTCGTCTCTTGGGAGTGTATTGTCAGAGAATGAGTAACATCTTCCTGAAGCAATTTGAGTCCACACCTTAGTCAGTGGTCAGTGGGGAGTGATTAGTATTTATAAGTACTGAAGACATGGGGCTTCCCTTGTGGCTCAGCTGGTAAAGAATCCACCTGCAATGTGGGAGACCTGGGTTTGATCCCTGGGTTGGGAAGATCCTCTGGAGAAGGGAAAGGCTGCCCACTCCAGTGTTCTGGCCAGAGAATAGTACAGTCTGTACAGTCCATGGAGTCGCAAAGAGTTAGACACAGCTGAGCGATTTTTTGCTTTCACTTCACTAAAGGCATAAGGAGACTTGTACTTCAGGACGATTTAGCAGCTTATAAAGTAAATTGTAGGTGGGTAGAGCAGTGGGTGTACTTCTTAGTACATGCAAAAGGTGACGTCCTGAGCTTGAAAAAAGGAACACATGCAAGAAACACTGCTTTGGTCGACTCTGACAGACGACTGTGCGCAGCAGAGTCAGTCGTGTTTAAAGATATGTACTGACTGCCTGTTCTTCGTGTGCGAGTCACTGTGTTAACACTGAAAATTCAGAGTGAACAAGATAAATACGATCTCTGACCTCATATTACTCATACTCAAGTGGGAAGAGGAGCTTGTTCAATTAACTGATTACAAATCATTCATTTCCTCAGTGGGTGTTTACTGGAAACCTACCTATCTGCAAGACGCCAAGCTCAGGAGATCGAGCAATAAACCCTGTGGTCATGGCCAGTGTTACTAAAGTGAGTATGTGCCAATGTGTGTACCTAGTCCAAGGGATGCAGAAGGAAAATAACTGAGGATGAACTCTCAGGAGCAAGCTGTCGCTCTCCCTAATTTCTCAGCATCCTCTTCCCTCAAGGACATAGCTGCATGTGTTCACCCTTAACGTTTGAGTTCTCAAGCCTGCTCAGTTGGATTTTTAGGACAGATTCTGACATCTAGTGACAGACACAGGCACTCTAACTGTCCTGTCTACAACTCCACACGTGTGACCTGTCGCCTGATGAGGGGCTCTCTAGGACTGGCACTCATCCTCAGTGTTCCCACTTCATCAGGAGGAGTTGTGAATGGACCCCACAATCCAGGGTCCCCGGGGCCCTCAGCCCTTACCAGGGCCACCCAGCCAAGATGCACTTGGCCCTCGCTATCCCCAGCAACCCCCGTGAACAAGGGGCCTTGAGCCAAGGCTGGTTGACACTCAGGCTCATAGTGCTTTGTGCGCTCCCTCCACTTCCATACCCCCCCAAAAGAGAGAGAGCAGCAGGTGAACCGAGCCCTTCTGATCGCTGCCCCTCAGTGTGTCCAGCTGAACAAGAGAAGCTTAATGCTTCCCAGAATGCCCCCAGGAAATGACTGCACCCCTTTCTCTGGCCAGGGGATACTTGTTGATGGTCCTCAGAGGCCATCATATAACACTGAAGAGATCTTTATAGGAAAGACAGCGTTGATCAACCCTCCGACTTACTGGGACAGTTCAAGAAGGATAGGAATTGATCTTTTACTGCATGCTTGTCTCTACCGCCAAACAGCAACTTCAGAGCAAGGTGCTTGCTTTATATGTCTTTATATCCACACCCACAGACCACCTGACAGTCAACAAGTGTTTGTCAAATGGTGGCTGGATGGATGGTTGGATGCATGGATAGATGGGTGTGTGGATGGGTGGTTGGATGGATGGATGGGTGGTTGGATGGTTGTGTGGATGGATGGATGGATGGCTATGTGGATGGGTGAGTGGATGGGTGGGTGTTTGTAGAAAGCAAAAGCTTTTATTTGTGCTGCTACAGTACAGCAAAGCAAGTGAAAGCTAGATTATATGGATGCTGTGTTGAGGAAATGTGGCTCCTTAGGGCAGTGCCCCTTCAGTTTTATCAGTGGTATGGAGAGGGACCGTACTCGACAGAAGCACTGGGACCTTATTGGAGTCTGTATTTACAGTTTAGGAGACTTGAGAATGACTGCAGACTGATGGGATATCTTCTATGGTGAGATGTTGAGAACAAATCTTTAATGAGGATTAGTGGCAGATGGATGGATTACCTATAAAAGGAAGAAAAATTTCTTTATAAGAAAATTTGGAGAGGACATAGGAGAAATTATAGAATAACTATTTCTGTACTCCCCATGGTGAATGTTTGAAAGATAACATTCCTTAAGATATCATAGTATGTATCTTTGTATAGCTCTGGTGTGAGTCATTAACCATTTTGTACTTCTGATATCACAGGTCTTGGTTTAAAAATTTACATACAGTTTTAGAAACATCATTCTAAATAATACAAAGATAACATAGCTGTTATGCATTGCTGTTTTCATACCTATAATGTGTCATTTTGCACAGTTCACCATTTCAAATGCATTGCATTCCAAGATAATCTATTAAATGATTACATTTCCATTTTTACTTGTGAGATATATTTTATGTGATTGTTATGTGAAGATCTTAATATTTATTTTTATTAGCCTATTTACTTATATTTAATCACATTTTTACCTCTTCATTTATTGATATTGGTACTCATATTTCATATTATGTTATCTCTTTCTCTCTCTAACCCAAGAACAAAGTCCTACAGAAATTTCAAAAAAATGACAAAAACGTTTGCATTAAATTCCCTGAAGAGAAGTCCATATGTATAACAGAATAAGGAAAAAATGAAATCATAAAATGAGCTTGGAAATGTCACTCATGATTGTATTTGCTTGATTAGCTGACCCCCACTCTTTGCTTTTAAATGGCTCTGGCTACTTCTGCGTAGTTGGTAGAAAATTAATTGTATGAATTAGTGCCGGGGACCAGCCCCGGCTGATCCAGGGTATTCGAAGGAGAGACGGCATAGGCGAGGATCAGGATACAATAGCTTCAATTAGATATTAATTAAAGATATAAAGAGTAATAGAATAAGGATAGCTCAGTAGGAAAATTCAGTGAAGAAAAGAGGCTGAGTAGCTTGGTTTACGCGGGAGACCAATAAAACTTCAAGACAAGAAGTTTGCACCACTTACGTAGGCCGCAGGCATCCTTCCGTTCTCCCGAAGGAGAGGAGACACTGAGGCCTCCCCGGTCGGATCTTAGAAGCCCAGGCATAATTAGTAAGCATGGTGGGTTCCGCGCTCCAGATGGAGACTCAGCCAGAGTGAGAGAGAGAGCGACATGGGGAGACCAGTATTTCGAGAAACTGATCCCAATTCTTTATTTTCCAGAGTCTGTTTTTATACACTAAGATGTTATACAAAAGTCACGTGGGGACAGCAGTCCTGACTTTTATCAAAGTCAGGTGCTTCATACAAAGGTATACAGAGGTCTTAGGGGTGTTACATCATCTTCTGGCCAGGGGGGCCTGCTGACAATTTACGACCCTCTCCTTGTGACAGCGGTCAATCAACCAGGACACTTATTTCTCCAGGGCTGATTATTCTCAAAACAGACGCCACCCAAATAAAGTTACATTCCTACAGGGTGAGGGTGTAGTGGGTTTTAGTTAAGGAAAGAATTTACTTAGCCTAAGGTCTAACGTGATTAATATCAAAGGTTAATTCTATATATTCATTAATGTGTGTAAGGGCAGGGGATATGGAGACTTAGCAACAAACATTGGCTCAACAAATGAAAAACCCTTCACCAACACAATTTCTAATTAGCCCATTATACTTATACTAATAGTTTTCTAACTTTTCTAAGGAACCTGTTTTTAGAAGGTTTAAAGCATCTTGTGCCTCTCACGGTTGGGAGGCTGTGAGCAATCACATGTGGCCGGACAAGCCTGTCAGGCAGGCTAGAGAACCTTCAGAGGAGTTTGTAGGTTAAAACACTCTTATCACGCCCAGGAATTATTATTAACTGGAGCTCTAGGTTAACTCCTTCTCCGAAAGAGGTGGTGGGGGACAGCCCCCCGTAAAGTCAGAGATGTAGGTGAGAGCACAAAGTAGTAAAGTAGGCAGGCTCTGGTTATGGGGGTAGACGCTCGAGGATTTCCAGGGGGACTCCTGAGGCTCGATCCCGCCTTTGCGTATGTCGAGCCTCCTTCCTCATGACCTTTGTCACGGGCGGAGTACCTCACTCTGGCCCCCAACAAATTAGATGGACACATCCTACATAAAAATAAAATTCAACATAATTCTATTGCAATTTGATTCTAAATTGATTTTTGTTTTATTTAACACCAAATACATCAACAAGCCTTGTCATATAGACAATCGCATATGCTTTATTATCAATAAAATTTTTCTTGTAACAAGTTTGTTGCTATATAATTCACGTATTGTCAAATTTACCCTTCATACTA